>NC_089195.1:5764527-6364527 GCF_963930695.1 Labrus bergylta | reverse complement strand
TATTTACCTAAATCTGGGTTATTTCTCCATCCATCCTTTTTCCAAAATGATATTAATTAGGTTGTTTAGCCAGCCACATGCTATCCCAGCATGTATTGATGCACAATGAAGAGGAAATCTGATAACATTCACAGAGTAGCTGCCATGTTTTCCTTTTAAAAATGCAAACATGTAAGAGCGTCTTGAGTTTCAGACAAATCCATTGTCAAAAGCAGAACTATCCAGCATCCCTCGCAAAACTGTCTGCAAATGTTATTTTCTGAAAATAAAATGTATGCATGACCACATCCAGTGACAATAAAAGAGTCGAAGTGAAATGTGAATATGAGTCACCTTAGATTCAAGCGACATTACTCTGAATTTTCTTTTATACTCAGCTGGATTGGAAACATGCTTTTGTGTTTCAATTGTCTGTTTGTCACTCCAGATGCCCCAGCTGAAGCCAGAGACCATCAGCATGACCGGCCTGAACCTCTTCCAGCACTTGTGTAACCTGGCTCGCCTCGCCACCAGCGCTCTGGACAACGCCTCCAGCTGTGAGGTAATCAAACTCCTTTTAATACCTAAGAACACTGTTTTATAGGACGCATACTTAACAATTGAATTGAAAAAATACTTCTTTTTATTTCTGTAAAAGAAAATGTTTTCAGATAAAAATGTTTTGTAAATCTGCATCCTGATAAAGTTACTTTGGGTTCAAACTGACCTGTTTACAAAAAGTAGATACAGTTAGCTCATAGGTGTGTGTGTGTGTGTCTGCAGCTGTGCGGGATGGACCAGCTGTGGGGGATTGCTCTGAGAGCTCAGTCTGCAGATATCAGCCGAGCTGCCATCCAGTACATCAACTCCTACTACATCAACGGTGAGTTTAAAGTCAGGAAACACACACAGTCTGCAGACTGTAATCCAAATATACTTTCATAATAGAGTTGAATTGTGTGTGTTACCATATAAAGTTGTTGGCTGTGAGTGATATTAGTGTTTGACATGTTAAAAAACTAGAATATGTATTTATTAGCTGGTTAATTAAAGCATATTTTAGTTAAACAATGTCACCATTGCATGAAGTTTTTTGTGCGTATGTTGACATATCCAGCTGGTAAGACAGGACTGGAAAAGGAGCAGGAGTTTATCAGGAAGTGCATGGAGAGTCTGCTCATGGCTTCAGCAAACCTGGAGAAGGACTCTCACTCCAGCCTGACCAGCATCGAGAGGGGCCTGCTCATGCTCAAAACTCACCTGGAGGCCTTTCGAAGGAGGTAAACACCATCCAGAGCTGCTTGCAAAAGGTATATGCTCTGTCCTTATATAAATACAACAAAATAACATATTTCCCCTTTTCTCTGTCAGGTTTGCATACCACCTGCGTCAGTGGCAGATCGAGGGGACGGGGATCAGCAGCCACCTGAAGGCCCTGAGTGACAAACAGTCTCTGCCGCTCAGGATTGTATGTCAGCCTGCCGGACTTCCTGACAAGGTGACACATAAACCTTTGATATAACAAACTACCTGACTCCGCTTAGAAACAGTTAATTCTGTTCAGAATCAGAAATACTTTATTAATCCCAGGATGGCTGGATTTACTAAAGATGAACTTTTACACCACTTTTGAAAAACATTCTGGCAAAGGAGATGATTTCAAAAACAATAGGAGTCATCCTTCTTTAAGAGATATCATTGCAACTTGTGTTACTGTTATTGGAGTAATACATACAATCTGCATTTTTGTTTGTAAGAAAATGTATAATTATTAGTGCAAAAAGAAATGTAAAAAGTGTTTCAAACTATGAAATAACATAGTTACAGTTTGTCATGTCGCTCCTTATTTTAGATACTCAAAACAAAAGTATTGAAAACGGTCTGAGGTTCTGCAGTTTTAAAGAAATAGGTTTATACTAACTGCATGCATTCATTGCATATAATTTCAAATAGTGTCATAGTGTTATATCTACACATAGTAGCTTGAATAAGTGTCATTTAAGAGGTACAAAGTGAAAATCAGTCTAGCTTTGATTTGTTGTTGTTGGGATGTATTGATTTACAATACAAATAAGGAAAATTAGACAAAATGTATATTTAAATAATATATACAGTATATATAAGCAGAGGGCCCTATCTGCTTCTGTCTTCTCCTGCGTCACTAAATTAGCGCGTGGACCAAGGTGAGCAGACAAGTAGTGACCAAAGAATATATTTCATTTGATATCCCACACTGGGGAGCAGAATTGAAACTTTCACTCGCTAAAACCACTGCATGTGCCACAGAGATTAGTATGTACTTTGGTGTTTTAAGGTGTTTTGCAGATAATGAACATGTTAGAGCCAGTTGCATTCACTTTTCAAAAACACCGTAACTAAGCTCAGTCATCATTATGTCTTTGTACATTCAAGATTCAAGATTTTTTATTCGTCACATGCTCATACAGATGTGCAGTGAAATGTAAAGACTGTTCCGCAAGGCCATGCAATAAACACTCAAACTCAAACATTCGTATTGATTCTGCGATGACGTGATATCGGTGTCCCAGCGGGAGCTCCACATACACACAGTCAGACATGCACAAACACTCAGCCCTACACTCCCTCTCTGGCTCTGCCAGTCTCGTCGTGGTACAGATAGGGGATCACTTTGTGATCTACAACATTCAGAATGAAGGCGAAACATCACGTGACATATATATCGCAAATTGAAATGGCAGTTTGACTAAGGCTACAAATGAATTGTGGCGAAAATTCAGTGTCCTTCTGTGCTCCAATGCCAGAAAAACAGACTGACTCTGTTTATATGAAGAGATATATTTTTATTTCTGCTCAGCCATGTTTTTTTCCTCATATTTTAATGAAAATCCACACCTTCTATCAGTCAATTATGCTATAAAGTAAACCGTGGGTTTTTGCAGATGACTATCGAGATGTATCCCAGTGACCAGGTAGCAGACCTGCGGGCTGAGGTGACCCACTGGTATGAGAACCTGCAGAAGGAGCAGATGAACCAGCAGGCTCAGCTGCAGGAGTTTGGTCAGAGTGGCCGTCAGCAGGGCGACTTTCCAGGTCAGCTCCCACAGATCCTCCTCTTCTTACTCCTAACTTATAAACAGGCATCTCCAAATTTACTAAATAAAGTTGGTTCTATTTGTTTTGCTGTTGTGTCAAAAGTCTTTGTGAGCATTCATTGAGATCCTGTCCTGTGTCCTGCAGGTGGTCTGATGGGTCCAGTCAGGATGATCTCTTCTGGCCATGAGTTGACCACAGACTACGATGAGAAGACTCTGCATGAGCTGGGCTTCAAAGACATGCAGGTGATGACCTGCTTTTTTTCCCTCTAGAGTATTGATTGGTCTGACTCAATATGTTGGACCCTGATTATTACCAAAGTCCCACAAATAACACAAACAAACCAATCAAGTGAGGCATCAGTAGATTAGCAACTCCAGTTTTTTAGTGTTTTTAATTAAAACAAAGCATCTTAATTCACAAAGCTCTATCATAGCAGTTATTCCTTAGAATACAATGTAAGACTCCTTGAGAAATAAACGTTTTAGACCTTTGATATGGTAGGCCACAGCCCTTCTCCTTGCTGACAAAAGAAGCAATATGCAGAAATGTTTTCTCTATTGCACCCTAAAATATCTACGTTCTGGAATCCTCCTCTTAAAAGTGTGAAAAATGTCCTGTTGCTCTCTCTTCTGAAATATAAAACACAGATGAATCGTCACTTTCTCATGTTTGTCATTTGATCCCAGATGGTGTTTGTGTCTCTCGGAGCTCCTCGGAGGGAGAGGAAGGGGGAGGGTATCCAGCTGCCGGCCTCCTGTCTGCCTCCTCCTCAGAAGGAGCACATCCCCATGCTGCTGCTCCTCCAGGAGCCACACCTCACCACGCTGTTCGAGCTGCTGGAGATGCTCGCATGCTTTAAACCACCCAGGCCAAACGCTGAGATGGTCCACGACAACCCGGAGGTGTGTGACTGAGGGAGTAAACCGAGTGATTAAAGTCAGAATAACGATACTGACTCTAGAACATTTGTTGTTGTACATCTTGATCTCTTATGTAGAGGTCTGGCTTAAAATGGGTGGAAGTTTACCTGCACATTTCTGTAGTAGCAGAATAATATTTTACGTGTGTGTCCCTGCAGAGTGTGCGGTGTGAGGAGCTTCACCTTCACGCAGAGAATCTGTCTCGGCGAGTTTGGGAGCTGCTGATGCTGCTGCCTACATGTCCCAAGATGCTTCAAGCTTTCCAGAACATCTCAGACGACGCGGTCAGTCCCCAAACTAACCTAATAACTTCAATTGTTTTCTGTATAAACAAACTGAAGAACAAGTGATGCTGTCAGAATAATTAGCTCTGTGGTTAAATGAGAAATGAATATGATTACAGCAAGTTCCTCATGCACAGATTTCAGTCCATGATTCAGCAGCTCAGGGTTTGTCTTCAGCCCTCAGCCCCTTGCTGCTTGTCATCCCCATTTTCTCTCCCCAAATCCTTACTCTATCCAGTCCTACCCTTAAAACACACAATCTTAGATCATATACTCTTCATACACAAACAAAAGATTGAAGTAATGAGAAAAAGTTCATAGTTAGAGTTTAAATTTAAAGAGTACAGATAAATGAAACACAGAGATCAAATACCTCATCTAAAGACGGTTAATATATATAGCCACATACCGAACATGTTTGTGTACTCCTGTGCGTCTGCAGAATGGGGAAGGTCTGTGCTGGAAGGAGCTGCTGAGGATTAAAAGTCCACACAAGCTGCTGTACGCTCTGGAGATCATCGAGGCACTGGGCAAACCAAACCGACGCATCCATCGGGAGTCCACTGTGAGAAAAAACACAATCTATTAAAGCTCTGTTGACATACAATGTACATTTTAATGTTTTCCTCCTTTGTTTTGGAGTTTTCTATACTATTGGAAATAAATACAGAATGTTCTAATTTTCATTTTGTAACTTTGAACTAAAAAAAAAAGACGGTATAATTGGCTGTACATTATGAAAATAAGACTTCTAAAAACACACCAGATTGTGTGCACAACAACAGCTCATATAAGCATGTTTAAGCTGATCCATGACTGATACTGATCCTCAATTATATTCAATGTTGGTTGATTATAAATGTCTGTTATATGGTTATAGTCAAGCCAGAGATTCAAACATGCACCTAACCACAACGCATGGACATTTTATGGATAAACTTGGTTCTCTTTTCACACTGTAAATCTGTGTTTGTGTTACAGGGTAGTTACAGTGATCTGTATCCAGACTCCGATGACTCCAGTGAGGATCAGATAGAAAACAGCAAAAACACCTGGAGCTGCAAGGTACAACACCGAAACATCAGACCGTCTGTGACAGAAAAACTACTCCGTCTTCCACTGTCTTAAACAAAATATTTATATAAATAATCTAGATTTTAAAATGGTAATTTACAACCAATGCTGTGCTCTCTCTCTCCGCTCTCCAGTTTGTTTCTTCTGGAGGTCTGCAGCTGCTCCTGGAGATTTTTAACTCTGGCATCCTGGAGCCCAAAGATCAGGAGTCCTGGACTGTGGTACGACCGATTAGATTCTTTCTGAGTGCAACTTTACAGGGAAAGTTTTCTTAAAAGGGAAAATAAAAATGTAATAAAGACTTTATCTTTATAAATTGATTATTATTCAAAGGAGGTTTTTTTTTGTCTATTTTTTATTCAAGATGCAGGTTTTTAAAGTCTTGTGTCATTAGTTCATGTTTTTCTCTGTCTCCTCTGCAGTGGCTGCTCGACTGCCTGGCCTGCCTGCTGAAGTTAATCTGTCAGTTTGCGGTGGACCCTGCAGACCTTGACCTCGCCTACCACGACATCTTTTCTTGGTCCGGCCTCGCTGACAGCCAAAGGAAAAGGGCATGGCCAGGGAAATCCCGCAAGTCCACCGTGGAGCATGGGAAAGGCCTGCACATCCCCCGACTCACTGAGGTAGACGTTGTGAAGGCAGCAGGTGTTTTTTTCATCACTCTTCTGGTTTGATTATGTGCTGATATGTGTGTCGCTTTGCAGGTGTTCCTCAGCCTAGTACAAGGAACCAACCTCATCCAACGTCTGATCAACGTGGCCTACACCTACGACAACCTTGCACACAGGTGACATAAAAAAAAAAAAAAGTATTTAAAAAAAATGTGGAATTTATTGATAAAAAAATCTGGTATAACTTACCTTTTCAATTCAAGGCTATTCCTCTAAAAATCCACTAACGTAATGCTCTTTCAGTGTTATAAATTCCAACTACTTAGTGAGAGATAACAAAGTGCTTTCATGACACTTTCAAGAAAACTGTGAAGAAGTTGGTATTGAATAATTTCAACTAATGACATTTGAAAACACACTATATCTCCCTCTCTGATTCACATCTTGTACCAGAACATTGCTAAAAACTGTAATCCATATTTTGAAAAGATTAGTTGCCACAGCTGTTTGACTTTGTTACTATATTGACATTATATAAAATTTTTGCTTTACACATTTAACTTCAGCATGTTTCTTGTCGTTGAACAGAGTCCTCAAGGCTCAGTCAGACCACAGGTCTCGCCATGAAGGTGAGAGTGAACAGAAATAGTTTGGCTTCATTATATGATGATTAATGATCACTCAGTATAAAAACAATCATGCCTAATTAATGAAAAATAACACACCTGATGTTCAGCAGTGATATTAATGTGATGTTTTTTTCCCGTAGTGACTCACTACTCCATGTGGTTGCTGGTGAGCTGGGCTCACTGCTCCTCCGCTGTGAAGTCCAGTCTGGCTGACAGTGACCACCTTCATGACTGGCTGAAGAAACTCACCCTGCTGGTGCCCGAGGTGAGCCAGTCCAGACAATTCCCAGGATGCACTACGAGTACCAGATCCAACCTGCTCTCTCAAAATAAGATCCTAGTTATAGTTATATCTTGCCAAACAAACATGATGACCTTTTTTTGTTTACGAACTTCAGAGGTGCTGATTGTTGTTTTTTATTACACATGGGAGCCAGAATATCCCCTCTGTTCTTGTGCTAAGCTAACTATTAGCTAGTGTCAGATTCATAAAGAACATAAAGTTGACCTTGATGTTTTCCCCGTGGTATTGAAAATAAATTAAAAAACAAATCAAGACTTCAGAACTGTGGTATTAGATAACTCATCTGTAGAAGATGAATTAAAGTTTTTGTTTGTCAGTTTCTTATCTGATGTTTTTGACGTTTTGTTTATTTCCAGCCGGCGGTGAGACACGAGGCGTGTAACGGCCTCTACAAACTCTCCCTGTCGGGTTTGGAGGGCGGAGAGTCCATCAACAGATCCTTCCTGCTGCTTGCTGCATCCACGCTCCTCAAGTTCCTGCCAGATGCTCAGGCCCTCAAACCGCTGAGGGTGGGTCTCCTACACTCACACACTCATCTGCAAGCTACACTCTGTGTCAGAAGTCCTCTGGGATGATGATCTGACTCAATTTGAGCTTTGCCATAATAAACCAGTTTGTTTCTAAACAGCATTTCCCCTTTGATTGGAGAAATGCAGGAGAGGCTGGAACAAGCTTTGAGCACAGAGGATGTTCTAAAGTTATGTTTACACTAAAAACGATCTACTGATGAGGTCAAACAAATGTGTTGAATGCCTCTACTTTCTGATGTAACATTTAACAGAACTAGAGACTTTCCTATCAAGTAATTCCACTGTCGATTAAACCAAGATTTACATCATACTAGGAAAAAAAACTAACCTACTGAGTTAGCAGTATATCTCCCATATCCTGCTAGGTAAAATTCAGTATTTTTCAGTGGAGACTGGTGGCTTTGATAAGAGTAATGTAAGGGCTGTTTTCGGTTTAAAAAATATTTAACCTTAATACAAAGATCTGTATCTGCGGTGTCCTTTTTTTATGTCTTCACTTTTTCATAATAACAATTTGAGTCTGTGACCGATGCAAATTATTTACTTCAGTTTACATGGATACTACTGAATGCACAATGTGTGCAGAGTTTAGTAACAGTAACTTGTTTTTTCAGGTGGAGGATTATGAAGAGGAGCCTCTGTTAAGGACGGGCTGTAAGGAATATTTCTGGCTGCTCTGTAAACTCATTGACAACATCCACGTTAAAGATGCCAGCCAGGTGAGAACTTCAGACCACAGCATTGATTATCACATTGATCTTAAGTTTCTTTATTTAGCTGTTGTTAGTGCTGCTGTGATGTTTTATTGAGCTGTTGCTAGTATTGGTCTGTTTGAACTCACAGAAGGTCTCTCCCTCTCTGTCGCTGGCCGGCTCGATACAGACCACCCTGCTGGACCTGGACGCTCTCGCTCGACACCTCGCCGACTGCATCAGGAGGTCAGAAGCAGTCAAAGACTAAATACTGTTTTTAATCCCCCGTTCTTTAGTAAGAAGATAGGAAGAGTGTGTTTTATCTTTTACAAAGAAAACAGCCACACAGTTACAGAGGACTTAAAAAAGGTTCAGTGAAAGAACAACATGTCTTGAATCCATTGGCCCCCCAGTTTACCACATTTATAAGAAACACTGTGTATTTTTCCCTAATTTTAGCTTTTAACATTCTTTGACCCAAATCTGTAGAGGAACCATTGTTCAGTTACTTATCTGAGTGTGTGGTCTAGACGGTTTTGTCTCCTAATACGGATTAAAGATGGATTTAGAACTAGTCTGATTCCAGGTCCTTCCTTGCAGTGTAATCATCTGTACACCAGCAGACTAAGTATTTTAATTGTTCTGCATTATAGTAATCCTTCAAGCAAGGAAGAGACAATCTCCCTTTCGCTTTGAATAACTGAAGTGTTTCGAGTCTGACCAGGTTTCCTGCCTTTCCATTCCACTCATTAAACTGTTTTATTGGAATCTCTACCACAGATTAAATTGCATGTCTTCATGTGGTTAAAACATTTACCCTTTCCCGATAACTTTTTATGTGTTTTTAATTTATACTTTATATAAAAACCATATTGTTTATGACGAGCGTGAGTTTTGGCAAACTGGAATCCTGATGGGAAAGGGTTGTGTTCAGACATGCTGTGTGTTCTGTTCCTTTAATTAGGATTCCTGTTTCAAACCTTGTTGACTCTAAGTTAATGTGTTGAATCGAAAGTTTTTTTTTACCAAGGGTCCATGTGATTAAGTGTGATTTAATTTAAATGGTCTTAAGACCTAAAACTATAAAAGGAAGCTGGCGGGCTCACTGTGTGTCGGTCAATGCTGAGTAATACAAGGTGCGCTGTAGTAGGGACAAATAGCAGAAAAAACAGTAGACCAGCTTACCTTCTTTTGGTAGTGGAGTGGTCTCTGAAGTGGTTACAGGCATATTTGTGTGGGAGAGGTTAAGGTGGAAAGGTAAGAGACCACTCCACTACCAAACGGAGGAAAGCTGGTCTACTGTTGTTTTTTTCTTGTCTTAAGACCTGTTAGAAACTTTTCTGAAGCTTTGTGATCGACCCTTTATGAAATTAAATAATAGTTGAAACCCCGGGGTTTCCTCTCTCTGCAGCCGTGAGATTCTGGACCAGCAGGACGGGATGATCGAGGACGACGGGTTGACTGGCCTCCTGCGTCTTGCCACCAGTGTCCTCAAACACAAGCCACCTTTTAAGTTCTCCCGTGAGGGTCAGGAGTTCCTACGGGATGTCCACAACCTCCTCTTTCTCCTGCCCAGCCTGGCTGACCGCGCTCAGCCCAAATGCAAGTCCCACGCTGCCCGGGCCGCTGCTTACGACCTGCTGGTGGAGACGGTGAAGGGCTCTGTGGAGAACTACCGTCTACTCCACAACTGGGTCATGTCACAGCACATGCAGGGTGAGCTTTTCCACATACTTCCACATTGGATGCATCCCAGATTCCTTTTCAGATTGAACAAGTTTGGTAAAGAATGTTGATACTGTTGCAGTATTTCAACCATTTGACCATTTATCATAACAGAACAGTGTCCAAAACCCCTGAAGATTATAGAGGATAAAGTGAGGAAAAACTGTCTCCAAATGTTTCATGATTTGACTGGTAATGATTAAAGTCACAAGAGGATTTTTCTGAAGATGAATGTGAACCTGTATTAATTGATTAAGTGGCCCAAAACCACAAAACCATATCAAAGGCTTCGAGGTGTTTTGGTTCAATGTTGGAGAACTGAAACTACAACAAATGGGGTTTGGTTTTCTGTGTGGTTTTATTGTATATAACTGTTTTGCAAGCTACACTCTGTGTCAGAAGTCCTCAGGGATAATGATCTGACTCAATTTGAGCTTTGCAATAATAAATCCAGTGTGTTTCTGTAGAGCATTGTCCTTCTGGTGGGATTAATGCAGGACACACTGGGACAGCCTGTGCAGTAAAAAAACAACAATACATGTCTATATCCTTTTAAAAAAGGAGATAAAAATTGATGAATGTGTGTTATAGAGTCATATAAGTAAGGCGACGGTGGCTTAGTGGTTGGTGCGTGTGCATGGTCATGGTGTATATATATATATATATATATATTTATTTATATTTAAACAAATGAAAACAGGAAATGAAAGAGATATCAAAAAATCAAAAATCCTTTAATTTTTCCAAATACTGTATATATATTTTATTTTTTATAATAATCTACCTTCTGATTGTACTCCTGTAACTACATATCCAAAGAGTTTCAGTGGTTGCTAATATCAACTTTCTTCATATTCAACTGAGGATGAATTGAAGCCAGAAATGTCGATTTTATTAAATTCAAATACAACAAGGTAAACATTCCACCAGGTATATTAGATACACCAAAACACTGGGACCGATAGCTGAGCAGTTGACCAGCGCCCCATACACAGAGGTTTAAGTCCTCTCTCTCTCCCCTGTTTCTGACTCTATTCACTGTCCTGTCTCTAAAGTAAAGACAGAAAAAAGATGGAAAAAAAGACGCATCAAAACACTGAAAGTTAAAAGTTCCTTCTGATATTTTTCCTCTAGCCTCTCACGCCCCGTACAAATGGGACTACTGGCCTCACGATGACGTCCGGGCCGAGTGTCGCTTCGTTGGTCTGACTAACCTGGGAGCCACCTGTTACCTGGCCTCCACCATCCAGCAGCTCTACATGATCCCAGAGGCCCGTCAGGCCGTCTTCACTGCCAAGGTCAGAGCCTGAGAAATAGACACGAGACGTACAGATGTAACTTATCTTCAAATTCAAAACAGAGTGTTTATTCTCATTCTTTGTGTGTCTGTGAATGTTACAGTATGCTGAGGATATCAAACACAAAACCACTCTTCTGGAGCTGCAGAAGATGTTCACATATCTCATGGTGAGTTCTTCCATTCAAATCCTACAACTATGTTTAAAGTCGGCCTTTATTTTTTCTTTGGTTTTTATTCAACAAAGTGCAGAAGGAAGGAAATGAGAGCTACAAAAATATTCTGGAAGTCAAAACTACAACTTAATTTTGTATTTTTTTTACTTAAAAAATTTCAGTGTGTATGGTTAATTAAATCATATTTATATATTTTTTTAAAAGGTATGAAAAGCACAAAATCAGACCTAATAAAAAGCCTTGAATCACACACACACACAATGATGAGACACTAGCCTCAGAGTTGATTCTCTCTGTGTTTTCAGGAGAGCGAGAGGAAAGCGTACAACCCCCGGCCCTTCTGTAAAACCTACACCATGGACAAACAGCCTCTGAACACCGGGGAGCAGAAAGACATGACCGAGTTCTTCACTGACCTCATCACCAAGATAGAAGAGATGTCCCAGGAGCTGGTGAGCACACACCTTTACAGAAGTCAGAACAATAAGAAAGAAGAAAGACATCATAGAACTTACATATCTATTATGGGTTATTTGAATTGGTTTTTATTTCTTACATGTCTGAATTCAACATATTTTACCAATGTAAAGACCAGACAGTGAATATCTTTTAGGTAGAAATGATGACGTTGCATATTTAACGGCATGATTTATGAATAAAAAAAATGTAGTTTGAATGTAAATGTGCATAAAACAAATGAATGAATCAGAATTTGATTGAACAGAAAAACACAGTGAAGACTCTGTTTGGAGGCGTCATCACCAACAATGTTGTCTCTCTGGTGAGTTTAAAGCAATTTATTTATATTTTAAGAAAGAATATTAAGCTTTCAAAACGTTGTCATTGGTGTACATGGCTGACACAGTGGTTAACTGAAACATTTAATTAGGACTGTGACTGTTTGAGTGACACCTGATACTGTTCTCCTGCAGGACTGTGACCACGTCAGTCAGACTGCAGAAGAGTTCTACACCGTCAGGTGTCAGGTGGCAGACATGAAGAACATCTATGTGAGTAAACAAAACACTTACTCAGCCAGGGGTAGAATGTGACTAATACTGTTATCAGAGTACACATTTAGGGTCATTTATACTTTATATAAGGTGTCAAATCTTTGGCAGCTTATACTTCTACATCTCAGAAATAAAGATTTAACTTTTCTCCATTACATTTGTTTGACAGCTTTAATATACAGAGGGCATTTCTTACCCCTTCCTGTCCAGTGCAAACAAATCTTCTATAAATGTGTTGTTTTTGAGTGTTTGTGATAAACACACAAACCCTTTTCACACATACAGAAATCTCCTGAAAAACTCTGGAGATTAGTCTACCCGGAGGTTCTTTAGGTTATATGTGAACGCAAACAGCCGCATTTTTCGTGCAGACTTTACCCAGAGTTTCTCCGGCCAGACCCCGAGTATTTTTTCCACAGAAAGTCTGAGTGAGCTGATGTCTGAACGTGGCAGCATATACTCCGGAGATTTCAACTCAAGCCAATAGAAAGAGACTGACGTTTATGTATAGTGACTGTTTAAAGTGTCTGCACGCGACCACTAAGATCTCCGTGCTCTAATTAAACGTCTGCATTCTGTTTTCTGTTGGTCAGTATGTTGTTCTCCTCTCTTTTGTGGAGGTTGTCATTCCATTGGATTACACATAGCATTGATATAAAGACAAATATTCTCATTATAACGTTGTGCAGCGGACTCTGTTGCTTCGGCCGCTACTTCCGCGTTGTTTATTTACGTCACATCTTACTTCAGGAAATCCCCCGATCCCCCCTCCCCTCTGACAGGGAAAGTCCCCCGCTGTGAGGAGCATATGTGAATGACTAGGTCGGGAGAATCTCCGGAGAAGTCCTCCTGTAATTATCAAGATATTATCCGGAGTGCATATGTGAAAACGGCTATAGATTAGGTTGAGCTTCATAGAGTTTTTTCTCCAGGAGCAGCTGGAAAATTCTTTAGTCATAAAGCTGAAATTACAGCTGGTTTTCTCAGACATAAATTATACTTAGAAATACACTTTATTAAAAAAAACACATACATATAGCAGTAGTATTTATCCTAACACATCATGTATATAATAATAATAATAATATATACCTACCGTGGAGGTTTTTATTTATTTAGTAAAGCCCTTCAATTCTTATCAACCACAAAAACATATTTCCATCTCTTTCTGTCTTGATTCAGGAATCTCTGGATGAGGTGACGATAAAGGACACTCTGGAAGGCGACAACATGTACACCTGCTCCCAGTGTGGCAAGAAAGTCCGTGCAGAGAAAAGGTCTGAATATTTGAAGAGTCATTTCTATCTATGAAGTATCAAGTAACAAAAAAAAGACAACTTCTTCAGTGGTTATTTTGAATCCTGTGTGAAGTATCCTTTAATCTCCCTCTGTCTAACTCTCTCTCTCTTTTCCCACAGAGCGTGTTTCAAAAAGCTGCCCCGGATCCTGAGCTTTAATACCATGAGATACACCTTCAACATGGTGACCATGATGAAGGAGAAGGTCAATACCCACTTCTCCTTCCCCCTGCGCCTTGACATGACGCCGTACACTGAGGACTTCCTCATGGGCAAAGGGGAGCGCAAAGAGGGTTCGTCCACACATCACCACACACAGACTAATGAAGAATTATTAAGGAGGGCAAATAGTACTCAGGGTTTTTTTTTTTTTTAGCTGGAAGGAAAACCAGCAGTTAATTTGAATGCGTTTCTTTCCTGCAGGTTTTCGGGAAGATGGCGAGGCTAAAGACACGGAGAGCTACGAGTACGATCTGATCGGTGTCACAGTTCACACGGGCACAGCAGACGGCGGCCATTACTACAGCTTCATCAGAGACATCGTCAACCCTCACGCCTACAAGAACAATAAGTGGTGAGGACAGAAAATAATATGTTTTAAAAAGTCATTCTTATCCAACCAATCAGTGGGGATTTTGCCCATCTGAGTTGCTTACTAAAAGCGCTCGTTCATGCCTGTGAAAGTTTTGGTTGCTCTTTTACAGAAGACATTTATCCCTGTCGGTGTCCTTTCTTTAAACATACATTAAAAAGAAGAACATTTCTTGCAGGTACCTGTTCAATGACGCGGAGGTGAAGCCCTTTGACTCGGCACAGCTTGCCTCTGAATGCTTTGGTGGAGAAATGACGGTATGAGCTGCAGTCTTAACAAAAAACAAAGAAGAATTCATTTTCACTTTGACTTTACTGACATTAGTTTCTCTTGCAGACCAAAACCTACGACTCTGTTACAGACAAGTTTATGGATTTCTCTTTTGAGAAGGTGAGGATGATCAGTTTAATTTAATTCTATATTTCATCACTACCTTTGTTTTTCAGAAGGTTAATAAAGTATATGACTGTACTTGCAGACACACAGTGCCTACATGCTCTTCTATAAGAGGGTGGAGCTGGAGGAGGAGAACGGGAAGGATTTTAATTTTGACGTCTCTCCTGATCTACTGGAGGTACAGGGGGTCTACTTGTTTAAATAAAATAAGTAAAAACATATTTCATTTACTTTTAACTCTTAAACTTTTACGTCTGACTCTTTCAGTGGATTTGGCATGACAACATGCAGTTCCTCCAGGATAAGAATATATTTGAACACACTTATTTTGGGTAAGTATCAAATCTGTCAATTATACCAGGGGTTCCTAAACGTCATGCCATGGACCCCCTTATAGCTTTGTCCTCTGGCAGGACACCCCTTAGAGGCTAGAGTGGGATGAAAGATTGGCACAAAGAAAGAACACAGATGTTGTTATGAAGTGGTTAGAAACATCTAAAAAGATTTATATAAAATGTTATTGTCACAAATAATGTTATGAGTTGATTTTTATTTAGTTCCATTTTATCCATCTCCCCCAAGTTTCCGTGTGCACCCTGGCAAACCCCATGGGGTATGGGTCCCCTAACTGGGAAAAACAGTGCTTTGGACATTTCTAGAGATTGACTCATCATTTGTTTTTTTAATCGATGTTCATTCGTCCACTGTTTTTTACATATTTTTTTATTCCTGTTTTGAAGTTTCATGTGGCAGCTCTGCAGCAGCATCCCCAGCACACTACCAGACCCTAAAGCTGTCTCCCTCATGACAGCCAAGGTGAGACATGTGAACCACTTTTAAACCTCAATGTCAGGTTAACTTTACACTTAACTTTCACATTTGAATCTGAGAAATAAACATGGCTATGGTAATAAAACAAGTGTTTTGAGTTTTAAGAATTATAGATAAAGGGAGGTTGTCAGGGACTGAATAAAATGTACTGGTACATTTTAACTGTTTACTTTGTTTATTTTGTTTGCAGCTCAGCACATCTTTCGTACTCGAGACTTTCATTCATTCAAAGGAGAAGGTAAACTCACTGACCTTATTGCAGAACATTTCATATTTGTAACTTCTTTAAGTTTGAATTAGTGTAAAAACTGACTGATATGTGTCTGTCTCCTCCAGCCCACCATGCTGCAATGGATCGAACTTCTCACCAAACAATTCAATAACAGCCAGGCGGCCTGCGAGGTTGGATCAAAGCTCTTACACTTGTTTTACACAAGGGTTTTAAGTGTTTGTTGTGTTCGTTAGAATGGACTGCAGTGAAATAATCTCAGTTTTACATGTTTGCTCGGTTTCAGTGGTTTTTGGATCGGATGGCTGATGACAACTGGTGGCCAATGCAGATCCTCATAAAGTGCCCAAATCAGATAGTTCGACAAGTGAGTGATTTATCATTCTGTGATTTTAAATCATTGCATTTTAATTTATGTTCCCATTTTTTTCTGTTTCAACTCTTTGCTTCCCTCTTTTCTTACTTTCATCCCTGTTTTAACCTTAAATGTATTTTTAAAAGACTTCACTTATTTTTAAAACTGAGCCCTGAACCCACCAAAGCTGCCATTTAATCCATTGACAACAAAAAGTAAAATACATTCCTTGGAAATGTAGTGAATCAAGTATGAAACATAGAAATACACGAGATAAGTACAGTATGCTCAAAATGTTATTGCCTCTATAAATTCAGTTCACGGGTTTAAAATGACATTGTACCAAAGTCTTGAAGTTAATCATTTAAGACAATGCAGAACAAAAAGTTTGTTTTAGAACCTGAATTAAGGTATTTAAAGTTCCTTCTTTAAATTGTTTCATGTTGTGTAAAAACCAACACACACTCAGTCCTGCCTCTGTTTTGCAGATGTTCCAGAGGTTGTGTATTCATGTCATTCAGAGGCTTCGTCCAGTTCATGCTCACCTCTACCTGCAGCCCGGCATGGAGGACGGGTATGTTAAACCATGTTTAATGTTAACTTTGTTATTGCTCATAGACCTTGAAAAACAAAAAACAATTTAGTAATTAGATTTCAGATGTCAGATGTTTGTTGTGCTGCATGTTTGTGTTTTTATTGGTCTTCTGTTTCTAATGAAATCCAAACATTAAGATGACATTTTAATTAATCTCTTGTTAGAATTCTTTTATACTTCTCTGACATTGAGTACGTACTATGACCCATTTAACTCTATAATAAATGGCTTACTCCTTTAACCGTGCCATTAGTGATGTACAGCGCAAACACTCAGTGTTGTGTCTGTGATATTTGATGGCAACAGAGATCCAAACAGGAGCTGTGTGTCGCTCAGTGTCTCTGTCGCTGTGAACTCTGAGAAAGATTTATGGCTCCACATCAAACACACACACACACACACTTCAGGCAGATTAACAAATGCATTTGAGGTTGAATAAGTGGTTAAAATGTGTTGGACTGGATCAGATTCAGAGTAAAAAGCCTCAGCATAAATCCAGAGTGTCATGTGCAGTTTGCAGTGAAGTATTATTTTCCTTCCCATGTTTTAGCTCTGATGACATGGACAGCCCGGTGGAGGACATAGGCAGCCGATCCTGCGTCACTCGCTTTGTAAAGACCCTCCTGTCCATCATGGAGCATGGAGTCAAACCTCACAGCAAACACCTGACTGAGTACTTCGCCTTCCTCTATGAGTTCGCCAAGATGGGAGAGGAGGAGGTCGGTCTGAAATCATTTATCTAATCTGGTTTTTGTGATCTGAATAATATTTTCCTCTCATCCACTTTTTCTCACTGCTCTTCTGAACCATTTTAAATCTCAAAAAGCCTTTTTGAAGTGGCACAAAACATTTCAGACAAAAAACAGCTTTATTCTTTTGTTTGCGTTTAATGATGGATTACATTTCTCTTTCTGGATTTTTATTAAATCAGTGATTGTTTATTCTGTTTTTTGTCTGCAGAGTCAGTTCTTATTATCACTACAAGCTATTTCCATCATGGTGCATTTCTACATGGGGACCAAAGGTCCTGAGAATGTAAGTTTACCCATTTTTATGACTAAAACGAAACAAACAAAACTAACGATTGTGAGATGTTGTGGAATGTTTTCTTGTTTTTTAAATCTGATAATTGAGCCTGTAGCCCTCTTATAGTAAGTGACACTCACTTATAGATAACATGAAGGTAACATGATAGTTAAAATGATGACTGTCCTCCCTCAGCCCCAGGTGGAGGTTCTGTCAGAGGAGGAAGGAGAGGAGGAGGATGAGGAGGAGGACATCTTGTCTTTGGCGGAGGAGAAGTATCGTCCTGCAGCTCTTGAGAAGATGATCGCCCTTATTGCTCTGCTGGTGGAGCAATCTCGCTCTGAGAGGTATGATTGCAGTACACCGGTTCAATGAGTATTTATTTCATTGTATTTGATAAGTTTGAAGGATCAGGGTTCATCTTTATGTTCCTCTCCAGACATCTAACTCTGTCTCAGAGCGACATGGCGGCGCTAACTGGAGGGAAAGGATTCCCCTTCCTCTTCCAGCACATCAGAGACGGCATCAACATCAGGCAGACATGCAACCTCATCTTCAGCCTCTGTCGCTATAACAACCGCCTGGCTGAGCATGTAGGTTTAACACAAACGCATAAATTACATTATTTTTGCAGCAAGCAGTGAAAATCAATTTTCACATTTTCTCTATGTTACAGATTGTGTCAATGCTCTTCACTTCCATCGCAAAACTAACTCCTGAGGTAAGCAGCAAAAACAAACGACAGAAGCAGCTGATGAATTCATATTTAATGTTTTCTTATTTAGCATGTCTCTTCTTTGATTGTGTTACTTTATTTTTTATTGAGTTTAAAAGTTTAAAACTTATTCTTCTTATTGTGATGACAGTTTTTTAGAGATCAACATAAAGATAAAACTCGAGTTTGAAAAGAATAAACTCTAATCAACAGGTTTTATTTGTCCTTCTCTCTCCATCAGGCTGCTAATCCTTTCTTCAAACTGCTGACAATGCTGATGGAGTTTGCAGGTGGACCACCAGGGATGCCCTCCTTCGCCTCCTACATCCTCCAGAGGATCTGGGAGGTAAAATACTGCCACAGAAATTCCGTGTGCTGTCCTTTTGTAAGAGCTAGGTAAAACAGTTAAGGTTGTCCTAGAGGTATGCAATTTTCTTTTGAACCAGTCATTTCTGGATAATCTTTTCAGAATAAGGTTCTGAAGGATGACTAAGAATATCTTAATTACCGTATTTTAGATGTGTTTTAATCTAATGACTCACATTAAATTAAGAAAATTTGGATTTATTATTTTCTTGAAGAATTTCTTTCAGCCTTCAAGTTAAATCATGCTGCTTTTATGACACAGGTCTGGTCCAAATAATAATCCAAAAAGAAAATAATCTAAAATTTCATGCAACATCCTAAACATAAAAAGCCTAAAATGTGTCCTTGCAAGTTGCAAACTTTTACAATGCTCATGCTCATACAATGCTCAGTGACATCTCAGATCAGAGTTTTTGAGCGACTGTTCACATGACTTCTTAAATGGGGTCTGTATTGGACTCATGATGCATATGAAAGTGGCTTGAGTCTGATTTGAAAAGATCAGATCCCATGTGACTTGTGCTGTTCACACTGTCATAAACAATCAGCTCTGAGTCATGCGAGCCTTGGAAGTTTTTCCTGTCTTGTGTGTCTTTATTTACGTTTGTGTTCCTTCCTGTCAGGTAATCGAGTACAACCCGTCTCAGTGTCTGGACTGGCTGGCTGTTCAGACTCCCAGGAACAAACTGGCTCACAGCTGGGTCCTGCAGAACATGGAGAACTGGGTGGAGCGCTTCCTGCTGGCCCACAACTACCCCCGTGTTCGCACATGTAAGAGCTTCGAAGTTTTGTCTAATTGACATGCAGCAGTGACACTGACCTACTCAAGAGTTAATCACTTAATACAAATATGAGCTGGTTCATAATATTAACAACACTATGTGAAGGCAAGTGTGCAGATAAGACTGTATGTATTTTATATGGTGCATTAAGAGGTGATAAGGAAAATCACGTGTTCCCATTGTTACCTAGCTTGTGAATATAAATAAAATAAAGAGAAATGGGATCTTTAAACAATAAAGAATAATATTTACCATGACTCAAAAGATAAACTGGGCAATAACTGAAGATTAAAATGATCTGACCAGCAAAACAATGAAAAAAATGTTTACACTAAGTTGATTAGAAAAGCAGAAAGAGTCGTGACACGCACACAACAGTCTTCAGTTAGCGCCCTGTTGCTAACATCCTCTGTCTCTTTCTGTTTGAAGCCGCGGCGTACCTCCTCGTCTCCCTCATCCCCAGCAACTCTTTCCGTCAGATGTTTCGCTCCACACGCTCCCTCCACCTGCCGACCCGAGAGCTGCCACTGTCCCCCGACACCACCGTGGTCCTCCACCAGGTCTACAACCTGCTGCTGGGGCTGCTGGGACGCGCCAAGCTCTACGTGGACGCCAGCGTTCACGGCACCACCAAGCTGGTTCAGTACTTCAGCTTCATGACGTACTGCCTCATCTCCAAGACCGAGAAACTCATGTTCTCCGGGTACTTTATGGACCTCTGGAACCTCTTCCAGGTACCAGGAGCGCAAACTGAATTAACATTTAGAGAATATTTAATAACGTTTAAATATCGTATTATTGTTATTATATAATATACCTGTTCTGAGGTACAAGTTCTTTAGGTTCAAAGAAATTCCGTCAGGTAATTTTGAAGCGAACGCTGGATGTTTGATGCAGAAGAAAAGTGTTTTTTTGTACGACATGAGCCTCAGCAGCTGATTCCCTTGAGGGATTAAAACACCGACATGTTGGCTGAAAGGTTTAAACAGTTATCATTCTTCCTTCAAGGATGTTTTTTTCCTACCAAACGCTGTAATCAATGAACGATCCCAATCTCAGAATAATTTAAGAAGCATTGTTTTTGTTAATTTGCAGCTCTCAATATTTTCACTCATGTTGACAGTGTTCTCCTCTCGATCTCTCTTCAGCCTAAACTGTCAGAGCCCGCCATCGCCACCAACCACAACAAGCAGGCTTTGCTGTCCTTCTGGTACAACATGTGTGTGGACTGTCCAGAGAACGTCCGCCTGGTGGTGCAGAACCCCGTGGTGACCAAGAACATCGCCTTCAACTACATCCTGGCTGACCACGACGACCAGGAGGTGGTGCTGTTCAACCGTGGCATGCTGCCCGCATACTACGGCATCCTGCGCATGTGCTGCGAGCAGTCGCCTGCCTTCACCCGACAGCTCGCCTCGCACCAGAACATCCAGTGGGCCTTCAAGAACCTGACGCCGCATGCTAGCCAGTACCCCGGGGTGAGCATACAGGCTGATCCCAGATCAGTCAGCCGAGATGTGTTTGTAATGTAATAGTTTATTAGTAGGTCATGATTTTCAACATGTCATGCCCCAAAAGAGAACCCAGCCCACACAGACTTACAAGACACAAGAAATCAAAACAGACAAGAGCAATATGAAAAAGAACAAAATACATCACAATACATGTCAAACAACGTCACATCAAGTTAAGCACTGGCTCTAATTCTAATGAATCAAATACTCAGCTTTGCCTCCCACTGTTAGAAGGCAAACCTCAAACTGAACACGCTACAGATGTCTATCTTCATCTTAGAAAACAAATCTGGACAAGCTTCTAATATTCGACAGATCTCTTTAATAAAACGGATGTGTGTTTGTGTGTCTGCAGGCGGTGGAGGAACTGTTCAACTTGATGCAGTTGTTTGTGGCGCAGCGAGCTGACATGAGAGAAGAAGAGCTGGAGGACGTCAAACAGTTCAAGAAAACCACCATCAGCTGCTACCTGCGCTGCCTGGACGGACGCTCCTGTTGGACTACGCTTATCAGGTCAGAACACACACACACACACACACACACACACACACACATCCACTTTTAAACTGCTGAGTATGCTCTCATGATTCTCCTGGTTTCTATGTGAATTAGGAAATATTAGTTCTCATTTTTACAAAGTGTGTCTTGTAGGGATTGGATATGAGTACTTTATTTCCAATCAGGATCTTGTATCCCCTGGATCCTAACACCTGGTGTTGTTGTTTCTCCCAGTGCCTTCAGGGTTCTGCTTGAGAACGACGAGGACCGACTTCTGGTGGTCTTCAACAGAGGACTCATCCTCATGACTGAAGTAGGTTCAAAATCAGAATCTCACATTTAAGAGCTTCATATAATGTTGTGTAATGTTTTCATACCGGCTTCTTTAAACAAAAAAGCACAAAAACACAGAAAGTGAGACATTAAGGAAGATTTGAAAGAGAATTTCAAACTTGTTTCTTGTGTAATTTATAGCCCTCTTTTTATGGAAAATGAAAATGGTCCCTTCAGCCAGTGTCCATGTCTTCAATGCAACCTTTTTTGTCCGTGTGTCCTCTGAAGTCCTTCAACACTCTGCACATGATGTACCACGAGGCCACAGCGTGTCACGTCACCGGTGACCTGGTGGAGCTGCTCTCTATTTTCCTTTCTGTCCTGAAAGCTACCAGACCGTACCTGCAGCGCAAAGGTCAGAGCCCTGACACAGAATCTAATAACCAGTAACCTAGCAGGGCATTGTTAGAGCTTTGTTCTGAACACATGTGTGTCTCTATTTGTGGTCCAGATGTGAAGCAGGCTCTGATCCAGTGGCAGGAGAGGATCGACTTTGCCCATAAGCTGCTCACACTCCTCAACTCCTACAGCCCTCCAGAGCTCCGCAACGCCTGCCTGGGTAATACACACACTTTTTAAAATGATTCTAAATTAATTCACTCCAGTCCTTTACCAAACAGCATTTTAAATGTGTGGCTTTGGGCTCTGGGTCATTGTGACAACACTTCTCACTATTTGTATTATTTTTAGAAAACCAGACCCTTAAAATTAAATATGTTGAAATAAAAACAATAAGTCAAAGTTAAAATGATCATTTGTTGCAATCCTTTGTTAAAAGTTCAAATGTCCCACACCTCAGTCGACTCATTTAAATCCCGCTTTCATATGTATGCATTTTTGACAGTCTAATAAGTGAATACATAATGGTGTAACAGACACAGACGTGTTTCTATTTTGAAAACTTGACCTTCTTTATCGTGATTTAACTGACAAACTTCGTGAAAAGTCAAAAAAAATGTAAAGCTTTCATTTTAGGGTCTGAATACTTCTTCGACGTCTGCGCTGATGTTTTATCTTCTTTGTTCTGGTTCCTGCAGACGTACTAAAGGAACTGGTTCTGCTGAGTCCACATGACTTCCTGCACACTCTGGTCCCCTTCCTGCAGCACAACCACTGCACCTACCACCACAGCAACATCCCCAGTGAGTCCCTGTGTTATACTGTATGCCTAATGATTACACACAGCTGCCTCCCCTCTCTTTACTTAATCCCCTTTATTTGTCACTGACATGAACATCATCTTCTCTTTGTGTTCCTTCTCATGTCTTTGTCGTTCTCAACACAACTAGCAATAACAACATTTTGTATATTTAGGCATCTGTGCAGTGAGCGCTACATCACTGAAATGCAACATAAGCAGAACAGCAGTGTTTGAATTACAATATAAATGAAAATGTTCAATTCAAATGTAACACCTATTGATAAAGTTTGCTTAAATGATGTGTTTATGAAATGTAAACTATGTGAATAAACATCAGGTATAGGGATGTTAATGAATTCATACACTGACTGATCTCTCTTTCAAAACAACCTCAGTATCAGCTACACGGGGAGTTTGTGACCTTGAAACGCTTTGAGGTGGTCAGTCTGAAATTAGCTGAGGAAAGATTCAAAGCTCACAGATTTATAGTTTCTAAAAATGCATTTTCTGAATGAAAACCTTGTATTCTGTGAGTTTGACTGAGTGTGACTTTGTGTCCTCAGTGTCGTTCGGTCCTTACCTGCCTTGCAGAGAAAACATCAAACTGATGGGAGCAAAGAACAACATCAGACCCCCGAGACCGGAGCTCAACATGTGTCTTCTGCCCTCCATGGTGGAGAGCTGCAAGGTAGTATCACCACACCTGACACACACCTGTTATAACTATCACATGACCTGACACACACACACCTGTTATACCTATCACATGACCTGACACACACACACCTGTTATAACTATCACATGACCTGACACACACACACCTGTTATACCTATCACATGACCTGACACACACACCTGTTATAACTATTACATGACCTGACACACACACACCTGTTATAACTATCACATGACCTGACACACACACCTGTTATAACTATTACATGACCTGACACACACACACCTGTTATAACTATCACATGACCTGACACACACACACCTGTTATAACTATCACATGACCTGACACACACACCTGTTATAACTATCACATGACCTGACACACACACACCTGTCATAACTATCACATGACCTGACACACACACACCTGTCATAACTATCACATGACCTGACACACACCTGTTATAACTATCACATTACCAGACACACACACCTGTCATAACTATCACATGACCAGGCATGTATCATCTATCAGACGATCGTTCCCTCCATTAAAACAGATATTAATCAAACAAGTGGTTTTTATTGAATTCTACACTTTGAGTCTGACATTAGTAGTAAAATGTGTTCTCTCTCTCTCTCTCTCTCTCTCCCCCCCCCCCCTCGGTCTTTCTCAGGGTAAAGATGAAGTGTACGACCGGATGCTGCTGGATTACTTTCTTTCTTACCACCAGTTCATCCACCTGCTGTGTCGCGTCGCCATCAACTGCGAGAAATTCACAGACACACTTGTCAAACTGAGTAAGTGTCGTCTCTGTGTGTGTCAAAACCTGTCGCCATATATTAAAAGGATTGTTGCACATTTACTCTCTCTCTCTTCTTCAGGTGTGTTGATAGCGTATGAAGGACTCCCTCTTCACCTCGCACTCTTCCCCAAACTGTGGACTGAGCTCTGTCAGTCACAGGTACAGCACACTCTTATCTTTCCATATATAAGCAGAAATTAAAAAAAACATAGGAAACAAACAGCATTCAGACATAAACATTCACATGTCAGTAACAACAGATCAGCAGACGCACAAATAAAACACTCTAAAGTTAACTCAAGTGAACTGAAACGCTCTGTATATAAGTAATCCTTTTTGTTGTTGCTGTTCTTCAGTCAGTTCTGGCTAAAACGTGTGTGAAGCTTCTGTGTGAGGACCCGGCCTTCAGCGAGTACATCAAGTGCATCCTGATGGATGAGAGGACGTTTCTCAACAACAACTTAGCCTACTCCTTTCTCACCTGTTTCCTGCACAAGGTAGAAACAACAAACCTGCAAAGAAAATGTTTTTTCTTCAGATTTAGTTCACACTTGAAAAAGAAGGTTTTGGTTTGAGCTCTGGTGTGCTGACATCTATGGAGATGCAGATTTGCCTGTGAGGTTTGCCTTAGAGCTTGAGGTAGCTAGGCTAGTTACTCCTCAACATTTCAAAAACAGCCTGCCCCTTAAATCTTCCAGAGGTCCCCTTTCACACATCCCTCACAGCGTGAAGTTTTCCCTGTTGTAGGGGAGGATGAGTTTGAGGGTCTCACCCCATCCTCTGTACTTTATAAACAAATAACTTTTTTCTTTTAACTTTAGTAAATTAACAGACCAGTAGTTTGTCTCTTACTTAAGTAATATTTAATCTGAGTAACTTTACTGCTTGAGTTCAATATTCTTGTACTCTCCCCCCCCTGTGTAATAGGTATTAATATATGTTTGATTTTAAATTGAATCAATGGAAATTCAATTTTTTTAATTTTTGGTATTGTGACAACTCTAGTGAAAAAAAGCCTTCTGCATTTCTTTGTCATGAACTAAAAGCGCATGTTGAAAATGTTCCATTCTGAACATTGATACCTGATGCCGTAGAAAAGCGTTTATATCTGTGCAAGGTTTATTTAGATTGTAATGATTTGTTTTTTTTACATTTGTTTGTGTGTGTGTAGGTGCAGTTGCTGTCTGGGCCCAGCTGCTCTAACCTGATTGGTGTTCTGGTGACAAACCTGCTGAGTGAACAGAGCAGTCTGCAGCCTGAACTGGCCGCTCATAGAGTGGAGCTGAGCAAGACCAGCGGACTGCTCAACGCTGTATGAACACACACATACACATACATCACATACCCACACACAGTCTACACAGCATGTCTTCTCATCAGAATCAGACTTAAAGTATCTCTCTGTCTCTCTCTTTCTCAGGACCTGAGGGCTTTGGTGCTCCTCCTCTCTGTTCAGCCTCCTCAGGCCGTTGACTCCGCCCTCTGCCCCGCCCTGCAGGAGCTGCTTGGTCGTTGTCGTGTATGTGTACAGCAGCGCAGTGCTCTAGAGCTCGAGGCCAAGGATCACAAAAGCAAAGGTAAAACAAAAAAACAATCACAAAGTGTAGATACAACAGTGATGGGCAAGCTACTTGTAAAATGTAAAACATCCAAATCGACGCTAGAGAAACAGGTGGAAAAAGTAGCTCTCTATATCAAAGCTATTTTTATTTATTTTGCAATCATTTATTTATTGTGATTTTATTTGTGTTGTTGTAATTGATTGTAGTCGTAGTAATTGTAGAAGTATATTTAAGCAGTTTGGGTCAAAGTCCGTGCTGTTTTTGAATGTTTAGTTTGAGCGTTTGACAAACATTCATTTATGCTGAATGTTTTTGTGAATGTCAAAGCAATGTTTTTTGTATAAATGATAATGCACAAACCATCTCTCCATAACAAATGGATAGAGGCGATGTGGCTTCCTTTAAAGTGTAGTCAATGAACACAAAAAGCGGAATGCACTGGGTATGATTTGAATAGGGGTTAGTGATGTTGGCTTATTCAGGAATCACCTGGATGTGCTCCCCAGTGGGTGATCTCTTGCTTGCCTGTCAGCACGTTCACCAGTGGCAGGGAGGTCATGGGCATCAAGAATGTCTCAGTGATGTCTCTTTGATACGGAGGGAAATAGTCCGCTACAAATACCAGAATCAGAATTATTGGCCAGGTATGCTTACACACACAAGGAATTTAACTTCGGTAATACACGTCTGTGTATCGGATGAAGGCTTTGACTGACATGTTTGATTACAAACCCTGACACTCCACTGTCCTTCAATTCATTGTGGCAAAATGTAGCTTGATTCTAGGCCACCACACTACTTGATCAATTAAACAGCTAAGCTTTTGAAAACTCAGAAAACAGCGACACTACCACTGCTCCTGAGATGTAGTGAAACTACTAAGGTTGCTATTTGTGGTACCGTTCCTACCCAACACTGAGATACAAACACAGAGAGTGTCATATGTCTGGTGAATGAAGTTTGATTAAGTCCCTTTCTCCACTTTGTCCTCCTGCAGTTTAAGAACAACAAAACTTTTCAACTAGTTAGATATCAGAGTTTGTTGCAATCCACTTCACCAATAATCTGTCTTTCTTTGTGAAGGTAAAGGCAGCGTTAACCAGTTTCAGGTTCAACTGATGTTGAAGGAAAGTCAGTGATTAAACCAAAGTTTCAAACTGGAGAAACACCTCCTTTAGCAATATCTGTTTCTCCACTAGAATTCACAATTTATATAACATTTGTTCATTTGTTAATTATGGGCTTAAAAAAAGCTAAACTCAGAAATCAAAGGTGCACTATGTGGATTTTAGTGCAATTTTAAAGTTGGAGAAGTGAAACAATTCTATGCTATAGTTTTTGAACTTAATACACAAACTTTATTTTTCAAAGGAAAAAAATGGGTCCCTGGAACACTGTTTGGAGCTACGCTTTCACTGTTGCGGGCCCACCAGAGACCAAATTTTCCTCTGAGGACAGTTTATGAACATATACCACAGAAACTGTACATTTCTCCAACTTTCACATTTCTCTACTCCATAGTGCACCTTTAAGTAACAGCGGAGCATCTGTTAGCATTAATACTGGCTGGCCAAAATCTCTGTGGGGCATTTATTATCATGTTTACTTACTTACTGGCCAAGAAAGCTGATTCTAACTCTAAATTTAATCTGAATCTGTGTGATATTGCATTCTAGTTTGTTTCTCTTTATAGGCCTTTAGACCAGCTCAAAGAAATCCAAACTTCTCAATCGTATTATCTTTAAATATCATTTCATACCTCATTTTAATGTTAAGGAGGTTTTTCAATCTTTAAACTCTTTACACCCATATTTACATTTTTTAGGCTCTGACCGTTGATGTTAGATGAGGGTTATTAACCTGTGTGTGTGTTTCTGTGTGTGTCAGCTGAAGATGAAGGAGCGACCCCTGTGAAGCGACGGAGGGTGAGCAGTGATGACGACAGAGCTGGTGATGCAGCTGCGCCACTTTGCATGGCCTCCACCTCCTCGGCTCTCCCACCCTGTAGTGACCCCAAGCCTGACCACCAGGAGGCACTGACGCCCGCCAGCACCTCTGACACAGAGACACGAGACTCGTCCTCTCTGATCGACCCAGGCACTGAGCAGGACCCACCCACTCCTGACCCAGCCCCCACCTCCTCTGGGAACCTGGAGTCCTCCCCTAAAGAGGAAAAGATGGAGGCCTCTTCTTCCTCTTCCTCCTCCTCCTCCTCCCTGCTGCAGGAGGCAGGGGAGGGGTTTGCACAGGGGGAGGAGCCTGACCTGCAGCGACATGCTGCATCAGGTGAGGAGGAGGAGGTGGAGCAGCAGGAAGGGAGGAGGGGGGAGGTAATGTCTGCTGCATCAGACGAGGTGAAGGAAGACAAAGAGGCAGGATCTAAGAATGGCAGCTCTGCCCCACCCCTTTCAGAGGACGCTGTTTTCCCATCAGCCCTTGGTCTGGGGGGGGAGGAGCCAGAGAGCTGCAGTAACCACGCCCCCTCCTCACAGGTGTTTCCCAGCACCAGCCCCCCACCTGACATGCTGGACATGCTGTACAGGACAGTGGAAGCCACCATCACCATAGTTACCAACATGTCTGTAAAAGGCCCGCCATCTTCATGACATCATCAACTCAAAGCCGCCATGAGATCCTTTTAAAACTTTTATTTTCCTTCTTGTTTGTTTTCTCCTTTTCAGAAATCTGAATTCTGCACCAAGGAAAAAATAATTTCCTGTTTTCCAGTTTCTTCTTCTTCTGCTGTTTTTCGTGCTGCTGTTCGTTGCCTTCTGCTGATGTTAAGTCGGTCGGTTTTCCCAGCTTCAGTGGCTCCCGCTGTGTCGTTTTGGCTCTATAAACTCTGACTCCGTGCACAGCCGACCCCCCTCATTTGACTGATAAAGATGAAAATCAGAAAAAAGTCGTACAAAGCTATAGCACATTTTTTTCAAAGGGCAAAAAATAGTTTTTGTTTTGTTTTCGTGTGTTTTATACTGATTTGAATTTGTTTTGAAAATTGATTTTATTTGCTGTAACGGGGAAAGGTTTACAGAACTTTTGTCTCCTCTGTATGTAATTTAATTTTATTGCATTTTTACTGTGTATAAAAATCGTTGTCCTCTGTGCCAGTTTTGTACTTTATGAACAAGGCAAAAGAAAGTTGCCTTGACTTTTTCTGTGGTTTAATTATCCAGAAACTAAGTTTACCTGTAAATTAAGAGAACCTCGAGAAACTTGATTCTGTAAAGAATCCTCTCTAGTCATTGCCTGAAGGTGTATATGAAAACTATATAAATATATATATAAATATCTTTATATATATATGAATATATATAAAAGCGGTGCTTTATTTGACTGTGGTTGAAATAAAGCCGCCATGTTGGACCAGCTGGAGCTTTATTTTCTTTAGTTAAGTACATTCCATAATCTATTGTTTATTTTTGCTGCTTTCGCTGTGTTCTGATTTTCTCCTGATTTTATTTTAATAGAGAATAAATTAATAAAACCGTTTTAATATGAAGAATTATCAACTAAAAACCACATGGACCTGTGAGGGTTTTTTTTCTTTCCCAATTGCAGAAAAACAGAAGATTGAAATATTTCCAGTCTGTAAAGTGACGTGTATGTCAAGAGCAAGGTTGTACGGGAAGCTGGATGGATCAAACAACAGGTAAGTGAATTGTGAGGTTTTTTTTCATGACTTATTTTATATTGTTGGTAAAATTCATAATCTTAAAGATTTAGATGTAGTTATCTGCTAACAGTTTTAAGATGAATAATTGAACTCATCAGTGACTGAGGTGACTAGCCCACCAAGCCTGAAGCATTTGTAGTTCCCTTTCATTGTTTTCATTGTTCAGACTGGGTGTCTAATTGTTGAAAAAACCATGCAGGAGTAGTTTGTCCTGCAGAGAGAGCAGGCGGAAGATAGTCACAGTTTTCTCTGCTCTTTGCCGACTTTCTTTTACTCCTACTAAACAAAACACATTAGACTGACGACTATAAGGGACCACTGCAACAAGTGCGAATGCAAAGAAAAACGTTTTAACAGTCACAAGTGTTACATTTATTGAGTCAGTAAAGAAATTAATTAAGGTCACTCAACATGAGCAGCAACTCAAAGTGAAACCCTAAAACTACAACACATTTCCATGCAATAATTTAAAACTATTTTTGACACTATATAATTCTTACTTACTTTCATCTGCCATTTTTGAGATCTCAGGTTGGATCTAATTTGAGTTTCCACTGAACCATTTTTTTTCTAGAAATGTCACAACTAAACTTTTTCTTTTACCTAACAATCCAGTATTTAAAACAGAATGCTAGGTGGGGTTGTTTCTGTGGTAAATGTTCAATGATCAAAATTGTGAGACCGACTGCTCTAATTTAGTATTTCTTCGGCCGTGGTCATACAACAGAACACAAATGGCTGACTGAGTTTTCATGTTAACAGTGTTGCTTATATTCTGTTAGAATATCCTAAAGACTACAAATCGCTCTCCATTTGGAAACACTTCTAAAAGGCTAGAAAGAAGATATTACCTTCACCTGTAAATGGCAGACATTTCAGTCTTAGCAAACATTGTTTCCTTTTCAGCTCACAACATACACTTTGCCCCAATCCAAATATAGCTCTGTTGCTATGAAGTGTCTTACACATCATGACAGCTACACAGACCTAAAGAAGAGTTACACTAACAATAATAATAATAATTTATTCTTTAGGGGAAATTCAGTTTTACACTCTGTCTAATGAACATTTTACATAAAACATAGGCTGAAATACACACACATGCACAAACAAGATCCTATGGACAGAGTGAGGGGGCTGCCCCCAGCGAGCTCTCCACAGCAGTTTTGGGTTTCGGTACCTTGCTCAAGGGCACCTCTGCAGTGCCCAGGAAGTGGACTGGCACCTCTCCAGCTACCAGACCAATTTCCGGACTTGATCCGTGCCGGGACTTGAATGAAGTCATGACAATTCAAATTAACCCATAGTAATGCCTCTAATTTAGGCTTGTTTTAAAAAAAAAAAAATTAAACAAGTCCAAAGATGAAGAAAGCAAAATCAAAACATTTTTGTATGGTTTATTTTTCCACAAACTCATTAAAGAGGATTTAGACAGTTTTATTATGGCTATAAGCTCTATTCAAATTATTTACATATTTGTTAATAAAGTGCATTTAAAGACGGAGAAAGAAATTGAGCCGCTCATGAAAATGAAACCGAGGATAGTGAACTTTAAACTTTAGATTTCACCTGAAATAAAAATTTGTTCGACCAGATCAGGTTAGATCCTAGACTCTGAAAAGCAACACAAAGCTTTCTTCAAAGAATAGAATTTTCTTCAGCATCACATCAAGGCAATAAATAAATCTTTGTCTGACTATATGGTCAGACAAAAAGGATGGATTAGAGGTCACATGCTAAGGTTAAATTTACAGATTGACTGGAGATTCTCAGTACTGTTTATTGATTGTATGTAAAGATAGACAACATGACCCGACCTCCTCCCTTCTAAAATCAAGTCAAAATTACCCAAAACAAGCACTGACAGATTTCACATTTGGAACCAGAGTCTACGTTACACACATTGAATTACTGATAAAATGTCAAAGTTCTCTCCATGGACCAGGAAGGAGGGGACTCTACAAGGTACTGATACTTGCTTTCATACGTTAACACAGCTTGTTAGCTTGGTTTCCAAAGTGGAGATAGTGGTGCATTAATAATATCCATATCAGTGTCAACAGCGAAGAAAAACTTAATTCAGCCTCACTGTGTATCGTTTATTTACAAGCTTGAGTGTTGTGATTTGAGTCAGTGGCTTGTTAATACAAAGCTCCCCCCCCCCCCATACAAAAGCACTAGATGTTATACTGTTTGCAAGGGGTAACAAAAACTCAGCAAAAACTCAGCAAAGAATAAATTATTAGTATTATTAATTAGTGAGCGTTACACCGTGCACGATGCTACGTAATATCCAACGCTCACATGTTGTTAGGACAGTGTTATGTCCCTTATTTAATCATCAAATAACTGATTTAACTCAAACATAGAACAGCATAAGAACTGTCAGAAGTCATTTGAGAAATCAATTATTTGATGTGTATTTTAATTATATAGTTTGACCCATCAGTCAACATGAAGAGGCTGAACTCAGACCTATACTGCAGCCAGTCAGTAGAGGGAGCTCCAAATGTTTTGGCTTCACTTTCGGGGAGGTGTGATGTTGTCCATCTTTTTATACAGTCTATGGTACTACTCATAAAAAATTAACATACTTTTACTGAGCAGTTAATTACAAGCATTTTGTTCGACAGGATGTAATTACAAAGTTGTTGATTTAGTGACACTGCAGAATGCACTCATGGACTTAAAGCTGCAGATCAGAGAGAAGAGCCTTGGTCGTTATTGCCACTGTCTTTGTTGTCTGTCAGTCGATCCTGTTTGGTATTCACACTGAAGCTTACGGTTTGTCTGTCTCTCTCAGCTGTCTGCTCGTCCTCTCCCTGTAACACAGATCACTGATGAACTGCTTGTTTTGAAAACATTCTACCTTGACGTATTTCTGTGTGTATTTGTTTTACCTGTTCAGATTCGTCAGGGTTCATCTGAGACCAGTACCTGGAATGAAAGTGGATTTTATTTTTTTTCAAATCTGGACAGGCAATATCACACAACATTTTGATATTTTTACACTTCCGTTTCCAGTGTTTTTAAGTCTCTATGCACAAAAAGAGTTTTGAGCCACATGGCCTCTGTGGATCCACTCAGTTCTGATTAAATTGGTCAGTCCTCCCTCTTCATTTCCAGGAGATTACGTCCCTTAAACTTGTCAATTCCACATACATACCAGTGCATGCTTTCACTTCACCCGTTTACCTTTTACACATATGTTTCTTTCATATTCCCATCACACATTCAGACTATTTACATTAGAGCTAGAGGGGCTTACAGTTACATTGTTCTCTTTTGAAGGGGAACAGGGAGCATGAACGGTTAGTTATATAAAGCCTGCTCGCATCTGGGTCATTAATGCAATAATCTCAAAGAGAGAGTCAATTTCTCTGTTGTACATATTTCCAAAATGATTCCATACTAGTCTCCTAACTAAAGTGCTCCTGGATTTAGTCACTTTCTAGGGTACAGAACGTGGCCAAAGTAGACGGCCTGAAAGTTCAGGGGTGTTTGAGTCTTGACTAGCTTGTTTAAAGTTTTATGAATACCATTCCAATCAATACTTAGTTTGGGACAGTCCCAGAATACATTAAATGATTTACCTCAGTTGAGCCACACTGTCTCCAACACACCCTACGTCTGTATTTTTCTTGATATGGTGTCTTAAATGATCTGATAACAATTTTCAATAAGTGTTCTCTCCAATCCCGGAAGTTAGTTGAAGACCATTAAAAACTGCAAATAACCTCCAAAGCCTCCACTGAGGGAGGGTGCCATTCCTGCTTGTTTTTCTGATTGTTTTTAATACACAAGGTGTTGTCTGTTTTGCATTAACAATAGCATGATAAAATGTAGAAATAGACTTTGGATTTTTGGTTTCTTTCCTCACCAGATAAAACGAGGAATCAATTTATCCAATTCCTCGAACTGATTGTCATTGACCTCAATTGGTAAAGTGCAGAAGATGATTGATAACCGAGGGAGGATTTTCATTTTGATAACATTTATCTTTATATTCATCCAAAGGAAGGGGAGAGAATGCCATCTATGCATATCTGATTAAATCTCTGCAGATAGAGAGAGTTGTGACGACATCTTAACATGTTCCTGAGGACTTACTTGTAACCTTCACCATGTCGGTCGATCTCAAAACTCTCTTTGTCAGAATCATTTTCATGGTTGTGCGTCATCTTGAACCTGAAAGTGAAAAATAATTGGTCAGAAATCTTGTGTTTGGATGATGGTCCATCTTCTAATTTGATTTCAACAACTCCATGGAAATAATATTTAGTTTATACATGTTTACTCATAAATCTGTTTGAATGTTTTTTTGTATCTCTCCATTTTCAACACCTCATTTATAATATGTGTTTATATTTCTGAGCTTTACTTTCACATTACTTAAATTGTTTCTTTAAGAGAGTTGGATAAGTTATTCACCTTTATTAAAGAGATTTAAAGAAAAAGTCACAGCTAATCTCAAAACCAGCTCTTTGTTCACTGAACCTGTTTGCTGTTTAAACTGTAGACACTTCTCTCACTTCCCCCTGTGAGATACATCATTGAATTTTACAACATTAAGTTCAGCTATCTTCCAAAAATCTAAATGTTCCCCTCATAGACCATATAAACAGGGACATACTGTTTATCTTCAGAGTCTTAATATGAGCTGGACTATCTAAATAAATACATCCAGACAAACATCCTCTGTTTGATGCTCAAAGTGAAGAAAAAAAAATCTCAGATAAAGAACATACAGTAAAAAACACAAGTGCTTCATCCAAACACAGCCAGTGCTTTTCTGCAAGAAAAAAAATCAAATGCCATGTGGACTGAGGGCCTTGGGCGTAAATCAGCATAAGAACTAACTGTTATGTCAGAAACCAATTTGAGACGTTTTTTATATGTGTATTTTAATTTTATAGTTTGATCCATCAGTTAACATGGAGGATGTGGAGCTTTGACTTCTACTGCAGCCAGCCTCATATGAAGACCCTGAACAGGTGCTAATAATAATAATAATACATTTTATTTATAACGCACTTTACATTTAAACAAAAATCTCAAAGTGCTACAATTTCAATAAAACCATAAAAACAGTAGCAATAGTCAAAGGTAAAATCAGAGTTAAGAACCTAAGCATAAAACAAGATCTAAAAGCAGTGGTTTGAGGGGAAAGGTCTCTTTTAAAGAGGAGAGTTTTCAAGTCCACTGTCTGTGGGGCTCTCAGGTAGTCAGGTAGATCACTCCATAGCCTTGGGGCAGCAGAGGAGAAGGCTCTGTCCCCCATGGAGCAGAACTTAGTCCTGGGGGGTTTGGAGGCAATTTGTGGTGGCAGATCGGAGGTGTCTTGAGCGGGTTAGTGGGGTGAGCAGTTCTTCGAGGTATGGGGGGGGGGCATTTCCGTGCATGCATTGATGGGTGTAGGTGAGTAGTGTAAATTATTTATGTTATTATTAGAATGTTTTAAAAAATGAATAGATTCAGTTTTGTAGATTCGACTTAAAAAGTGTAAGTTGAGAAATTCTGCTCCCAGAAACATACACGTAGGGACAATCATTGGGGAACAAACGAGCGGTCACAGTCGCATTGAGATTTTTCCATTAAAAAGGAAACAAAACATATTGTACTAAAGGTGAGGGGAAGGAAGCAGGTCTTCACACAGTGATGGAAGAACTTTCAGAATTCAGATTTGAAGACAGAATGAACCCTGAACCCTCATTATCTATTTCTTAGTCACTCAAAGAAACCCAAACTAGGCTATCACTCCATAAACGTGTTCAACTTGAGCTGAATGACACTGGACTTGTTTTGTTTTGACTTTAACAAAGTGATAAAACATTATATATTGTTGATAAGACTTCCATTAGTTATGATAGAATAATGTACAGAGTCGGTCAGTGTTCTCACCTGACGATAAAGACAACAGCAATAATCAATCCCAGCATACTCAGCGCCAACAGGACGCCCAGAGAGATGACTGCAGCCTGGTCGGAGGCGGGGCTTAGAGGCGTCACCTCAACATCAAAATGAAGCTCCTCCCCAAACACTTTGACAAGCTCCGCCCTCACAGCAGCAGATTGCTTCTTTAGTTTCCTGATGGATCACACGTAGAAGAGCAGAGGTAGTTTCAGAATCAGAATGTATTTAGTTGTTGAAAGCAGATGTTATTGTGTCAACATTTTGCACGAGAGATGGAAAAAACATTTGTTTCCATGATTTCAACATTCATAAATCAGACTCTTACTCTGTGACTTTTTCAGAGGAAACGAGCCCCTCCTCGTCCACACTGATGAAGCTGACTAAAGTTTTGATCTCCACTCTCACAGCTCTGGACTCAGACGATCCTCTGTTGTCAGAGGAAACCTCAATGATGTTCACTGTCCAGCCCAGAACCGCTCCCAAAGACCTGAGAGGAAGAAATACATTACACAAAACTGAAAGAGTAAACAGTGAAATAAATGATATTCTTAGGTCCTCTCACTTCTCCAGCTCTGGGATTTTCTTCTCCACAGTGTTTGCAGGCAGGTTCAGGGAGATTATGACCAAATCATTGCTGGTTGCACTTCCCTGCACCTCCACCTGGGGGCAGAAGAGTGCAGTTTTCATATGCAAGAAGGGTTACATTTTTTAATTCAACAAAAGAAAAAACACATCTTTATTAACCTCCATACAGTCGTTTAATACCATAGTAGGACACATGTTTAAAGGAAGCAGTGATGATGAATTGAACAAGTCTTTAATTCCCAATGTATTACTCCTTTATCCTCTGAATAAAAGCCGAATGTTTCCCCATAGCAAACACCTGAATTAAGAAGAAAGGCAGTCACATCTGTTTGCCAACCACTATTAAACAACACAACAGAGGAAGAAGCAGACACAATAAAACACAAGATGAAGAAGAGTTGGGTAATGAAGACATCACAGATGCTCACAGTGACAGCACACTGTGCACTTCATCATTTCAGAGTGATCATTATGCATCTTTAAGAAGTGCATTATAACCTCCCAGACCAACAAGTTTATCATAATGATACTGTGCTCCTAAAGGAAAGTCTTTTTTTTTTTTAACTCAGGACATGTTTATTTCTGTCTTGCTTTTTGAGTTTTCATCATTTAGTTTGGTTTAATATTTAATACACAGTCTGTAGCAACTTTCACAGGTTTTAACCACGATAGAGGAACAAACTGTAAGTCACAATACTGTTGATTCAAGATAAATTGAAGATACCTTATATTATGCATTTTGGGCCTTTTTGCAGCTTTTTCCTGTTACCGAACGGTGAGCCTAAAACTGAGGTCCAAACTGAACTGTACTGTTTACCTCTATGCAGCCGTTCCTGAAAACCTACAGAAGGAATAATGTAGCAACATCACAGAAACATACTAGACCTTTATCCCCATCTTAACAATCTAACTCCCACCTTTAAGAAGCTTGCTAGGTATTTTGTCGGATTTCTCAAGTTCTTATAATTGCTTTCTCTCACCCTGGATTTTCCTCTTTTGAGCGCCATGACAGAAATAGATCTTGACTGAAATGTGTCTTTAGCTAACTTTTTGTCATATTTAAAACATTAAGTCTTTTTGCACATTGTTATTAATTTGTTTGTTTGTTTTTATTTCATGATTACTGTATCTAATTCATCTTTTTAATAATGAACTTTTTTTTGTGGGAATCTTTAGAGACAAAAGTCAGGGAACCCCTTCAATTTTTGTATTGGTGTGTTTCCACCATTTTTAACCCTTCCCTACTCACCTCCACCTTGGTCGTAGCATGGAGTTCTCTGGGATCTGTGGCCTTCACCTGCAGCTCGACGGTCTGTCCGGCCAGAGCCACTGCTGACACAACGAAGACTACTCCTGAAGACGGATCCACGTCAAAGTAAGGACTATTGGCTGACAGACTGTAGTGCAGCCGACCAGTCTCACCAACATCAGGGTCTGAGGCCTGAGGGTTATAGAAAAGATCTGCAAACCTCAGTTGAAATACACCTGAAAGGTTCAGTTGTTCATTGTTAGTTTGGCTTAACTTGGCTGAAAAGTCTAAAGATTTACGCTCTTGTGCTTCTTTATTTTCTACTCACAAACCTCCAGTTGTCCATTTAAAATACTGACAGAGACAAGAACTGTTTATAGCATCAGCTCACATCCATTACACTCTTCATAGTTTTGAATATGTATTGTTTTCTAGTGTAGACACAGGACTTCTAGAGGTTACTTGTCTATTTTAGGGTCCGAGCACCAAAACGGCACAAAGGCCCTAATGTAACTCATGAAGGTTGCACACACATCAGGCCTCTTGAAAATGTACATTTGATATGAGTCTTGAGCATGGGGGTGGCAAATTGGCTTATAAAGGCTAAGGTATGAGTGGTTGTGGTTAGCAGACAAAATGTAAGCCTATAGTACAGATTTTACTAAACAATCTGTTCTTGACTCATCATTATTTTTTTCAATACACAACTTTGCTAGATAAATGTGTGTGAGGAATTTTTGAACTAGCCTACATAATACTTTCTTGTTAACCCAAACCAGGAAGGATACTTCACCTACATTGGTGACAAAATTAAATTCAGGTTCTCAGATAGAATAATAATGTATAATCTGAATAATGTATAAGATGGAAAGTTGTGGAAGTATTCCAGTGAGTAAGATAACAAAGCATGTGATAGAAGAGCTGTGTCTCCTGGGGCTACAGATGATGTGACATGTTTTACTGCTGATCAGTGACATATTAACCACACAGCTCACAGAGTAAACAGCCTGCTCTGCAGTTTGGATAACAGATGATTTAACCGCAGCCTCTATCTTTTTATGACACACTGCAGTTTTTATTGCAGTCAATGTGTTTTCGAAACAAGCAGGGTGTTTTTGATGAATGGAAACTGACAGAATCTGTGGCTCAGTTGATAGAGTCGTCGTCTCTCAACCGGAAGGTCGAGGATTTGATCCCCTGTTGAGCAACATATCTGATGTGTCCTTGGGCAAGACACTTAACCCTGCATTGCTCCTGCTGCTTCAGTGGTGGTGTATGAATGGATTAGTGTTGTACTTACTCTCAGATGTACGTCGCTTTGGATAAAAGTGTCTGCTAAATGAATTGTAGAATCTGGGTGTGTTTACCTTGACAGTGATAACAGGAGTTTTATACGGAGCGATGCTGAATACTGAAGCTTTATAATCCTCAGAAGGAAATTCTGGAGACTCGTTCACATCCTCCACCTGAACTCTGACCTAAAGAGAGAGAAAATATGTCAGGATTATAGGGGGAAAAAAATCAATGTTCAATGTCTAGGAGGTTTTTGAAAGGATCCTGTGTTTTTCTTTGTAATAAAATTGCAGACAATTTAGAATTCCTGGATTCCTTGGTTCAAAACAAATACAAAGGAAACCTATAATGATGCTGCAGAGTCAGCTCAATAGCATATCCACAGTTTCACACAATTTTCCTTGAATTGGATGGTGCAAAAAAAGATAAATCTTAAAAAAAAAAAACACCAAGAAGAACTTTAGAGGAGAGAGGTCTTGAAAGAGGAGGACAGAGAGGGAAGCATTCATAAACTTAATGGATAAATCAAAGTAAGCAGAATCATTTATTATCATTTAAAAGCGAAAAGAGAAGCGGTGTTTACTGTTGCGAGTAGGAAGATTTGTTTAGACATATTTAGAATGAGATCCAAATCATGTCAATTTTCCCCAATGTTTAGAAATTTAACAAATATCTGTTTCACATGTCTTTCTTTGGCCCTTACCTCTTTCATAGAGAGCAAGTTCATCATGTGACCTTCTCTCATGTTTCCCTTATCAATGTCACTTTATATATTTAGCTAAAATCTCAATACTGCTACTGATTCAAAGTCTGTAAACATCTTCTGTCCATTAAATGATGTATTTACAGATTGTCTTTTCATAATTAATACCACCTAAAGATTGAAGCTGTAAATATAAGCTAAAAAAACCCTTTTCATTAAGGAAACAAATCGTACCAATGCGATGGCTGATGTAGGGGGGGTCCGTGTGTCCACTGCCTCCACATCCAGGATATACCACTCCTGCTTCTCTCTGTCCAGAGGAGTTTTAGTCACGATGGCTCCACTGGCGTTGATGGAGAACAGGTCAGTGTGTGTTTTCACAGTGTAGGAAACAGTGTAAAGATCATTCCCTGAGGAGGCCCAGACTATCCCCACGGCTGACCCAACTGGCTGGTTCTCATGTAGGCTGAAGTTGTAGGAGGAGCTTCTGAAGGCCACGCCCTCCACCAGAGAGACAACCCTCAGATTCACAACGACCAGGACTGCAAGACACAAAGAGATTCACACACTGATTTTACAGAATAAGAGGCAAACAACACAGAAAGATCTGAAAATCCTCTGACTGAACTGTCTGTTGAAACTGTTGTCACCCCCCCCCCACACACACACACACATCCACCCAAAGAGTTACACATTCAGTACATCAAAAATACATCTACACGTGCAAACACACTCATAGAAGACCAAAAAAGCAATGACATAAATGTAGACAACTAATAATGAAAATAGAGAACATAGGAAAAAAACTAGAACAGGTTTTCAGTGTTGAAGCGTGTAAAGGCAAAGGAAGCTGTGACTTCATATCCAATCTTGCAATGTAGGTCTAGGTAGCATAAAGATTGGTGTGGTGTGTTTAGAGTGCAGTTTGTGTGAATGTCAGATTGTGCCTGACCCATTTTAAACACCCTATGCCCCGTGAGATGAACTCTGTGAATGCTCTTGAATTGTATTAGTTGAAAGTTAATTTTATTACTCAAAAAAAAGACATTCTTACAGATTTGGTACCAGAAGTGAGCACTGGGAGTGATAGCCAGTCATTTTGTTGAAAGTAGCAGTGATATTGTTTTGTCTGACAGGAATATGATTTTAGATATTTTGTATAATACTGTCTTTGCAGATGTTATTCCTTTTAAATCTGGAAATGGAGGAGATAAATGGAGATTTGTACAGTAGATGCTTTGTTTAACTTTGAGTTAATGGTAGACTTGAGTTATAGGTATTGAAGAAAGTGAATCCTTTCAATGCTGAACTTCTGGACCAGGTCCGGAGAATGGTAATACGGTGCAATTATTGAAAATGTGTCTAAAGTGAGGGATGCCCTTTCAATCCATAAGTGAAAGTAAAGTTGTTTTTTTATAAGAAAGTCTGTTCAAAATCAGAGTGAACTGTAAAGGTCAAAGAGTGAAGTCTGTGATTTTTATGGTATTTCAACCAGGATGTTGATATGGTCAAAATGTTGAAAGATAAGTGATTGATTGACTGACTGAGAAATGGTAGGTCTGAAATATTGATGGACGTCTCTCTCTCTCTCTCTCTCTCTCTCTCTCTCTCTCTCTCTCTCTCTTCTGGATGATGATACACAGATACAAAAATTGAAAGACAAACGGCCTGCCCTGTGTGGGAAACACGGCTGCCCTTCTGACCTGTGGAGTTGAGAGGAGGCTGGCCGTGGTCTTCAGCCATTGACGTCAGCACCAGTGAGGTGTCCTCTGTGACATCGGCAAGGTCAGAAGTCAAGGTCACAGCCCCTGTATCGCTGTTTAAAGCCAAATATGGAGAACTTCCTGCAGAGAAACTACAGCAACAGAAAGAAAAAAATATGCTGGGGTTTTACAAAAATATACAAAAAGATGCAGAAAACTGTTCAATGAACTGGAGTGTCTTAGTGTTATTATGTAAACAGCTCTCTTAGTCCTGGAGTTTTCTAAACCAGACATTACATTTCAACTGTAAGGTAATCCAGGAAGAAGGCTGTACAGTATGAGTCTTTAGCTGACCTGTAGGTGATGAGTGAGTTGTTCCCGGCGTCTCTGTCTGTGGCGGACAGCGTCAGCAGCAGCTTCCCCTCCTCTGCATCTTTCAGCAGGATGCTGCTGACATAGCTGCTGGAGCTGAACTCAGGTCGGTTGTCGTTTACGTCCATGAGGCTGACTCTGATGGTGGTGACGTTCTGGAGCACAGGAAACAGGTACAAGAGCATTTTCAGTACAAAAAAATTAAGAAGTCTTGATTTGTATAACAGGTTGAACTATTTTATTTAACTGTAATATTTAAGACAAAACACCACAATAGAGATGTTATTAACATGCCCACATTAGTATTTCTGCGTATTTTGATGACATTTATTAAAGTACCTCTAAATGCTCCATATCCCTAAAAAACAGTACAACCTAAGGTTTTTGTAAGTCAAGAAAACATTAAAATTATGAATTTGGTTAAACTGTGTCAAATAAAAAATACAAAAACATGAACTGTTGCTTAATAAACAAACATTTGGATCCTCAGCTTTGTGCTGCAGAAACATTATGTTCTATGTACTGTTGGTTTATATTTGAGATAAGTTCATTTTTAATAGACTAATCAGTCTCTTATCATAATCAGGTGTTACCTAATACTAAACATACTTTACCATTATAACTGACATTGAATCTTTATATCATATTCATCGTTGTTGTTGTGATTGTTGTTGTTGTCGTCTCTATCCCTCTCCTTCCTGCATCGCTCTCTATCTCACTAAGCCCAACAGAGTTTCAGGAGATGTCTGTTCAGCATGAGTTTGGCTTTGCTAAATGTTCTGTTATAATCTATGTTCAATTCATTTGACATCGCAGAACATTTGTGTGCATCAAATAAAACTCCAAATTTGTATTCTGAGATGCATTATTAGGCTTTAAATTTCTAACAAACTATCCAGCAAAGATCCTGAAATATATTTGTTACTAAACCCATTCTGATGTTTGTATCAGTCAAACATTGTGTCATCATATATCTGAAAACTCCCTTGAAACAATAATAAAAAACAGTTATAGTATAGCTAATGTGTGTTAACGTCATGTCTCACCTCTCTCTGTGGGATTCCTTTATCAGAGGCCTTTACAACAAGCTCATACGTCTCCCTGCTCTCCCGATCCAGTCGTCCCACAGCCAGCAGCGTCCCGTCCTGCCACACACAACATGACCTGTCAGAGGTCTGACACAGTACTGAAAACATTTGTACAATCCTCTCTATCTGCCTTTACCTCTCTGAATCTGAAAAGCGGGTGAGGGGAAGAGAGGGAGAGAGTGACCTCGCCCGCGGGGCCGAGGTCGGCGTCTGTGGGTAAGAAAGTGAAAACTTCTCCTGGAGTTTCCTCCGAGTAGTCCCCTTCAGGGATCTGTAGGGGGTTGGGGATAGTTGGATACTGTGGGGTGTTATCGTTGTAGTCCAGGATGGTGATGTTGAGCTGAGCTGTGGAAGTCAAACCAGAACTCGGCTGATCCACCGCACGCACCTTTAAACAGACAGAAAACCACAGGAGCTCAGGAAACAGATTTTGTCAGATTTTGTTAGATTTTTCTCAGTATCATAAGCAGTCACACAGAATCTTTTTAACCTGGTTAAGAAGTTGACTAGTTGATTAAATGTTTTGTCAACTTGCTGGTGGCACAAGAGTTACTAGTCGGTTATCTAATTATTATTTTCATTAAGGTAAGACCACAATGCTGATTTAATGTGGTGTCTAAACCACAAAACAGCCACCTACCACGAGACAGGGCGGTACCTCTAGTTCAGGGGTGCCCAACCTTTTTTGAACCAAGATCTACTTTTAAAGTTGCCAGTCTGCCGAGATCTACCAGTCCACATAGTGAGCCATAGCCTTTACCAACAGCCTACAAACGCATTTAATACTCAAACAACAAACAGAAAATAATATCAGATATAATAAATGAGAGTTCTGTAAAAAATAATGCAATATCGACATACTTTTTTAAAACTCTTATTTTAGGGTAGGCTACATTTTAATATTAAGTTTGTATTTATATCACTTATGTTTTTCCCTTAATTTAGTTTACAACAAACAACTTTAATCTGTGTGGAGATGTTCACAGACTACAGCAGGCTGCTGTGAGATGATTTTGCTTTTGTTAAATTAGCTGCAGACACGGTGAGAGTGAACGGAGTAAAGTCCAACCGACTGTTTGGCCGGGTCACGTGTGTTCCCACCTCGGTCCGTACGGATCACGGATCAACTGTGTGCTGTAGCACTAAAAGTAAAAAGTAAAAAGGTTCGCGTGGTGGCTGGCGCTCCAGTGCAAGTGTGTGTGTGTGCGTGTGTGTGTGTGTGTGTGTGTGTGTGTGCGCGTGCGTTTGCGCTGTTTGTTGGTGTGTCTCGTCCCCCGCGATGCTCACAGTCATGACAGCAGAGAGGAGCAGAGAAAAGTAGCTGCAGCTTCATCAAATGCGCTTAATACTCGTAGCATAGTTTCTATATATGACTTTTTGGTAAAACATTTACACACAGCGATCGACTGTTTGGGCGCCCCTGCTCGAGTTTATGGGACTGCTCTCCTATCTGTGCTTCCCTTCATTTGAGATTGTTTACCCCCAGAGTAATGCACGTCCGGAATGCCACACATTTTAGCAGCATTTGAAATAGACTTGCTGATGAAATAGACTTTCCAAAGAATGTGAAAAACTTTCTCAAACAGCAGTGTAATAGGCCACACGCAATATGGTTTGTCCAGTGTTTAGCCATGTTAAATACATTTGACTAAATGTTTTTGACTGTCTTACCTTAAGTCTAGTTGACTGGTCAGAACTTACAGTTGTGTTAAATAAACAGGGAAATGAGTAACAGCCCAAGTAAACAGTTTGAATAAAGCTCAGACCCTTACAGGGAGTTATCCTAATATGCATCAGACTAAAGACTCTGACAGCAATGAGAAAGGACCTTCATTATGTTTAGAATGAATATTTTTTACATGGACTGGAGATGTGTTGCATTTCCCTCCCATTAGTGTTTTATACACAGATATGCGAGCTATACATTTTTTATATTTATTCTGAGAAATGTTTGTTGTCTTTTGCACACCACTCCTTGCTTGTATAGAGTCAGTACAATACAGAACTTTTGATGCGAACAAATTAACGAATTATAACCTGAAGAGTAATCTAAAGGCTGTACATATCTAAACAATGAACTGGTTAAAAAAAAATGAACAGGAACATTTGTATTTTTCACTTAAATATGTAAACTCCATTATGTGTTGTAATGGATATTTGCTAAGTTTTAGAAATAATCCTATAAACAGAAGCTAGAAAAGATGTTCATGTCCAGATAAATGGGTTTAGTACCTCTATTATGTAGCTGTCTTTTGTCTCTCTGTCCAGGCTGACATCCCTCCTCAGAGAGACCACACCCTGTGTGTTAATGTCAAATGTATCGCTGGTAAACATGAAGTAACCGTTAGAGAATCCATCCTGGAGAAGAAATAAGACTGAATCAATGAATCATTGTCAGAGTTTCTCAAGCACTGATGTAGTTAAAGGTACATAATGAATATGAATAATGTCTGTGATTATGACATTGTGGTGCAGAGGCCAAAACCGTAAGACTGGCATAATCATCTAGGCAAGGCAAGGCAAGTTTATTTATGTCGCACATTTCAACAACAAGGCAATTCAAAGTGATTCACACAAGACATTAAAAGCATCATGACAAAGGAAAGAAAAGAAACATTAAAATAGAATATTTAAAAAATCACTGAAATTATTAAATCTGAACATATATTCAAATAAAAATAATTCAAATGAAATTAATTGAAATAAATAAAGTAAAAATATGAAAACAGTTAAAAGTTACTATATTATAGATGGCTTACAAGACCTCAAAAGAAACATCTCCCCTTAAGGTGCTGAAATGTTATATATGGTTGCTATGGTTGCTATGGTTGCTATGGTTGTTATGGATGCTATGGATGCTATGGTTGTGGTAACACAAATGGCAAATGCATCACTAAAGGCTGACATAGAGGGCAGCTTGTTATAAAACCTATGAACAAATATCAAAAAGGTGCTGTTTGAGTAAAAGTCAGCTTCTGAAATGTTTTAAGGGGGGCTCAACTTCGCTCTTTACACTTTACTGACAACTGTAACAACTCATGTATTTCAAAAATAGAATTAAGACCACAATCACACTCAAAGAATCTTGAGCAAAGAAGCTGATTTAACTCACCTGGTCCCTGTCAGTAACCTCCAAGGTCAGGATGGACGCACCGCTGGCCAGGTTCTCAAAGACAGCTATGTCGTAGCTTTCCTTGCTGAACTCAGGTGGATTATTGTTCACGTCTTTCACCTTCACCACTACAGAGCTGTTTACAGTCAGGGAGGGACTCCCTGCATCAAGGGCCTGAACTATCAGACTGTACACCTTCACCTGGCTGTAGTTCAGAGGCTGAGCCAGCCGCAGAGTCCCACTGGAGGAGTCCAGCTCAAAAACTTCAGGATCTGATGGAGGACTCTGAAGGAAAATATTGTAACTAACTCTCCCATTGGCTCCTTCATCTGGGTCTTCAGCTGTTACAGTGAGCAGGCTTGTACCTACGGACTCCGTCTCCAACACTTCAACCTGATACTCAACAGATGAGAACAGGGGGGCGTTATCATTGATGTCAGAAACTCGTAACAGCAGGGAGGCTGTGGCTGACCTGGTAGGACGACCCTGATCTTCAGCCACCACCAGCAGGTTGTACTCTGCTTTGGTCTCCCGGTCAAGTTCAGCAGCTACACTCACCATCCCAGACAGAGGGTCAACAGAGAACCTACCCTCTCCTCCTTTTAAAGAGTATCTGATCTCCTTGTTGAAGCCGCTGTCTTTGTCTGTAGCAGAGACAACAGTAACGTTGTGTCCTACCTCTGTGTCCTCTGGGACAGATGATGTGACAGAATTGGAGGTAAAAACCGGACTGTTGTCATTAACATCAGTGACCTGAACCTCTACCACTGCACTGTCTCTGCTGAAACCATCAGAGATGGAGATCCCCACAGAGTAGTTGTGTGAAGCGTCATCATAGTCGAGCTTAACCTTTGTGGTTAATTCACCACTAGAGGAGATGTCAAACTTGTCGGCTTCTGTATCGACTTGGAGAGTCACAGGAATCTCATGACTTATTGAGAGGAAGTTAACCTGATAAAAGAGGAGCAGAACTTGAATAATATTTTCATATGAGCATGACCCTTCATACCAACCTAGAAAACAAACCCACCTTGACAATCAAAACTCCTGGGTCCTGGTTTTCTTCTATGGTGCCACTGTAGACTTTCTGTAAAAACTGAGGTTTTGAGTCACCAGGAGCCAGGATGTTCACCTGTGCTGAGGCAGAGCGGGATATGATGCCCTCTAAAAGAGAGATGGAGAAGAGTATCCAAATGACACGTGTGATCAATCTTTTCTACCTTCCTTCTCTGAAATCTCTGCATGTGTTTCGGCTTGTCATGTTCTAATCTTTTGAAGCCTTTTGGACACTTTAGCTGCAGTAAACACTCATGTCAGTTTAGGGCTTGTATGTTACTCAGCAGAGTTTCAGTATGACCCCTGTTGTACGACATCTCATCTTTACGTAAAAACTGTTCAACCTTTTTCAAAGGATCCAACTCACAAAAATCTTGCCTTCCGTCGCCTCAAGTCTGCCTTCCATATGTTCCTGATTTCTCTGAAGTACGTCCTTTGTGTGTTTTTGTGAATAAAAACCTCTTCCCTTGAAGCATACTGTTGCTTTTAGAGGTGAATTACACCTGCATAAAATCGTAACTCTTTACAGCATTCTTGAACTTGTTACACAATCTAATCTCAAAAATATTACTTCCAGTAGGTGCTCTCAAGATGTGAACTATGAGTTTCATAATTATGAGACCTTCATTTACAAATAGTATAAGAAATGGAAAATACAAAAAGACTTCTTGAGAGATTCAATTGCTAGCTGAGGTAGAGAGTTGGAGCAATTCAAGTTGTTTGTCTAACGTCACCATTCCTAAAGGTGTGGTGCCAATTTATGATCACAAGAATGTGATACTGCCAAAGGTGAGGCACCTGACGTGACGGACTTGCAGTTTCAGCACAAAGAACTGCTCATTGACAGTAGGGTACAGACAGATACCGATATAATCTTTGAAGTTAGATAGGACTAATGCTTTGTGCTATAGACATTCTTAAATGGTTATACTTTAGAAAAGATTACACCCAAACTTCATAATCAGGTTAGGTGATTTAAAAAAAAAAAATTCTGGCATGCTGTATAATCAGAGAAACGATGTCAACATTTACCATCTCTCGCTGTTATGTAGAGAGGGAACTCCATAATTATGTTTTGTACCAGGGGAATGGTTTTAGCCAGCATGATCTCTCCGGTGTTTTCTTCAATTGAGAAATAGCCATTGTTGTTTCCAAACTCAATAGAGTATTTGACTCTGCCATTTGGGCCTGCATCTGGATCCTCTGCTTTTACCTTTGAGTAAAAATATTGAAATCACACATTCATAACTGTAAATGAAAATGACATAGCAAAAAGTTTTTCAACATTATAAAAAGAACACAATTATCAGGAAAAGTATGGGGCAAAGGTAGGTTTAAAAAAAGAAAACATCTGAGCAGTTATTACAGTTGTATGTCATCTGCTTAGCTGGTAAGGGGGAATGTATCTTCAGATCATTTATTGCATTTATAGGGTTCCTGAGGTTGAAGCTTGTGGAACTCCGTAGATAATTTCCACAAGAAATGTTGACTTCCAAATCTTAAAAAGGAATTTCAAGAATATGAATGAGCTGTAACCTCAACCAAGTTATCATGTAGGGCTTGGCGATATGGCTTAAAATAAAATCCTAATCTTTAACTAACCCACACCCAATTTACAAGTTAACAGAAATGTTATTTGATATCCAGAAAAGGTTCTTCACAATGTCCGTGACTTGTGCATCTTAAAGTGCCAAACTCTTAATCCAATCGGCTGCCTACTTCTAAAAAAACCCCTGTTATAACAGACAGAGCTTAGTTCAAGGTTGGACCCTTTGAAATTAAACAACTTAAAAACGTCAAACCCCTCACTTTAATCAACATTACTATATGCTACTTTATTTCTTAAGAGAACTTTTGCTTTACTTTCAACCCCAAGAGCTCAGAAAAAATCGACATCATAGGTACCCATGATGAAATGAAAAATCTATTTTCATTCATAAACATTGCATAAACCATGAATTCAAATTAATCTATAAAATAGACAATCAGTCAATTCTAGTGTCACACGAAGTGCAATCTATTTGTACTACTACTACTTGTAAACAGAAATGTTTTAATTACTAACCTGGACGAGCAGCATTCCCTCTGTTTGATTTGCAAACACCTTTCCTTCATATTTACTACTGGTGAACGTTGGACTGTTATCATTCTCATCTGAAAGAGTAACATGGACTTGTGCCACTGCAACATTGTTGGGTGTTTCCGACTCCTTTGCTTCAATCTGTTAATAAACAAGAGAACAGCTTAAAATAAAAGTTATACTTACAATAAAAACAGGACTAAATACAAAGGTATGTTCCCAACAACCTTTACAGAGATCAAAACTGACGTTACATAGTTGTGTCTCCATTTAAAGGTGTTTATCCTTACCTGAAATGTGATGCTTTCAGTGGTCTCTCTGTCCAAAGCTGAGGAGTTCTTCACTCTCACCATCCCGTCAGAGTCAATAGAGAATGGAGCTGATTCTGGAATGAGTCGTAAGGTTCCCACAAATCCTCCCTGAGGATGAAAACCATGAAAAAAAAAATCAAGTAATTAAATGTAACTCAGATTCTGTGTTTTGTTCAGAGTAATATCTACCTGGTCTGGGTCATCCACCATCGCTTTGAATACAACAGCACCATCAGGAGAATTTTCCAGGAGTGTTTCAGAGTAGTTAGGCTGGTCAAACTCTGGAGCATTATCATTCACGTCCTCAACAGTCACAGTCACCACAGTATCTGCCGTCTTCAAACTGTCGTCTGTCTGGGCTGCCTGCAGAAAGAAAATATAACTGATTAAGATACACTATACAGCTTTATTTACTGCGTTTCACTCAATCTACAAAAAAGTCAATATAAAGACCATGTTTGTGATGTGTGACTTTATCACCAAAATTTGCATCACCAAGTTTGCGTTTTACCAAATGATCATTTACATTTGGAAGTAAAATGGCTAGATTAGTTGTGGGCCAGCATTAATCTCAGCATTTCAGTATTTTTTTTGCCAAGAATTCAATGAAGACTAAGTATAGAGTATGCCTTCTCTGAAGTATAGCTCTCTATCCTTTGTGCAGTTCTCCTCTCCTTCGACTGAATAATTGCAACACGGAGGCTAAGAATGCAACTCATGACTTTTTCTGTCAGTTTTTACGATGTTGACAGATACTAGTAAAGGCTTGATTTTTTTTAAAGGTTTATTGTTGGGGGTTTTATGACTTTATTTTGAGAAAGGACGGTGGATAGAGTCAGAAATCGAGGAGAGATAGAGAGCGGGGAATGAGATGCGGGAAAGGAGCAACAGGTGAGATATAAACCCGGGCTGCCCGCTTGGAGGACCTCCAGATGCACAAATCCCTAGGCTACCGCCCCACGTGTGACTGGCATTAAAAATGACTTTTTGTGCCAAATCTGCATTTTAAAACATAGGTACTTCTAATTGATCCAAAAAGAATTAAGATGAGGGTTGCTTGATTCCCTGGGGAAAAAAACAAAAGTATCAGAACCACACATCAATGAACTTTGATACATATTTTTCCAGTTTTTATGTATTTCAACTCAATAGGCAGCCATTGTATACACTCATGCGACTTCTGTATTCGTGATCTGGGCTTTGAGCCACCAGGGAATAGTGTTGAATAATGCAATGTCATGAGATAGTTGTGCTTTGTGTCACTTCACCTATTCATGAAAGATGAAATGTTTAAAATGACTTTACCTTGATGCTGACAGAGATCACACTGCTGCTCATCTCCTCTCTGTCTATGCCTATCAGCACAGACATAACTCCACTGCTGGAATCAATTCCAAAGTTTCCTTCATACTTTTCTGGAGTGACTAAAAAAATTAAAACAATATCAAACATTTTTATGTTTTAGCCTCAAATTCTGAGCTGAATTCAAATGTTCTATTTCTTGTTGTGTACCTGCACTGATTGTGTAAGATAAAGTCATGTTGATCCCAGTGTCTCCATCCTGAGCCTTTATCGCCTCTGGCCCAATGGTTCGAAAAGGCCCAGCCTGGAACACATATATACACAAAGTGTGATTATAATGAATCTGAAAATCTAATTCATCCAAAGGGAAAACTTCTTCTTCTTCAGGAAAAAGGACCTTATTAGTGATTAAAAAAAATGTTTTTTTATGAGAAATTTGATTGTGACGCATCTTTTAGCCCACTGATGCTTAAAAAAAAATAAGGACCCTGTTGATAAATGTTGAAGTATGTAGTCTAAAGACCCACCTGTTCCTCTGGAATAAATGCTTGGTACATGTTGTGGCTGAAATAAGGATTTATGTTGTCAAAGTCCTTTACGTTAATCAACACTGTGGCACGGTCATTTAAGCCCCCAAGATCCTTTAGTGAAAAGAGGAACAAACAGATAAAAACCCATGTTGTTAGTTTTTTTTCCTCTGGGTAACTTCAGAAGGGACACTTTGTGTTGATACTGTCTCCTACCTGGGCTGTCACTATGAAGTTATACTTTTGGACAAGGTTGTAGTTCAGGCGTCTTTGTAAAACAAAACTCCCTGAATTGGTCACCATGAAGTCATCTGAAGCTGGTGCCTTGGGAAAGCAGGACATCATACATTACATCTCACCTTAACAATTTAGAAGCACAGAGTACCTCCATGATGTGAGTGCTTCTGCTTACAATTGAATATGTGAGCCTGTTGTTTGCTGGGCTGCTGTCTGCATCCACTGCTGACACTCGAAGAACCTCACTGTCCACTGGTACCGCCTAAAAGAAGATGATATTGAATGACTTAAAACTTAACAAATGAATATACACATTGGGGCGCTGGTTTAGATCGGTTGTTAGAGCAGGCGCCCCATGGAGAGAGGCTACAGTCCTCGAACCGATCACTGGTACGACTCCTGGAGCATGTCTCCCCATATTGCTTGTCTCTCTTGAATTTTCCCACAATCTTAAAATATGCAAATAAAACTGCACTCTGACCCCACTGCACTCTCACTGGTGGGAAAAATTAGTAATGCTGAGCTTGCAGCTTGAGTACAGAGAATAAAAGTATTGCTTGCAGTACATGATGTGGGTCCATTTTGAAAAAGAGAGACCAAAATAAATAAAACCAGCAGAAAGATTTTTTTACATTAATATATTATTTTAATTCTATCTCGTAACTCTGCTTACAATCCTGTTTTTAGGACTTTGGGCAGCATCTTTGCATGAAAAGTGTTTTATAAAAAAAGATGTATTATTAGAGTTACACTAGCTTTTATTCAACTGTCAAAAATGTAATCTACAACCTGTCCCACTTGTTCTCACCCCCCAATTAATTATCTGTCTTCTTTCCACCGGAAGCTCCTTGTACAAGATCCTACTTATCACCACTTAAAACATTTAATTTCATCGTGCAATAATCTTTGTGAATTGACCCTCCCAAGAATAGATAGCCATAGCTTCTTTAGGTTTCTCAGAAATTGAAAGCAAAGGACATGTTGAAACACTTTATATTTCCAGGTTTTTTACAGTCTGTGTATCTATGGATTTGACAGACACATTATAACCTGCAGCACCTGAAGTTAGTCCCCAAGTGTTGACCTTCTGGTTAAGATGCGTTTTTAACAAATGATTTGTGTATATTTTGACTTACCTCAGAGACATCTGTGCTGTAGTGATGCTCTGTAAATACCGGGCTGTTGTCATTCAGGTCAATGATTTTTAATGTTCGAGTGTTGTTGTACTGCAGGAAAAGAAACAATTTAAAATACTTTGTTGTGTAATGTCAGTGAATAGTCAAACTTTCTCATTTTACCTACCTTAATTACACCATCACACATGACAGAGTAATACAACGTTCTGTCACTCTGTAAGAGATCAACACAGGAGAATTTAAGACTGTAGGGATGACTTACAGGACACAGTTTAGAACTTACACTAAATGATTAATACATATAAATACTGATAGATTAGAACTATAGGCTTTCAGTGGGCAGGCACAGAGAGGCTGACGTGTAAAGAAAACAGGACAGCACTCCTCATATAACTGCTCATACTTTAGTGCTTTAGCATGACTCTGGCACAGCGTTGGCAACGTTTTGGGGGTTCAGTTAAATATCAATATAATGCCAAGTTTTTTAAATCAGGTAATAGACCTAAGGGCTTATAACACTCTCTTGCTCTGGAAAACTAACAGAGATGATCACAGGAAAATACTCTAGGGAAAAATATGGAAAGTTCATGTATCCTTTAGAGGAAGCCTGTTTGCCTTGAAAAATTGCTGATATAACAAATAACATGCAATTTCTTTATATTTTCTTTATTTGATAGTTTTAGCACCTACATGTTGAGGTTCTATGCTTTTCATCTTATTAAGTAAATTTTAATTAGATAGCTCCCTGTCACAGCTTTGAATAATCAGAAAACTCCTTGTCGTGAATGTTCTTAAGTGCACTTTTATACAATTGTTCGTTTATTCATTGTAATACTGGTGAAGTTATGTTACACATCTTAATAAACTTGTTTTAAAAATCACTATTATCACAAGTTTAGTCTTGCAAGTTAATGCTGACTTAGTATATTTAACCAAGACTTCATTTTTTTCCCCTTGTGAAAATAAACCAATAAGGAAACCTCATCATAGTAACGGATGAGTTAACTCATGCAATGATAAATATATGAACATTTTCTGTTTCTGTGATTGAAACACAAATAAGATAGCAAAATGCTGTTTAAGTAAAGACGATGATAAAACTTAATTTCCAGAAGAAGTATTGCTCTGACTCACAGCTGCCAGTACGTCTGCGTCCAGCAGCTTTTTGGTGCGAACAATTGCGCTTGTGGCTCCAAGCGTGAAGTCCAGCTCCAGAAACTCCAGGTGTGTAGGGAAGATGTAGGGGACCAGCTTCACATTGCTTCCTTCAGTAATCCCACTAAACACCTCCACATCCCCTGCAGCATCATGGGAGCATTGTGAGGTGGATGAGATTAACATAATGTACATGCTTTCACAAAGTACCAACATAAGCAAATATTTCTTCATCATAACTTTGAAAAAAAGAAACAACCAGTGATCTTTTTCCTTCAACATGCATCACAAATGTATGACCATGAAATTTAAATACATGAAGCATCTCACTTATATTGATACAAACTGCTTATTATAAAAAGTTCAAGTACTGAACATGTATTTGCATTTTAAATGAGTTTTAAATCTTACTTACCTCCATACCCTTCAGACACTTCACCCACCATTTCATTGCTTCCATGTTCACAATTTATGACTGAAGTACCTTTTGCAACAAAAAAATACAAGTCAACAGAAATTAGATTTACACAATCTACTGTAAATAAACACACTGTTTCTCAGTTATCACAGCTGATATGTAGATATGAAGAATATTTAGCTTACATTAAAGAGGAACTATGTAGCCAATTCATAACTACATTATGAGTCTTTAGATTAAGTAGAACTGTTAACAAATCGGTCTGCAGTTCACTGCAAGCAAGGTCAATTGTGACTATGACCATTTTGAATTCTAGAGCTTTAAGGTTAATATTTAAGACATTTTCCTCAAGCACAGAGAAAGGCTTTAAACACTATTGATGTCATCATGTTGTAAAGTGATTGGACGAAGCAGAAAACCAAGGCCTACACCAACAGGAGTAAGACTACTTGACATCATCAGTGAGTCATACCCAGAATCAAACATGGATTGGACTAAGTAGGTGCCTTCTTTGTGTCAGGTATCAAGGTCTTTATAAAACACCCATGGTTAGCCCCCAGCAGAACTTGTATTCTCCATGACAATCACTTGAAACTTGACATTTTAAGAAAAGTCTTAAGCAAAAGGAAAAGAAAGAAAAATCTTTCTGGACAGAATGTAGAGGGGGGTGGGTATACCAGTCAACTTGGGAAGAAAAAAAACAAAAAACACCTGTATCCTGTGCAGTCTTAAGCCTGACCTTTAGAAGCCTGATTTGCTTTTTTACGTACCTATAGGCTCTCATTATTCCGATCTTTGGTCACATTTGGTATGAAATCCTAATATACATCAAATGTACAACATTCAATATGTTCAATAGAAATGCATCAGTTAAAACTACTCTTTGCCAAATGAATCATATTTCTACTATATAGAAAATGAACTCACCTATAGAACTACCAGTAATGACACAAACACAGAGGGGGAACACAAGGAGACCACTTCGAAAAAATCCATAGGTGTCCATGTCGGCGCAGTTACGTTTTCTGAAAACCCGTAAACCCACACTGAAGTGATCAGTGGAATTACAGGTGTTAAGAAGCTTCTGCAGTATGCCTCGCCCTGCTTCCCAGCACTCCTGTTTTATGACGGGTCATAATGTATTGCACTGACAGTAAATGTGCAAAAGTCCAAGACCAAGAGTGAGTTCCATTTCCCCTGAAAAAGTCTGTTGAATCATGTTTTAAATTTACAGCAGGAGCAGTCAGGGACAAATGTATAGCTTTGATAAAGGCTTATTAGAATTTTAGAAATCAGAAGAGATTTTTAGCATTGTTTGGACATTCTGTTTTATTTTTGTTGTTGTTTCCCATCTACAGCCTTTCTCATCTTTTTATGAAATGTTAATTGTCTCTGTTACGGCTTACATGTTTCACCAGGCGGTTTGTCTCTTCTGCCCTTCTGTTGTCTTCAGCTCTGCCCAGGTGATCACTGAGCGAGTAACGAGTAATTAAGAGAAATCTAACAATACAACTGATACTTGCAATACTATCCGAAAAAATAGTGCTACACCCAATATTGATTGATTTCCTTCACAAATACCAAAATTGCGGGCACTCCTGCACACTTCCATCGAATTTTGTGTAATTTAGACATTGCTCTCTCTCTTAATCTCACTTCTGGGAGCATTTGGTTAAAAATATGACAAAAGAGTCATTTTTGAAAACTTTGTTACTTTTCAATACTCTTGATTATTAAAACATGGGAGATTTGATTGTTTCCAAACATGTGGAATTAAAAAACAATGATGTGTCAATAACTTTGATAACCTCAGAGTCGAATTCACAAGTAAGTTGTGTGTTTGTGTGCGTGTGTGTGTGTGTGTGTGTGTGTGTGTGTGTGTGCGTGTGTGTGCGTGTGTGTGTGTGTGTGTGTGTTGTGTGTGTACCTGATCATTTAAGTCATATTTCTACTTTTAATATTTTTTTATGGTTATTAAAAGTCTCGTGGATTTTTCTGTATTTAATAAAAGATCTCAAGTCAAACCGTTTTGTCTCAAAGTATCAGGGTTTCTTTTGCAAAAGGAAGAAACGTATACTGAGGTGACTATCGTCACAAGTGCATAGCAGAATCCCGCTCGGGAGCGGTTACGAGACATTTATACCAGACTTCGAGACATTTATACCAGACTTCGAGACATTTATACCAGACTTCGCAAAGCGGGGCACTCTCATTGGTTGACTCATGTTGATGTGTTTTAATCTGCCAAGAGACTCGCCTATAATTATCTCTTAGTTTCATGACAGTTATGTTCGTGTGTTGTGTTGTTTGTGTTGTTCTTTCAGACAGGGTGTTGTACAAATGTCCTCGCACCCAGATGTGCTTTGGCATGTGTTGTTTGTGTACGTGTTACTTCTGCTTCAGTATTTTTCCAATGTGCAAGCAGAAATTTGTGTGTGTTAATGCATAAACAAGAACATATATTTTTCCATTACATAAGTCAGTTTGTGCTCGAGGTTTCTGCCTGTTAAAGGAAGTTTTTCTTGTGCTTGCTTAAGATGGATCACTGGTAGGTTCTATATAATATTACAAATAGTACAATCTAGATTTACTATTACCATGACTCCCAGAAAATATTTAAATTAGGGGAAAAGCTGATGAGAAACAGAAGGTTACATTGAAACACGACTGTATATAAATCTATTTCTTTTTCTATTCTCCTCTTCTGACCTTTAGCTGCCATGCCCTCTCTTGACATCTGGGGCCAAATTAATCTGAGATCACTGATCTTAATATTTTCTGTGTTGACGAGCAAAACCTCCTTTTTAGTTTCTGTTGAAATCTCAAATCTGCAAGTCAGGGTGAAGAGGCAGATGATCTGTTTGACAAGAACCTAAAAGAGGAAACGTTTTCCTGCAGATAAAGTAGAAGGACGGTAAAGAGCATTTCAGGACAGAGGAAGGCCATTAAAGGCCATAAAGTCATTTTAAAAACCTTGGAATAGCTTGGAAAACATTTAATCTCTGATTTAAATGGTGACTTGAATCCTGTCACACAATTTGTTGACTCTTAAAAAAAAATTACATACGGGAAAGGAACGACAAGTTGGACTGGAGCCCGGGCCACACATAGGACAACATCCTCTGTGCATGGGGCTCGCAAACTAATCCCTAAAAGCACCAAGAATGTAAATGTTGTGGACAAGCTCTGGATTAAAAGACAAACTCATAATCATCCGCACATATTAACCAAAGGTGGAAAGAGTACTTAGATATTGTACTCAAGTAAAAGTACTATTCCTTTGATAATACTTTAAAAATGTACTCAAAAGTAAAAGTTTAAAATTTAGTTAGTTGTTCTGGCAGGCCGTCAACCAACGATCTTGAGGAGCCTAAGAGAGCTCAAGAGCTCTCAGGAAAGTAGGTGGCTAGTGACTGAGATTTACAGATAGATACATGCAGTAATATGATGTACTGTATATGCACAGAGAGAGAGAGAGAGAGAGAGAGAGAGAGAGAGGAGCTCAAGGTGCCAGTTTCCCCGGTAGTCTAAGCCTATAGCAGCATAACTAAGAGCTGGTCTACACCAGCACTAACTATAAGATTTATCAAAAAGGAAAGTTTTAAGTCTATTCTTAAAAATACAGACTGTGTCTGCCTCCCGGACCCCGGCTGGAAGGCGGTTCCAGAGGAGAGGAGCCCGATAACTGAAGGCTTTACCCCCCATAGTACACTTGGAGACTGTAGGTACCACTAGTAGGCCTGCACTCCGGGACCGCAATGCTCTCGAGGGGCAGTACGGCACTAGTAGCTCCTTAAGATAAGATGGTGCCTGGCCATTTAGAGCTTTGTAAGTGAGAAGAAGGATCTTGAATTCTATTCTAGACTGTATAGGGAGCCAGTGCAGAGACGCCAGGACAGGAGTGATGTGGTCCCATTTCCTGGTTCTAGTCATTCGAGCTGCAGCGTTCTGGACCAGTTGAAGAGTCTTTAGAGACCCACCATAGCACCTTGACAAAAGAGAATTACAATAATCCAACCTGGAGCTAACAAATGCATGAACTAGTTTTTCTGCATCATTTTCCGACAGGATATTCCTGATCTTGGATATAAAACTTTATAAAACTAAAGTGCGATAACAAAATAAAACATTTAAAACCCTTAAGGAGCTATAATGTGTAGTTTGAGCTGTGACCATCCAACATTTTCAAACTATACAACCATTGAAGGTGGGTGCAATTAAAGGAGCGGATAAAGAACACAACCCATTTTAGTGAATTCCTCCCTGTTTTACTTTTGTAAATGTGTGCAACTGTGTCAGCATGCTCAGGTCAGTTATCAAAAACGAAGAGCTGCACTGTAAGTGAAACAACCTCTCTTTAAAAAATGTCTAAGTTTGAAAATATCATATTTTCTTAATGCAACAAGTAGAAAAAATAAAAATTCTTCCATTGTTTTGTCACTCCATATCTCAATTCTATGTTACCTAATTCTAAAGTGTTCTTCCTCTTCTCCTTTTAGCTACAGCTCACTTTGTTCTTCTTTATTTTTCATATTTTTTCTAATGAAATCTCAATTGCTCAATCTTCTAATCAGAATGACGATGAACATTTAGTTTTTTCCTTTTTAAAGATTATTTTTAAAGATAAGGAGGGTGAAACATGGCATTTTTAGAGGTTGAAAGGTATAAACCCAGCAAACAATCCAAACATTCAAAAATTCAAAAAACAGCTGAGTGGAACCATCACAACCAGTGGCAGGCTTGGTGTTTAAAAAATGGACACAACTCTGACTACAAAAAACATGTTTTTTGTCAAGAGTTTTTGGCAGAGTTTTTTCACATAAACATAAGGGATTTATTAACAATCAAATCTAGCCACACTTTTTTAGTTAGCTACTATACCACTTGTGACAAGGAAACTAAATCTCAGGTTAGACCTTCACTGTAAAATAGAAAACAAGAACAAGGTGATCCAGTTTTTCCTGTAAATTAAAACCCTTGATATATATTTGTTTGTGTTCCTTGTGAGGATGTCATGATACCAGATTTTAAAACTTTAAATATGATACTGGTAAAGGCAAGAAATATTGATATCTATGGCAATACTATGGCAGTACTATTGACTCCAGCGCACCCAAAATTGTGAAATTATTTGTTCATAACAATCAACGTGCAAATGAATGGTTAAAGGCATAATCAAAAGGATTTTCTCATGAAATAATGTAATAAAGATTCATATTGCAAAAATCCCCCTCACTCATCACATATAATCCAATTGAAATATTTGGTGATGCTCTTTATCTGCAGAGAATATTCCCTCTTTCCTTCTTTTCTTCAATATTTTGCATCAATTTGCAAGCATACTTTTCAATGCTATTAAATATAAAACTATAGTTTAAAAAAAGTGGCATCAAAATGTATCAAAGTATATTGTTCTTTGACAACCCTAGATTATTATTCATCAATCCTTCTGTAGAATACTTTGCCTTATTTCACTATTTTTACTGCATAATCATAAATAAAAAGTAAAAATGTGAAAAAACTTTGTTTTTCCTCTTGATTCACCTCAAAGCAGAAGTGTAGAAGGGTAACCTGACCTGACCTTCCTTCTGTATTTCTGTATCATAATCCTCAATCTGCAAGCCTCAATGAACAGACAGATTTAGTTTTAGCCACTAGAACACAAATAGTTTTTCTTTACCAAAACACACACAAACAAACAAAAAAAGCTACTATCCAAAGGACTCAGAGGGTTTAGCATCAGTAAACAATGAAAGAAGCTAAAAACAAAGTATATTTGACTTCTACTTTCTGTTAAGAAGAGCAAAAACTACAGTAAATTCAAATATGTATTACTGTAGCTTGTTCAGCACATTAGCAAGAAAACTGTAAATCATAGGGGATTAGTGTTCTGGAATAAACAAAGTCAGAAATGTTAATATCAAACTTCTTGGTTTATTTAAGATTTTTAAGGGGCCTCTGGACACTATAACCAATTAGAGGAATGAAAAATGTTACATAGTGGCTGGCCGATTGGCTAGTCATATTGACTTGTAGTAGTATTCACCCCCTTGGGCTTATCCCAACTTTACAGTGCTACAAGCTGGAATTCAAATATACTTACAAAATTGTCTATTAAGTTTTTGATAAACAAGCAAGAGCAGCCCAAAAAGCAAACAGTTTTTGTATTTACAAGTAAACCTGAGGGCTGTTGGTTTCACCCGATCTTTGTCAACGGTTTCACAGCACAGCACTCAACGTCTTCACTGCATACAGCACCAATGATTTTTAATTTGCAGCATGAAAACATTTGGAAAAGTTTGAAGTTCTTGAATACAAGACACAAATCCCTCTGGTTCCTAAAAGCTAAATAAGTTTATCACTGTCAGGGACTTTTGACATATTCTCCAACTTTAACTCCCACTGTGCAAAACATTACACATTAATAACACAACATTCACCATATTTTAATGAGGTTAATTAGGTCAGGTAAGAATGAAAATGATATTGACTGACCGCTGAATGTTTCTTAACATATGGAAGAATGCTTCCTAATTCTGTTGAAACATCATCAAACAAGGGCAGGGTCACACTCCCAGGGTTTGGCAACCTCCTCTCTATAAAATACCCCTTCCTCTTACTGCGGCTTCACCTTCACTGAGAAGAAAGCAGAGGTGGGCAGCTTCTTTCACATGTCTTTTTCGCCATCAAAGAAGGTAAAGTTATTCCCTTGGGTTTATTGATCTTTTTTCTCAAGAAAGACATTGAATTAAGCTCAAATATATATTTTTACAAAATTTAGAAGTTTGGCCTTAATTTAAGTTATTTTTCTCCTGAAACCTTGTTCAATTTTGAACATTTCCATATAAAAATTATATATTAAAATGCCATATTATCCCCTATAAGGGATGAGATGCTGTGTTTGTTAATTAATTAAAAATGTATAGAGTTCTCATTGGGTAGTTGCTTGACATGGGTCAAGTTCATTGGATCAAATCCATCCAAAGACTTGTTCTTCAAGATTTATAAAGTAAACATTACATTCAATTGGTTTTAGAGGGGAGTAACTAACTCAACAATGGTGAAGAAATGGATGATGTTATCGAGTGTCTTGACTTTTTTTAACGTGTTTTTTCTGTGTCAGTTGCTGTTGGAATCAATTGAAACTGCTGACTGAAGCAAGCTGACCACAGCTGCTGACCACAGCTGCCGTCCCCAATGCGGTCGAAAGCTACAAAGGTAAACCTACTTTGGAATGTAACATTTTAACATGTGAAATATATATTTTTCCGAAAGGTTTGATGTTATTGTATATTCCATTATAAGGGTTTAAATGACCAGCGACCAAGTTATAGATCTGTACTGGGTCTAGTCAGAGGGATCATGTCAGTCCTATTTAAGCCATCCTTCACTGTATTCCAAATGGCTTTAGGATTGATTTTAAGATGGTTTTGTTGTGGGTGCCACATTTGAAACCCATTCGCCTGAATAGGCGTATTATGTATTATTCTGTCTTTTCTGTGTTGTTTGTTTTTGTTTCATTAATGGCTTTTATGTGTTGTTACTTTACTTTGGTCAGCTGCTCCTGTTTAAATGTGGTTTAAAATTAACTTGACTCGAATTAATAACTGAAAATGTTTATCTAATTCATCCACAGCAAAGGTAGCATTACGTTTATTACAAGACTACGCCAAAACAATCACTGTCGAAAGATTTAATTGTTCGACAATGACATTTGTTTTTATGAGCTTTTACTGTAACTAATAGAATTTGACTGTATGCCACAGCTGAGTTGAGGATGCTTGCTGTCACCAGTATCACAATCAGAATCAGATTCAGATTTATTGGCCAAGAATGCTTACACACACAAGGAATTTAACTTTGGTGAACTGTGTTCTCTTATGTACAGGTACAACATTAAATATAAACAATAAACATAATAAGATGGGGCGCTGGTGGCGCAATGGTTAGTGCGCACGCCCCATGTATGGAGGCATCCCACCTGTGGCTTCTTTCCCGCATGTCGTTCCCCACTCACTCTCCCTGATTTCCGACTCTATCCCCTGTCCTGTCGCTCTATTAAAGGTACAAAAAGCCCCAAAATAAATCTTTAAAAAAAAACAAAAAAAACAAACAATAAACATAATAAGAAAAGACTAATATTTACATTACTAAATATAAAACAGTGCAGTGGTGAATAGTGCAAAAGATGCTAAAGTAACATGATAATAAGAAAAATGCAGTTATGTGACAGATGGGTCAATTAAGATGTCAATTACAGTATTTACATAAATAAGTGTGAGTATATTGATCATTTAAATTAAATAATATATATATATATATACATATATGTATATATACATACATATATGTATATTCACAGTGACGGTTGGATTAGAGTCATTTCACCGCGACAGGTCTGACACTCTGTGACTGATCAGCGTTTATCAGAGTGACAGCCTGGGGGAAGAAACTGTTCATATGATGGGTTGTTTCTGCATCGATGTTCTGTAACGCCTGCCAGAAGGGAGGAGTTTGAAAAGTTTGTGTCTGGGGTGTGAGGAGTCTGCAGTGATACTACCTGCCTGTTTCCTGTCCTGGGACTGGTATAAGTCCTGGATGGGGGGCAGGTTGACACCGATGATTTTTTCTCCTGAAGTCCACTGTCATCTCCACAGTCTTGAGCAGGTTCAGCTCCAGATGGTTCTGACTGCACCAGAGAGCCAGCTGTTCCACCGCCCGTCTGTAAGCAGACTCATCTCCATCCTCGAGGAGACCGATGACGGTGGTGTTGTCTGCAAATTTCAGGAGTTTCACAGAAGGTCCCCTGAGGTGCAGTCATTGGTGTAGAGGGAGAAGAGCAGTGTGGAGAGAACACACCCTTGGGGGGCACCAGTGCTGATTGTCCAGGTGCTGGATGTGATGCTCCCCAGCCTGACCTGCTGTCTCCTGTCACTCCGGAAGTTGGTAATCCACTGACAGGTGGAGGCCGGCACTGTGAGCTGGGTGAGTTTCTGGTGCAGGATGTCTGGGATGATGGTGTTGAAAGCTGAGCTGAAGTCCACAAACAGGATCTTAGCATAGGTCCTTGGGGAGTTGAGGTGATGCAGGATGTAGTTCAGACGCATGTTGACTGCATCATCCACCGACCTGTTGGCCTGGTAGGCAAACTGCAGGGGATCCAGCAGGGGGCCTGTGATGTCCTTCAGGTGGCTCAAAACCAGTCTCTCAAAGGACTTCATGACCACAGACGTCAGTGCGACGGGTATGTAGTCATTGAGTCCTGTGATGGCGGGTCTCTTTGGGACTGGGATGATGGTGGAGCTTCTGAAGCATGAGGGCACTTCACACAGCTCCAGTGATGTGTTGAAGATCTGCGTGAAGATGGGGGCCAGCTGCTCAGCACAGACTCTCAGGCAGGATAGGGACACACCATCTGGTCCTGGAGCCTTCCTGATCCTTTTTATTCACCGCGGGAGTTCTCCTCCTTTGTTCTGGTGGGCTGGATTAAAAAAAAACTAGGTTAGGAGGGAAACACATTTTTGCCAACATAATAATAAAATGCACTAGCAACTCACCACTGACTCATTATAATTCATTTTTTAAATATAGTTACTAAGTATTGTAATCGTATGATGTCATTCATTGTTTGTACAAATTACTTTCTTTCCCTTTTTTAAAGTTTTATATCTTTTATTTCATATGTCCGAAATAAACTTCAAACTAAACTAACTAACTAAACTAACTAATTGAATTAGTGATAATGATTTTTAAAGCATAGCGGGTTTTGCACAAAAAACTAAAACAAGTTACAGGACTTTTTAAAATCACATTTGCAAAAAAATGGCTTCCATAGTTTACTAATCGTTGGAAGCTCTAACATGAACTGCCAAAAGTTACATTCAAAACAGACAGAAGAGCCAATTTTGTGGGGTGACTTTCAGGAAATGTTTGTCAATGTTGACAATACATTTTTTACTAAATTTGTAGGGGTATAAAACAAAAGTCTAAATAATCAGTACTAACTTAACATCAAAGCATAAACCATCACCATCTGATTTGGACAATTTATATAACATGTAAAAGTAAAAATAAAGCCAAACCCAAAATTATTTAAATATCACATGTTCATTGATGATAATCCCTGCTGCAGAATATATTTGCATTTACATTTTAAGACTGTCTAATGCTTGCATATTTCCCCGTTTGAATCTCTGTTTAATAATTTTCATCAAAGAAACTATTTTAATCTCTGCTAAACTCTGTGTGCAGATGGCTGGCCTATACTGGATGGCAGGGATGCTGGCCTTTTTCCTGTCCACTCAAAACAGCATGGCTGCTTTGAGCCCTGACAGGCTGGCAACACTTGTAAAGGGAATCGGAAGAGAGTGAGTCAAAAATATTTTCCTATGGATATGTTCAGACCACCACTTAGTCAAGGGCAAAAACATGATTAGGGGCAGCAACGTAGGGAGCTATTGCTATGGGGTAAAGAAAGCAGATTTAATACTAACAGTGCACTCCTTTGTGAATCAGTTGGAATCCCTGAGATAGAGACAAGTGAATTATAGCTGACGTTGTAACTGCTATATCAATCAACCAACCAATCAATCATTATTTGTATAGCACCAATCTGTAAGTGTTATCGGAAGATGATTTATATGGGGTATTATTTAGTCAGGATTTCTCCTTTGTATTCCTTGCGTTCCTGTTGTCCACACTTCCATGCCGCCGTTGTCAATGGCAATCCTAATTCTCCCTTTTTCCCAACCCCTACTTTTTCAGTATTCTTGACTGGGAAGTGAGCCTTTTTAAGGGATAGCCAAACATCTTCAATCTTCAAAAGAAATGGGATAACTTACCATACTACTAAAACGGAGGGGTGGGAGGTATTTCCCCTACACAATTATTTGTTTTCTGTTATATTAAGGGTACCTAAATTGTTATTTTTCCCATGTAAGAAAGTTTAGAACTACTGAGGCCTATGCAAGGCAAACACAGAAAAATGCTCCTGGTGGTTCACAAAGTTTACTGCCCAAAACATATAAAACAGCATAAAGAATAGTACATTATGTGGCAAAATATGCTTAAACGTATGCTTTTTTTTTAAAGGTACAGAACAGACAGCAGCTCTTCTCTGGCTGTGAGGATCCCTCTCGTCAACAAACAGAACACAACAAACATCCTTCAGGAAGTGTTGGACGGTGATCCTCCTCATAATGTGAAAAATACAGTCGATAAGGATAAGGTCTACATAGGCAAGAGGGCTGTTGCAGCCAGAGTTCTGAAACACAGAGGATATGACAGGGTCAAAAGAACATGGAGACATAGAACGGGTTGTGGAAGATGCAGAGGATATGGCAGAGTCACAGGAACATGGAGACATAGAAAGGGTAGCAGGGTCAAGGTAGGCAGGAGATACAGAGGATATGGCAGCGTCAGAGGAAAATGGAGACATAGAAAGGGTAGCAGGGTCAAGGTAGGCAGGAGATACAGAGGATATGTTAGAGTCAGAGGAACATGGAGACATAGAAAGAGTTGTGGGGTCAAGGTAGGTTGGAGATACAGAGGACATGGCCGGGTCAAAGGAACATGGAGACATAGAACGGGTAGCAGGGTCAAGGTAGGCAGGAGATACAGAGGATATGTTAGAGTCAGAGGAACATGGAGACATAGAAAGGGTTGTGGGCTCAGGGGAGGTTGGAGATACAGAGGATATGGCAGGGTCAGAGGAAATTGGAAACATAGAACGGGTTGTGGGGTCAAGGTAGGCAGGAGATACAGAGGATATGTTAGAGTCAGAGGAACATGGAGACATAGAAAGGGTTGTGGGGTCAAGGTAGGTTGGAGATACAGAGGATATGGCACGGTCAGAGGAAAATGGAGACATAGAACAGGTAGCGGAGTCAGGGGAGGTTGGAGATACAGAGGATATGGCAGAGTCAGAGGAACATGGAGACATAGAAAGGGTAGCGGAGTCAGGGGAGGTTGGAGATACAGAGGATATGGCAGAGTCAGAGGAACATGGAGACATAGAAAGGGTTGTGGGCTCAGGGGAGGTTGGAGATACAGAGGACATGGCAGAATCAGAGGAACATGGAGACATAGAAAGGGTAGCGGAGTCAGGGGAGGTTGGAGATACAGAGGATATGGCAGAGTCAGAGGAACATGGAGACATAGAAAGGGTTGTGGGCTCAGGGGAGGTTGGAGATACAGAGGATATGGCACGGTCAGAGGAAAATGGAGACATAGAACAGGTAGCGGGGTCAAGGTAGGTTGGAGATACAGAGGACATGGCAGCGTCAGAGGAACTTGGAGACATAGAAAGGGTAGCAGGGTCAAGGTAGGCAGGAGATACAGAGGATATGTTAGAGTCAGAGGAACATGGAGACATAGAAAGAGTTGTGGGGTCAAGGTAGGCAGGAGATACAGAGGATATGTTAGAGTCAGAGGAACATGGAGACATAGAAAGAGTTGTGGGGCCAAGGTAGGTTGGAGATACAGAGGACATGGCCGGGTCAAAGGAACATGGAGACATAGAACGGGTAGCGGGGTCAAGGTAGGTTGGAGATACAGAGGACATGGCAGCGTCAGAGGAACTTGGAGACATAGAAAGGGTTGTGGGCTCAGGGGAGGTTGGAGATACAGAGGATATGGCACGGTCAGAGGAAAATGGAGACATAGAACGGGTAGTGGGGTCAAGGTAGGCAGGAGATACAGAGGATATGTTAGAGTCAGAGGAACATGGAGACATAGAAAGAGTTGTGGGGCCAAGGTAGGTTGGAGATACAGAGGACATGGCCGGGTCAAAGGAACATGGAGACATAGAACGGGTAGCGGGGTCAAGGTAGGTTGGAGATACAGAGGACATGGCAGCGTCAGAGGAACTTGGAGACATAGAAAGGGTAGCAGGGTCAAGGTAGGCAGGAGATACAGAGGATATGTTAGAGTCAGAGGAACATGGAGACATAGAAAGGGTTGTGGGCTCAGGGGAGGTTGGAGATACAGAGGATATGGCACGGTCAGAGGAAAATGGAGACATAGAACGGGTAGTGGGGTCAAGGTAGGCAGGAGATACAGAGGATATGTTAGAGTCAGAGGAACATGGAGACATAGAAAGAGTTGTGGGGCCAAGGTAGGTTGGAGATACAGAGGACATGGCCGGGTCAAAGGAACATGGAGACATAGAACGGGTAGCGGGGTCAAGGTAGGTTGGAGATACAGAGGACATGGCAGCGTCAGAGGAACTTGGAGACATAGAAAGGGTAGCAGGGTCAAGGTAGGCAGGAGATACAGAGGATATGTTAGAGTCAGAGGAACATGGAGACATAGAAAGAGTTGTGGGGTCAAGGTAGGCAGGAGATACGGAGGATATGTTAGAGTCAGAGGAACATGGAGACATAGAAAGAGTTGTGGGGCCAAGGTAGGTTGGAGATACAGAGGACATGGCCGGGTCAAAGGAACATGGAGACATAGAACGGGTAGCGGGGTCAAGGTAGGTTGGAGATGCAGAGGACATGGCAGCGTCAGAGGAACTTGGAGACATAGAAAGGGTAGCAGGGTCAAGGTAGGCAGGAGATACAGAGGATATGTTAGAGTCAGAGGAACATGGAGACATAGAAAGAGTTGTGGGGTCAAGGTAGGCAGGAGATACGGAGGATATGGCACGGTCAGAGGAAAATGGAGACATAGAACGGGTAGTGGGCTCAGGGGAGGTTGGAGATACAGAGGATATGGCACGGTCAGAGGAAAATGGAGACATAGAACGGGTAGTGGGGTCAAGGTAGGCAGGAGATACAGAGGATATGTTAGAGTCAGAGGAACATGGAGACATAGAAAGAGTTGTGGGGCCAAGGTAGGTTGGAGATACAGAGGACATGGCCGGGTCAAAGGAACATGGAGACATAGAACGGGTAGCGGGGTCAAGGTAGGTTGGAGATACAGAGGACATGGCAGCGTCAGAGGAACTTGGAGACATAGAAAGGGTAGCAGGGTCAAGGTAGGCAGGAGATACAGAGGATATGTTAGAGTCAGAGGAACATGGAGACATAGAAAGAGTTGTGGGGTCAAGGTAGGCAGGAGATACGGAGGATATGTTAGAGTCAGAGGAACATGGAGACATAGAAAGAGTTGTGGGGCCAAGGTAGGTTGGAGATACAGAGGACATGGCCGGGTCAAAGGAACATGGAGACATAGAACGGGTAGCGGGGTCAAGGTAGGTTGGAGATGCAGAGGACATGGCAGCGTCAGAGGAACTTGGAGACATAGAAAGGGTAGCAGGGTCAAGGTAGGCAGGAGATACAGAGGATATGTTAGAGTCAGAGGAACATGGAGACATAGAAAGAGTTGTGGGGTCAAGGTAGGCAGGAGATACGGAGGATATGTTAGAGTCAGAGGAACATGGAGACATAGAACGGGTAGTGGGGTCAAGGTAGGCAGGAGATACAGAGGATATGTTAGAGTCAGAGGAACATGGAGACATAGAAAGGGTAGTGGGGTCAAGGTAGGCAGGAGATACAGAGGATATGTTAGAGTCAGAGGAACATGGAGACATAGAAAGGGTTGTGGGCTCAGGGGAGGTTGGAGATACAGAGGATATGGCACGGTCAGAGGAAAATGGAGACAAAGAACGGGTAGTGGGGTCAAGGTAGGCAGGAGATACAGAGGACATGGCAGCGTCAGAGGAAAATGGAGACATAGAAAGGGTAGCAGGGTCAAGGTAGGCAGGAGATACAGAGGATATGTTAGAGTCAGAGGAACATGGAGACATAGAAAGAGTTGTGGGCTCAGGGGAGGTTGGAGATGCAGAGGACATGGCAGCGTCAGAGGAACTTGGAGACATAGAACGGGTAGCGGGGTCAAGGTAGGCAGGAGATACAGAGGATATGTTAGAGTCAGAGGAACATGGAGACATAGAAAGGGTTGTGGGGCCAAGGTAGGTTGGAGATACAGAGGACATGGCCGGGTCAAAGGAACATGGAGACATAGAACGGGTAGCGGGGTCAAGGTAGGTTGGAGATACAGAGGACATGGCAGCGTCAGAGGAAAATGGAGACATAGAAAGGGTAGCAGGGTCAAGGTAGGCAGGAGATACAGAGGATATGTTAGAGTCAGAGGAACATGGAGACATAGAAAGAGTTGTGGGCTCAGGGGAGGTTGGAGATACAGAGGATATGGCACGGTCAGAGGAAAATGGAGACATAGAACGGGTAGTGGGGTCAAGGTAGGCAGGAGATACAGAGGATATGTTAGAGTCAGAGGAACATGGAGACATAAAACGGGTAGTGGGGTCAAGGTAGGTTGGAGATACAGAGGACATGGCAGCGTCAGAGGAACTTGGAGACATAGAACGGGTAGCGGGGTCAAGGTAGGCAGGAGATGCAGAGGATATGTTAGAGTCAGAGGAACATGGAGACATAGAAAGGGTTGTGGGGTCAGGGGAGGTTGGAGATACAGAGGACATGGCAGAGTCAGAGGAACATGGAGACATAGAAAGGGTTGTGGGGTCAGGGGAGGTTGGAGATACAGAGGACATGGCAGAGTCAGAGGAACATGGAGCCATAGAAAGGGTTGTGGGGTCAGGGGAGGTTGGAGATACAGAGGATATGGCACGGTCAGAGGAAAATGGAGACATAGAACGGGTTGTGGGGTCAAGGTAGGCAGGAGATACAGAGGATATGTTAGAGTCAGAGGAACATGGAGACATCGAAAGGGTTGTGGGCTCAAGGTAGGTTGGAGATACAGAGGACATGGCACGGTCAGAGGAAAATGGAGACATAGAACAGGTAGCGGAGTCAGGGTAGGTTGGAGATACAGAGGATATGGCAGAGTCAGAGGAACATGGAGACATAGAAATGGTTGTGGGCTCAGGGGAGGTTGGAGATACAGAGGATATGGCACGGTCAGAGGAAAATGGAGACATAGAACAGGTAGCGGGGTCAAGGTAGGTTGGAGATGCAGAGGACATGGCAGCGTCAGAGGAACTTGGAGACACAGAATGGGTAGCAGGGTCAAGGTAGGCAGGAGATACAGAGGATATGTTAGAGTCAGAGGAACATGGAGACATAGAAAGGGTTGTGGGTTTAGGGGAGGTTGGAGATACAGAGGACATGGTAGAGTTAGAGGAACAGGGAGACAATGAATGACATAGACAGACAGAAAGAGACAGACTGCATTTGCTTGTTAATAAGTCATAGTCCCTTTTTTGCAGTTTACGTAAGTGCCGTAAGTAGTTAACTCCCCTGCCGGCTCTTTAGAACTGCCTTGCCTCTGTAACCCCTCTGTTTCTTCCTCCGAAGAAGGTACAGAGGAGGGATGACTTTGTCCCCCCATTAAGCCCCCTTGACATTCAGATTGAAGGTGATACGTCCAGGGGCATAAATATGGCAGCTTGAGATGGCAGTCTGAATATGACTTAAGAATGTTTATCCATGCTTTGGATCATCAGGGTTTTTTGTTTAAACTTAATTACCTTTAATTTAGTAGTTGTAAATATATTTCATTTAAGATGGCTTAAAGGCAACACCTATATGACAGGAATATTTCTTAAGCACTTACATGCTCTAGTGGGATTGTAAAAACTGATTTTATGTCAAAACAAATTTCAAGAAACAGCATTTTGCTATATTTCTTCAGAAGAAAAAAATTTGCTCAGCTCATCTTCAGTATTTTTGTTATCTTACTATATGCTTTTGTTAAACATTACCCATTCGAAAACTGCTCTGTTATTTTCTGATTAAAGCTTGGCTTGGCATTGATTCTGGTGTGTCAGTAAATCATTTGTTCACCTCTCACTTAAAGCTCTGCCTTATTCTTTATTCACAAGATAGAAAGTGGCAGAAAGATGGTGCCACTCTTCATGCATGTGCATTTCATAAAACAATGGAAAATAAAAATACACTATGCAACATCACAGTCAATTATCAATACTATGACACAGTGCACTGAATACCAAAATACTGCAGATATACTGCAATGTAGGATGGCCAACATAGGCAAATAATTGGCAACAGCTGAAATGTAAAAAACAACTATGAGAAAACACATGCAAAAGTTAATATCAAATGCATCTTTGGGAAATGAAAAACATGCCTGAAAAATGGTTATACACGCAGACTATGCAAATAGACAAACTAGGAGATATAAAGTAAGACTGACCTGGACAATAGAATGTATAAAACATGGATGTGTCAGTGATGTCACCAATTGGTTGTTGGACTGACATTTTTTGTAGCCAATGAAATTCTCAAACCATATGGCTGCTTCAATCATTACTTCGGGGTGATTTCTTCATGCAGACATGTAGGAGATTGTTTTAAAGTACGAGTGGTTTTCAGAACTGCATATAAGTAATAATAAGGTGTTATTTACACCAAGATAGGCTATGAGAGCCATGAATTATTTGGAGAAAACGGGCAAATCTATGTAAAATTAGACATTAAGTACTCCCATATAGTTGGAATGGAAAGATCCTTGTGCTGGAGACTTGCAGTTGACTGAGGCTCTGACGAACAAAAATTCACTATATGGGGTCACCCCTATCATAATGAGGCATCAGTATTAATTTCAGTAAGTTTCATAACCAGCTTAAAATTCCCCTCAGGAACATTAATAATATTGTAAAAAAAGTTGATGTGATTTTTAACGCTTACTAAGTTGACTCGAAAGGTTTCCTGCTGACAATAACTGTTTACTTGAATGTGAACCTTACAGGTTAAACTGAGACTAATGGATAGTGATAAAGATGTGTTGTGTGGTGATCAGATAAAACAAATTGAACCAATGATTCAAGTTAAGTTTCAAACAGCCAAATGTGATTCTTGATTAGGGTTGGAAAATGTCCATCCAAAATACCCTTCCAAGGCAGGCCAGCAGTTACATGATAGCACAATTGGTCCAGTCAATGTTTAACTACCTAAATCCAACTGCACAATGTTTTTATTCAGTGCTTCCTTCTAGATATAATCTCTAAGACAAGTCCAAATAAGGGCATGGAGCCTCTGGGGGTTTGCCCATGGCTCTGCTCTTAAAAATACCACTTCCTTCGAAATGCATTTGTAGCACTTTTCACTCGGAACAAAACACAGACCACAGCATCTGTAAGACGTCTTTCTCCATCAAAGCAGGTAGGATTTCTACTTGATTTAGTACATACCATAATAAAAAAAACAAGGTGGGGTTTTTCATTCATTTTAATTTAACACATCAAGCAAAATATCATCATGGGCAGAAAGATTGAGTAAATAAGTTGCATTGCATTTATATATATGGCTTAATTTATCAGTTTAAAGTTATGGCATGTGGATTTTGAAATAGCACTTAGCACATAAAATACTCCAATTTCTAGATGACATAAAGTTTTTTGTTGGACACAAGTATTGTATGAATAGCAGATAGAAATTACCTCTTGTCTTTGCCCCAAAAGTGTTTTTGTTTTTTTGCTATACAGAAGTCAAATTTTTTCCCGACTTCTTCAAGTTTTTTAAAAATCTTTTCAACTGAAACAAATGTGAATAAGCCACATTGGAGTAAAACTCTATGCAACAGAAGCCACTGTGGCTGCAGGCATCAAGCAGGATAATGACACTGGGAATGTCCCTAAATTTCCCAAAATTGACATCACACTGCTTTGAAGATGTCCTCTTTCGGCAATAACTATGCCTCCAGGTTAGATACGGTGTGTTTGCTTCTTGAGCTCATTTGCTAAAGTTTACCAAGTCCAGATGTGTCCTTCTTTTCATGTGGCTAAATTGTTGAAATGCTCTGTTTGATAGAACTTATTTACCATTACAAAAGAAAAAAAGTACATAGTTTTATTATTAAAAAAATGTAAAATTTAAGGTAATAAGAGACTCTGCAATACGGTGAAGACAATTAGGGCAATCAAAATGGAGAGAAACCAGACAAAAGGAGGAAGACAAGAAACACTGGGGACAAGACCTACAGGAAAAGCAGGAAACACAAAAGACACACAGAGAACTCAAGAATGTAACATTATTTATTGTGTGTCCGGTGCAAATGAATCTTCTCTACCAATGATCTGTCTATCTGTGATCTTTATTCTTGCAAGAAGGAGCAAACAAAACAGAGTACTACAGCAGTCTGGGAAAAGATCGAAGACGGCAAAGGGAAAACACACTTTTATACATTGTATCAAAAGGGAGGGGTGGAGATAGACAAACTCTGTTGTAGGGCAGATTAAGAGTTTGGCGCTAAACAAAGTCTAGGCAGTTTATGTTATTTTTTTTCAAAGAAAAGCAGAAGGTCACGTATAGGCCTCTGGTAAACAGGATATGTGTGGGCCAGGTGCGATTTGAACAGCGTTCTTTTAGCAAATGTCAAGCAATTATATCAGCATCACATCAGCAAAATTCATTTTCCATTACACAACACATACAGGACATAAAGAAACACGAGGAGAAGAAATAAAACAGGAAACTCTAAAGACGTAACAAGGTAAATGCACAGTAGCAATACACACAGGGAGAAACATGGATACAAATGACAAAATGAAATAGGAAGCACTAGAAATGTGTATGTGAGATTTACACAGGGATTAAATCAAGAGAAGGGATTAATGCAAAATAAAACAGGAAATTAATTCTAAACACTGAAATTAACAAAATATAAAACTAAACAAGAAAAAATCGTGACAATTTTATATATAACTGCAACCTTCAGTCCTTAGTGATGTTTTTCCAATGTTTTTAATGTTTCCTCAATATTTGTGTAAACCTAATATTAAATGTAGAAAAACTATAGGTGGCTGTACATGTAGCACATGGTATGTGGTGGAGAACCCTTAACAATGACATGCAGCAGTGAATAAACCTGTTTATTATCCTTTATGTTTGTTAAAAACAGATGGCTTTTCTCTCCTGGATGGCTGTAACGCTGGCTTTGTTGCTGCCTGTCGAAACCAGTTTGGCTGCAGTGGATCAAAACGAACTTGCAGACATTGTAGGGGAGATCATAAACAGGTGAATACTGTCTATGGATACATATTGGATGTCAGAATTTTATCACCATTCTCATGATAAAGACATTACAGGTTGACCAACTTAGTTCTCTCTCTCTCTCTCTCTCTCTCTCTCTCTCTCTCTCTCTCTCTCTCTCTCTAATATTTATATTAACTGAAGCATCTCACATTTTAAGCTTTATCACAAAGTACATTTTTGCAGTGACACTGATTCTTTGAGTTAAACAAGGCTGATATAGTTACATTTTAATAAAAATAAATATATAAGAATCAAACAAATTACCATAAGTTAAGAAGCCCACTTTACAGTTAAGATGTGTTACTACAACATCTGTGCATTATATTGTTATATTGGCTAACAAACATGTGACAGATGGTCAAGTTTTTTCTCAATTTCTCCATTAAGGAATCCGGGTGTTATTGCAACTGATGTAAAATATATAAAATCCAAGAAAGTAAAGATTGCCTGATTGAGGTACCTTCAGCTGTCTAATGGCTTTAATACATCTATGCTTCTGTCATAGTAGGCACGCAGAAGAGGACTGATCCATAGTAAAGTTGCCTTTGTATTCAGATTTCAATCTTTTCACAATATATCGTATAATGAAGAGACTAAACTGGAATTCAAATAAATACATTTGAATATATATAAAGTTGTTTTGTGTTAATTATCTCTATATGGTATAGTTTGTCCTTCCATCTATGAATCCCTCTAAACTGGATCAAATGATCAAACATAGCAATAACACATTGTGTTTTTTTTTTATTCAGGTTCAAACCAAGCTACAATGGTCGAAATGGTAACATGTAAGTAAAAGAAAAAAAAGTAAGTTAATCATAAAGCATTTCAGAATAAAAGCTTTGCTGTTTATTATAGCCAAGAAATGAAGCAAAAAGACAAGACAACAAAAAAATAAAGCACCACAGACCTACAAAGCACATTTTAATTTCCACATCACTCATTTCAGTGAAGCTATTCGATGCTTCCTGTGCCACGGTCCTTGTCCTTTGTCCTTGACAAACTCCCTGATTAGGGTGACTATACATCCTGATTTGACCTGGATCGTCGGGTTTTCATCTCAGTGTATCGAGTCAACACAAATATGCATAATAGAATATGACCCAGTTTTGAACAGTCACTCTCCTGGTTTTATCCAACCAAAATAACACACCATGCTTGCAACACTGATTTGTCTGTATATGTCAGTCAATCTTGCGGCCAAGGCTGTTGCTTATTTAACCAATATAAAAACGCACACACCAGACGCCGGTCAGCGCTGTGTCTGGACTGACATTGGCCATTAATGCCCTGGCAAGAAGGATTTAAGATGGGGTGCAAGCGGTGGTGAGGTCTCCCAATCCAAGCGTCCTACAGCATAGTAGCAGGGGAATGTAGAAGGAGGAGACTATGCAGAGGAGAACACTTGAGGAGATGAGCTGGGGGAGAGACACGCAACCCGCACAAGAGGAAAATCCCCACAAAAAATGTAATGTTCACTGTTAGGTGGGGGTTATTTCTGTATGAGATGGACAATTATGAAATCATGAAACAGACTGTGGATCATCTTAGATTTATTCAGCCATGGTCAGATAACACAGAAACACAACACACATGGCTGACAAAGTGCAGACCATCGCTGACCCATGCTGACCAAGATCTCACAATCATTGACAATCATTGGCAAAGTGGCCATCATGGGCAAAATGGCAAAATGGCAAAATGGCAAAGTCTTCATCACACAGTGTGGCTTATATTCTGCTAGAAGGTACAGCCCACAAATTCCTTTCCATTTGGGTACATCACTATAAAACAATAAAGATGACATGACACTGATTTGTATACGTATCAGATGTAGACTCTCTGTCTAGCAAACAGTTGCTAACAACATACAGTTGGCTCCTATCCATTTATAGATCTGCTACTACTTAGGTGCTTCAACCATATAAGGTTACAGCTTCACAGACCCAAAAGTAGAATTACTGTGAGGTGGTTGACACAATTTAAAGATATGTCCACAAAATTATCAAGATGAATGAATCCATGAAAATACGTACTAACATTCACGAAAAGAGGGAAATAGGAAGACAAATATCAATGTTGATTTTCTTTAGGCTTCAACTAGCATAATAAATGACTCTGTCCAATGTTGCAATGTGGACACAGCCCATAGACATCATGACAACAGTTGAATACACATCCACATCCTCACATGCAAACATCGCTGAAGATGCTTGCAGAGTCACATTTGCACAAAATCTGCTCACATAATTGTAATGTTGTCTAAGATGTTGTCTGTATGTCTTAAAGGCAGAATGTGCAACATTTTACACATAAATACAGCAGAAATCAAGTATATCCTCTGTAAATGTCTCTCTGAGTCATGACTATACAATGAGTATACAATGTGCTATTGTAACGTCGTTTATATCATGTCTACATGGACGGAAGGGCCTAGAGAAAAGAAGAATACCCCGTTGTGTAGAAATAAAAAGTCTGAAGTGAGATGAATAAACTGAGAATGTTTTGTTTTGTGACAAAACAAGTTTTCATTTAGTTGAATTTTGTGGACATAATATGCAGTTGAAAAGAATAGAATCGAAATATGTTTTGCAATATAATGTATTGCAATTCTCAGCATAGCAAAATGTTTAAAATCGCAATAATATCGCATCGTGACTCAAATATTTGATAATATCGTATCATGGGGCCTATGGTGATTCCCACCCTTAACAGTTGCACTCAGACACCTTCAGTGGGCGCCAAAGCACACTGAACCAAATTCCTTCATATTGCTGCTTTAATGAAATTAGATACAAGAGGGTGTCAGGCTTCATTCTGTTTAAAGTCTCAGTATTTTCTGGGCTTAAGAGTCCAACTTTTGTTTACGACAGAGCTTATTTTCCTCCATAATCCAACTTTATATACAAAAAAACAACCTTTTGCTTTTTATCATCTGAAACAGGGTGATGCTAACATCTGGGGTGGCTTACAAAAATGCATCATCCGTGCAACACACCGCTTTATGGATTTACTGTTTATAATAACACCTGGTTTTGTGTGTGTATCTGCTTTCTTTGACAGGAGATATCCCATGTTCAGTGTGGCTGTAAGCATCCCATACAACCAAGAAATAAAAAAGTACGATATCCGTAAAGTGACGGACACTGGTAATGATGTGCGGGAAACAATTCTCAATTGTAAAGTCTACAACAGCTTGAGGGTGGTCGCAGCCACAGTTCTGAGATGGCCCAACGTTCTGGATCAGTGTCCTAATGAAACTGTGCAGTGGCCTGATGTTCTGAATAAATGTGGCAATCTGACTTGGTTTCAAGTAAATGAAACGTGCAATGGTACAGTTCGATTTGGTAGAGCTGATCATGCGGAGTACCGAATTCTTCAGCACTTCATCGACTTCCAAAGTCTGAACAAAGATGATTTGTTAGTTTTCTATGTTCTTGCTTCACCATGTGATAAACAATGCACAAACAAATTGAGTCCTAGGAGCATTCTTCGAAGTATTAAGGTGATTCAGAAATGGAAAAACTATGCTTTTGTGTTTTCAGATGTGTTCAAACCTCGTAGTGGGGACGAAATACCTGAGGAGGACCGTAGACAAGCCCTTGAGCGGCTTGGTAGGTCAATTGGTCTGGAAAACATATTTCGCTGTACACGACAAGGTACAATGCAATGTACGAGCTGCTCTCGTGATAATACAGTGGCACCCTATTGTTTTTCATATGAATTCAGACGAGTTCAGGGAAGCAGAGGAGGTGGCAAGGTCAGTAGAAGGCATGAATGGGGGAAAATGTAAAATAGTGACAAAGATGACCGTGTAACCTTCTCACAAAGTGGCAATGAGGTCAGTAATACAGATGATGAGGATAATAAAGGAGAAGGCCAGGGGGGCAGTTACAGCCGAGCAGACTTGGTTTATCCTTGCACATCCCAAGAACATTTTAATTTCATCTTTTTGAATTCATTTTGACCTTATTTTGATCTGGCAGTGTGCTTCAGCTTTGAATGCAGGTTCATGTTTCACAGGCATAACCAAGACCTAAACAATGATTTGCTATGCTTCATTTATTTTTGACAATACGCAGATAAATATGATGTTAACAGCCAAGGCAAAGAACTGAATAAAGTTTTTTCAGAGTTTTCGATTTTGACTGTATGCATTCACATGTAATGGCTTTTTAAACAGTGTACTATATGGGAGGGTTTAATTATTATCAAATCATTTTATCCAATTATTTTATGACTTTAATCATTACTTTTTTTATATGATCTGCCTTTTTTTATTTAATTGTTTCTTTTTACATGTGTTATAGAGGAGTATGAATGTATTTACATAATAAGTTTTGTGTAATCCTTATTTTAGGAGTTATGTGCTAGTGCGAACAAGGCTGTAGATTAAGATTTCTGGACTCAAATTGATCAAAATAAAGATTAACATGGATGTTTGAGGCACTTTAAACTCTGAATTTGCTGTACAAGGGTAATTGTAACAGAACTCCTTTAGAGCATCACCGGATGCTTCTACTAGTGTTTAAAACTTGGCTTTGCATTTGATTCTGATCCGTCAGTGTGTTGGTCTTCTGGGAGCTCCTTCATATAGCCAAAGACTCCACAGTCTTCACATGGACAAGCAATCTACTTTTAATTTCACCTTTTTCATTGTAATCACTTTGCTGCTTCGGCACATAACCTTAACCCAAAATAAAAACATTGAAGACTATTGTGTTAAATTTTTTTTGTTAAAAACAGTTTTAAAGGGTCAGGTGTACCGGGGCAGGAGGGTGATAGCTGCAGCACAGCCAGGGGTATTGTCACATCTTCTAGACAACATAGAACCCTTCATTAAAAGCAGTCAGGGTAACTTCCTCAGCATTAACTCTGAAAAATCCCAGAGTGGACCAACAATTCTGAATCCTTCCAACAACTTGACGTTTCTAATAATACACCATCAAATCAGGAAGCAGATGAGGAAATCAGTCCAGTCCCAGCAGCAGGTACAGACACGGGTGAACAAATCGATTTTTTTCCTCAACTGTTTATAGGTTCTTGTTTTAAATTACACATATATTTTTATCCCTGCATGGGTTATGTACATTTCTTGTATAAGTCTATTTTTAATTGCACAGTTTAAGTTTGATTCATCTAGGGGGATTCATTAAATCTTTTTTTCAGGTTGATATATATGTATGGGAGGGGGGCGTCAGTTTTGTGGTTTAATTTGTAACAAATGTTTCATGTCATGTACGTCTGTGTAACCTGCTACTGGATGCTTTGAATTTCCCTCGGGATCAATAAAGTATCTATCTATCTATCTATCTATCCATCTATCTATCTATCTATCTATCTATCTATCTATCTATCTATCTATCTATCTATCTATCTATCTATCTATCCATCTATCTATCTATCTATTGAATAGGAAAAATGTTTTCCCTTTGAATTTCTCTTTGGAAACTATCATCAAGTTTTTGTGTGAAAATGCTAGTATTACTAACCATAATAAAACCTAATAAAATTCAAGTTGCTTTTCTAGGCTAGGCTACATGTAAAATAGGGTTTTTATATGTCCTGCTTTATTCTGAAGCCATGATTTCAATCATACCTCCTAAGAAGTCATTGCAGTTTTAGTGACACAGCAATTTAGTATGGAGAAATATTTACAGTCATTGAGAAAAACAGGAAAAATCAGCAATAAAACGATTCCACCAGGATAAAACTACAATTCCCAGGGTACCGTTTCAGACCGAACTTCACGTGATATGCTCCATGCGCTTCACGTGACCCTAGTCAGAAGAAACAATGGCGGATGTTGAAGCTTCAAAATCTCTGAGCGGACTGTTGAATGGAATAGCTCAAAACGTTTATTACAACAACAGTGAGATCACAGAGGAGCTGCTGAAGAATGAACTATTCCCCGAGATGGTGCAGGAGGAGTTCAAGGCGTTACACGAGAAAATGAAAGCCCTCCTTAAGGTAACAGAACAACTTCAGAGCACAAGTGTTAGCCTTAGGTTTTTTAAATGAAACACTTGCGTTAACAGTGAAACGATATTATTGAAGGTGCAGACACAAATATATGATTATAACATTTCAACATTTCACATTGACTCTGGGGTTTAACATTTAGCAGAAGCTAAAGCCAGTGTCTTATTGTGAGAGAGCAACAACAACAACAACAACAACAACAACTGTAAAATCCAGTCTATTAGAAACAATCAGTAAGCAAATAACATTTTATCAAATACAGCAAGTTTGGATTCATTAATGAAAGGACAACTACATTAGCTGACAGTTAAATGCATCTAAAACTGAGCAAAGAAAGGTGTAACAAGGAAGTTACAGGGCAAGGGAAATGTTTTTTTTTTCAGTAAAGATTAGGGTTGTGCAAAGGTAAAGCTGTGGTAATGACCACAAAAAAGACCTGCCTAACAGAATAGATGTTGTAAAACTAACAATGAGTCTCACAACAAGTCAGCTTAAATAAACAGTTTGTCCGGATGTTTTAAAAGTAGGAGTTTATTCTGCATTGTTAAAGTTCTCAGGTGATGGTTGATCACTAACTTTTGTGTTTTGGGTATACATCCATAAGACTGTCCCTAATTTAAACAATTGTTCAGACTGATATTTTTTGAGTTGGACTGTTGCTGTGTGTCTCACCTCTTGTCAGCAGGGGGCAGCAGAGACGCACACCTGTTATCACTGTAGTTCCACTATTTATATCGTTGCTGCGCTCTGTGGCCTGCACAGAGATCAAGATTCAATCAGGCATTTACATTTATTTACAATGCAACTTCTAAACACATAGGCATTTCAGTCCTTTAAATCTTAATAAAGTTGAAGACGTAACAAGTTGGATAATCCTTTATTTATCCCACAATGGGGAAATGTACATTGTTACAGCAGCAAAGATTGCAAACAAAAAGTGAACACAGTACAATTTAAATAAAAAAATAAAAATTAAGAATGTACTAAAAAATAGATCAGCTATTTGACAAAAGTGTAGTCCGAACATCAGCAGATCAACAATAGAACTGCCTTAAGTGCATACAAACACAATATCCATTTGAAATCTACATAAAAAGCCAAAATTATGTGCAAATTATTATGAATATTTAAAAAAAAGGTAATAACTGAGAAAAACTTTACTCCATTGAAGATTGTCATTTCGGTTTCAGGCAAAAGTCACAAGGGTAGCTAGTTTTTGATTTTCACCTAGAACACAACTCAAAAGTAAAAGGATGTCTGATGTTTATAATTTGTATACAAATACTTTTTCCCTAACTTGTTGATAACTAACAGTTCACTCGTATAGACATGTTGCAGACTGAAATTATATAAAACATTATTTGTGATTTTTTTCTAATATAGAACAATTTCTTTGAGGTCTCAGTTTTCACTCCAACTCATTATGTTTGACACATACAGTATAGCCCCACTAGAACTACCATCAGTAATTATATTGTCTTCCAAAATGAAAAAAAAACACAATGCACACTATTTTGTTTAAAGTAAAAGTATGTTTAAAGATGGCTATTGAATTGCTAAAGGCTTGAACAATGCATGGTAAAAAAAACAAGCTGAGTAACAACTAAGATATAGCAGAAAAACTTTTTCTGGTGCAACTTTTTTAAGGTGCAGCCCTCAGCACACATTATCCTAAAATAAATACCACATAATGTGGCAACCATGGGTTTGCAAGACTTGCAGATATCCTACTTTGTGGTGCGCATTCTTAGCTGATCCTCCTCTCTTTCATCACTTAGTCAATTGCAACCGCCGACATGGACCACGCCCAGCTAGAGGCCTTTCTCACAGCGCAGACTAAGAGGCAGGGTGGTGGCGGGGTGACTGCTGAACAGGCTGCAGCCCTCTCTCGCTTCTGGAAATGTCAGCGTGTCCGGGTGAGGGAGAGTTTGGTGGCTCAGAGCCGCTGGGAGCCCGGCCTCAGGGGCCTCTCTTGGAGGGTGGACCTCCAGACTGCAGCCAGTCGGGGGGACGCACTGCACAGCGGGCCGGTTGCTCTGATGGAGCTGGAGCTGGGCAGACCCGGAGAGGTGAGACCAACAGCCAGTGTTTTGTCTGACAATCATTCAGATTCATAGGCTCACACATCAAATGATGTCATCAGTACAACCCAGTCATCAAATGCAGCATTTAGAGTGACCATCATCCTTTAAAACACACATGGGCATTAAGACATTTTACAATAAATCCCCATTTTTGTAAACTTTGGCAGAGAATTTCACCTCTTGGTTTGCGTCCATCTATAGTGTTTTAATAGTGGTTCACTCAGACTGACAATGCTATGGTTCGTCTCGTTACTAGTGATAATCTGGACCTGCAAAAACTTGATAATGAACCACATTCAGACAGATTCTTAAGGGGAATTCAAGTGATTGTAAACCTAAATACTTTATATATTCTTGTTCCTATAATGCAAGATGCAGGTCACCAAATATAAACACAAACAAAAAGTCATTGACTGAAATTCATTTAAAATCTCTCTGATTGGGACACATTTTCCTCATTTGCCAGGTGTCAGAATAGTTTCAAATATGTTTGAAGTCATTTGACCCTACTTTTTAACTTTATTGATTATTTTCTTCTTTAAATACTCTGGAGTTTCCCAGGCATTGTTTAAGGCAACAATCTAAGCCAGTGTCCAATTCTGGGTTTAAAATGAGCTCCTGTCATCCACCAAGTAAATGAATTATTTATTATATATAATATAAAACTGTCAGTAGATAATATGTAATGGGATTACAACATTTTAAAGTAAATAAATGATATTATTCTCATTATAAATAATATTTACACTAACTTGAAAACTCCATATTTTGAATTATAAATCAAGGATGTGAGCTACTAGCCAACTAAACGATTAAACGTCATCACCCATGTAAGCGAGCACTTAAAATAAGAGTCAGTAAAATCATCGATGATTGCAACCCTGCTGTATACTAATGTAAATGAAATAAAGGGAATCTTCCTGATGGAAGACGTGTATACTGTTTTAACTCTGTTGATAGCACTGACATTATTTTGGTGGTTGGTAAAGATTTCAGTGTGTTAGAAGGTCTGGGACCGGATTACTGGCCTGTTTTGGTAAGCTCCTGTCCCACGAGAAGGCTAAATTTAGTCAATCTGGGTCCTGGACTCAATAAAGTTTCAGAGCCAGTGGATACCAGTGCTGAGAGGGTGACCTTGATTTCACAATCAAATCTATTTGTGCAGAAAAGGAAACCCAACTGAGGTCACGGTTTTAAATTTGTAACCACCATGAAATAATTTGTTCAGGTACTGTAACAAAGTCTTCATGGACATGTTGGGGATGGAATATACTGTATTTAGTCCATGTTGTTTTCATTTCATCTTGCACATGAAAATAATAGCAATCATTAGATGACACTAGGCATTGTATAGAGTCACTATACCTCAACTAGATGTCACATCATGCACCTAGTTGGGATTCTGAAGAATAACAAACAGTGGAGCAGATCTGATTGATGAGGTAATGTTAGCTGGGTTAGCATTACAACTAGCCCGCCGACAGGAAGGCATGTCCTTCTTCACCATTACTTTAAACTTTCACAAGTTAACCAGAGCTAACCATCACCAAGAACCACTATTCATCACCAGTGAGTGTCCAACAATACATTCACAACCAGTGAGGACAGTATGACAACAGCCTTCCTAGGAGTTCACTCCATGTTTATTATCTACCTGGTTGACTCTTTGATGCTCAAGGGATCGCTCGTACCAGTTGATGGCAGTGTTTAAGTCATCAAATGCATTCTTTGCACCAGCAAGGACAAAAATGAAACAATGATTTTTTTTATCATGTTTGGTTTCATTTGAATTTGGGAGTTAAGAAAAAAAAGACTTATTTAAAAATGTGTTACTTGAAAAGACAGAGTTTTATCAAAACCTTCAACCAATCCATCAAAATGAAGGAAGCCACACGAAGCGCTTGAACTCCTCTTGCCCCCTCAATCCATGTTTCACCCTCCTCCCCTCTGGCTGCAGAAACAGAAAAACATGTTGGATTGTTGGGCAGCAACAACAGAGTGGGCGACTCTCTTTACAGGCCCACAACACCTTGGAAGAGCCACCCAACATAGACCCCATCTACATGTATGAGTGGTCTAAGAAAACCTTATAATGTCCCAAAGGACTGGTTCAAAAAACAGATTTGGTATCAATAGCTCAGTTCTTTATTTCAACACACTGAACGAGTGCCAGTTTGTTTTAAATTGAAATCGTCCATTTTGATTTTATTGAGCCTCAGAGTTTTTCACTGACAGTTGGACGTTTTGTATCTGTCCGTCAGGAGGTTTAAGGTCTGCCTCAGCTCTGTTCTTAGCTTGGTCAAAAGTTACATAGAGATAGTGTTTCCAACATAGCTTTCGCACATTGGGCTTCATATCACCTCCTCAGAACCCAGTGGGTGACATCACTGAGACTACTGTCCATGTTTTATACAGACTATGGATTGAGTGAGAACACTGTTATTTTGAACTGAGCAGTTCTTGATCATTTGTTGTTGCATTAATCCTGTCAATGTGGAAAGTACACCAATATACTTAATATTGTGCAGTCTGGACACTGCTTTCACAGACAATAGTTTAAGAACTGGATGATGGGAGGTGGATACGTGGATTATATTTTCTGACTATGCTGGGGAAGATTGATTGGTCTAGAACTGGTTAAACTCTAATCTGAATGTTTATGTAGAGCTAAATGTTATCATTTCATTTTCTAGGGTAAATGATTGAAAGATTGCATTTCATTGATTGGTTTGTAAAATGCTATGGACCCAGATGGACCAAGTATTATTTTTTCGTTGTTATCCGATACAACATTATGGATTTTGTGTGCAGATAGATATTTTGAGTATGCTGACCACAAGCAGAACCTCCGTATGAAGCTTAGAGGTGAGCTTAATGATTGTTATATAACTTGCTTGATAGCTTTCAGAGAAAAATGGTGGCAGTTTGAATATAGTCAATGGAAACTCTGCAAGCAATCATCACTCTGTGTCAGGGGGCGTCAGGGGTGTCATGCAAGTCAAAATGGGAAGAATGATACCTTTTTCTGCATTCTGAAACATATATTATCAAATGCATATAGGTTCTTATTTAGCTATCAGAGGAAAACTTCAAACAAATCATGCAAAATCCCCCATACCCTAATTACATCATAATTTTACTATCGCTACTACTTTTCCCAAATTTCTTCCTTGTCCCTGCTAAACCAACAGAATTATTGTTGTAGTTTATCTTTATCAGGTGCAAAATGATTTCTAACTTTCTACATTTCATGTTTACATGATAGCCATTCAGCCACTCTATGAGTACCTGCTGTTGTGAACCAATCTCATGCAGGTGGAATCCAACTACAAGGAAATGTACAGGGATATTATACAAAAAATAAAGTTTTCAAATAATATTAAGATAAGAAAGAAAATCCTGTCGGACTTTGAATAGGCATGACATGCCTGCTGTGTGTTGTCCATTTTTTTAAATAGACATAAATAAGTTTTATGTGATTTGTAATAAACACAATGCAGGTAAGTTACGGGAGTTCATGCCGCTGATTCAAACTAGAGCGAGGCTTATCAAAAACACAAAACCTGAAAAAACTACTTAACAGTACAATGTAATTTAGTTCAAAGTAATTCTTACTAACATACTTAAGTATCTCCTTATCCCCCCCCCCCCCCCCCCCTCTGTCAGGACTCAGAGTTTGTGTGTCTGGAGTTCGACGAGGCCAAAGTGAACCAGGTACTGAAGAAGATGGCCAACATCCAGAAGAGCATAGACAGCGTGGTTCAGCGCTCATAAAAAACGGAGTGACATTTTATCCCAGTCAGCAGAGAGACAGTGAGGTGTGATTCTGACTGAGAGACAACTCAGGTATTACCTGCAACATGAGGGGTGTTTCCTCTCTGATTCCTGTTTGTCCTGTTTAACAGCCTTGTTCAGAAGTGGGACATGTTCAGATCTGTATCACTCCAGAACTGATCCAACAGACTCAGACTGAAGATATAGTTTATATTTCAACATGTTCCAGATGTTCTAGAAGGTCTGGGCTGCTCCTCAGATGTTATATCTGGGGATCCTTTACAGTCTCTCTCTGATAGGATTAATGTTCCTCTCTGTCCACAGCAGCAAAAATACATTACTGGTGTTGTAGGAGAGCATGGGTGCGGCAAAGTCACAACGATTGGAAATGAAGTTGGAGATGGGATTTTTGAATCAAAACAAAACACAAACAGTCTTATGTTTCAGTGTAAACCAGCGAGGATGGTACAACTCTTAACTTTTTACCATCAGACTAAAAATAAATTCAATTATTGGGGGGTGTATATAATGCAAAGGATTCAGGGAATTTAAGAATTACAATTAATTGAACTGTGTTATTTTTCTGTATAAATCGAAAAGTTGTTTTGATCTATAAAACGTCAAAAAGGTCATATCTTCTTTTGTCAGTAGGAACTCCAAAAATATTGAGTTTAATTAGATATAAAATCAAGAAAAGATTATACGTCTTTCATTGTTCACTTTTGAATAAAAATGACTTCCATTTTTAACCAATGAAGAAATAGTTGGTATTTTTTGCATGAGTAAGCTAACTGCAGCTAATGTAATTGTACCCCACAATATATCTGTAACATACGAAAACAAAAAGGTGAACTGATTAAGGCAGAGCTAGACAAATAACTCCCATCTACTTTAAAGTAAAATCAGCTCTGTAGAGACCCTCTCTTTAATGCCGTCAGAGCCTCTCAGTGAAAAATCATTCATTTGAACAATACTGCCAGCGTTGTGGCCTTTAGATTAAAACTTGACTAGCGCACAATTCAGTGAATGAATATTAATTTAAGAAAACGTTGTTGGTTTGGGTCTGTGTTCAGAGAGGAGGCTACATTCATTCAGAGCTGGACAAGATGATGAGCTTCCTGGTTCAGGTGACAAATCTTCCTCTGGTGATGCAGGATTACAACCCATCACAAGCGTATGCCTGCACATGATTGTGATCTCATGTATTGTATACAGCATTCCTTTACAAACAAATCTGTGCCAATTAAGATCTAAAGCAATGGTGAGATTGAGGCAAACTGCAAAATTTAGAGGTTTGCCTTGATTTTTTTTTATCCCAAATTGTATTTTTCATGATTCTCTGTTTTTATTAAATACTGTAAAAAAGTTAATACAACCATAAATGCAACAATAACTAAATGTCTGGAAACCCCCTCATGTATAAACAGGATTATTCAGACCTTTGAGAGAATAAATGAAGGGTTTGGGCATCTTTCTGTCTGTTCTGAAGTTTAACTGAGTTTAAACAACTGTGAGGTGGACAAAATCACTGCACAATGTACGTAAATATCTCTTTGTCTTTGTCATGAATCAACCTTATGACATCAATAGACTTTGATCGCATGTCACAACATCATTTCTGATCACGGTTTAAGTCCGCCTGAGACATCAGTTAACAATTATCAGGCGTGTTGAGGCCCAGCCAGGGTGGGGACGTTATCATACACCTGGGATAAAACCGTCTCCACATAGGAACAAGTAGCACTGAGTTAATCTTTGTCTTGATTGTAAACTAAGCCCACAATTTGTTTGGCTGCTAGAATAACTATTATTATTAAGATAACTGAAGCATGACAATGAGCTTTAGTGTTGAATTCTGATTTATTCTCAAAGTCCATGTGTCTGACAAAATCATCAATAAAACACTGAAAACTCAAAAGCCAAACAATAACACCAACAAGCTAAAAGAATGAAGGTCAAGTAGAACAGCAATCCCCATGTTTTGTTTTTTTTTAAGTTTGAACTACTTTCACAGTAATAAATGAACTTGCAAAAGACAGGAGTTGTTGCTCTGCCACTGTGTCAATTTGTTAGTTTTTAGTGTTATTGTGAGTGAAAAATATTGTGTTCCATCAAAAATACAAAAAAGATAGAAGTGTTTGTCCATTTGATTAAAAAAAATATATGCTATTATGGGTGCTATTGCTATTAAACTCAAACAAAGAGCAAACATATGCAAAGTCCCTAAAGTTAATTTGAATAATTGTATTCTAAAGAAAATACATTAAATGTTTATTTTCCTTAGAGAAGCTGTTGACATCACATCTCGTCTGGTCTGGTCATACAGTTTGGCACTGACATCATTTGAATTTCATCTGTGACATACATCATTTGTTTAACCTCTCCTGGACAAGAAAGGATGCAAATTTTATAGGTGTCTTCTTTGGCTTCCCTTGTGAAACCATGAGGCTAAGTCTAGCTTTCTTAAACAAGATCTATGGCTATAAATGACTTAAAGTTTTTCACTATATTTTTTATAATTTCTCATTTCAACCATAAAAACACATTAGGAAGATGTAGTGTTTATGCAAAACTGTATGCATATGGGTTGCTGTATAGATCAGAGCAGAGATATATTACATTTTGATGGTGGAGAGAAGAGAGATGGTGTTCATGGGACTAAAATAACACAGTTGAGACTTTTAGAAGCCCCCATTCAACCTGAGGGCGGAGTCACTGCGCGCGCATCACAGGAGAGACGCACACTTGAACAGTTGGGACCTTTCTCCACAACGTGAATACAGGATGTCACTTAGGTGATTTTCGGATTGATGAGGACTGGGGTTTATACAGTTTATACCTAAATGAAATCGCGCGCAGATGTACAGAAAATAGGTCACTCGGAGCAGACGGAAGGTGTTGTTGTAGTTCAGGTGAAGCAACTTGATTTCACAAGGACGGCTGGAGGGGCTGAACTGAGAGGTGAGTGTGCAGCAAAATGACCTGACTCGGCTTTAACGACACACCATGTATTTTTATTGGCATTTAATTTGGACTCATCAGACTCTTCAGCAAAACAAAAGTAAACTAAACCAAAAGTAGATTAACACAGTTTGACTCTGACGCCTGTTGGTAGGAGACAGAAAAAAAACTTGACATGTCGGAAGAATAGAACCTTTATTCATAAGTTTATTAAAAACATTGATAAAAGTTCTTCAACTTTAGGTATTGAGTATAAGATTCAGATTCAGAGTTTTTATTGTCCCACAAGGGGAAATTTACGTTGCAACAGGAGCACACAAGAGACAAGAAAAGACAAGAAACATAAGGACAACATCACCATAAAACATAAACCAAAACAAATTTGAAGAATCAGACAACACAACAAGATATAAAAACAACGCAATATAATCAGAATGGAAATTCAAGTTATTAAAGTGCAAAGTGGAGGTGTGCAAATGTGCAATTCAAGTGCAAAAAGAGCAACAAATACCTAATTGTTGTTTAACATATTAATTGCACTTGGTAAAAATGAGACCTGGAGTCTTTTAGTCTTCCTCACTGGAGCTCTAAAACGACGTCATGCGGGTAAAAGGTCAAACTCACTGTGAAGTGGGTGATCTGGGATCACAAGCATGGCCCTAGCTTTCCGCGTTGAAATTAATGATGTGTAGTTCGTGAACGATTCGTTCAAAACGAAGAAATCATCTGGGTGAACGAACTGAACTGAATCACTTACTGAAAAGAGTTGTTCATTTCTCAACTTAAGTTGCGCTCCCCTCTCTCCCATCTCATGTCTCTCTCTCTCTCTCGAGACCGAAAGAGTCGCTCAAAGCCCGCCCTCCCTCCTCAGTCAGTACTGTGTGTGTGTGTGTGTGTGTGTGTGTGTGTGTGTGTGTGTGTGTGTGTGTGTGTGTGTGTGTGTGTGTGTGTGTGTGTGTGTGTGTGTGTGTGTGTGTGTGTGTGGGGGGGGGGCTGGCGTCGGCGTCTCGCTTGTTCTCGTTCAGTCAGTGTTTCGTTCACTGAAGGAACTGAGAGGAAGAGAGTGACTCGGAGGCGGAGCTCACTATTCTCAGTACGATCGCGAGCAGAACTAAATGTTCGGCCGTGTTTCAGCTTATTAAATTCTGATTCACAGACAGAGCTGCGGAGAAGTACTGAACGATTCGGTGAATGAATCACTTTACTGAACTGATTCTACTGATTCAGTACACTGAAAAGAACTGCTTTTCCCATCACTAATTCAAATTGTCCCTCCTATCTCCTTTCACTATCCACTTTACCTTAGCCCCAGAAGCATTTAAGTGGAGGCCATGATAAGAGCCGTTCGAATTCTCTAAAAGTTAAGGGAAGGTGGGTCAATGCTTCCTTTATAACCTCCTTTAGCATAGGATACACTGGACCATCCTTTATGAAAGGAGATGAGATATGACGCCCCACAATTCCTTGCGGCCGCAACATTTAAAGCGAGTCGTGCATCCGACCGTTCACGGAAATGAACGATGATCGTAAAGTGACACAGGTCATGTAAAGGATAAAAAGATAAGAGACATTTTTATCAGATCATGTTTTAGTCAACGTATTTCATTCACTTAAGAATGCTTTGTGCAGTTGTACATTTGTATTCTTAAAACATTATGTGTAGGTTATATCTTGCATTAATGTGACAATTGATTTCATACAGTCATATTTATTTTGATTTCTGATTGGACAGGAAGGTGATGGTTTCACTTTTGTTACTTGTAGCCTGGTGGTCTATATTTCTTTTATTTCAAGCCCAACCTTGTGGTAATTAGGATTATTTCACCGGTAAGAAGCCACAGAAAAAGTTTTTCAGATTTTTTAGATTGTCAGAGCAACGAGATCGCCTTTCCCTAAGTCCTTTATGAATTCTCCTAACATCCTTCCTTAACCTCATGACGTTTTCCCCGGGGTTAAGGTAAAGTGGATAGTGAAAGGAGATAGGAGGGACAATTCGAACGCACCCAATGTCAAAAGCCCAACCTGACACCTCCCTGAGATTCTACTGCTTGTTTTTACAAGTCTCCCAAGTCTATTGTTGTTTGACAAGTTCAGGCTTCCATACCATGCAGCAATGCAAAAATGTAAAACAGATTCAATAAAAACTTTTATAAAACAGAGTCATCATCTCCGTAGAAACATTAAAAAGAGTTCATCTTTCTTAAGAAAAACAGTCTTTGTTGAACCTTCATGGAGGTAGCGTCAACATGATTTTCAAAACATAACCTATTGTCCAGAACAACACCCAGATATTTGTAGCTTTCCACAATGTCAGCTGATTTGATACCAGTTGGTATTTGGCTTGGTGGGGACTTTCTAAAATCAATGATCATGTCTTTAGTTTTTGTCACGTTTAAGTGGAGAAAAGATTCGTCACACCAAGCCACAAAGTCATCCACAACTGGCCCATGACCCTGCTCTACCACGTAACTATCGAAGGAACAACTAAGAATAATATCCACGTCTTGCATCACAAGTGACATCTACAGTAATTCTAATTCATTAGATCCAGGATTTGAAGAAGTTTGCATATTTTTGATGAATGTCAAAATACCACACTTTAAAAATATTTCATGTCAAATTCTTCAAAAACTTAAGTCAAGTACTAATTATTATTAAAATGTAACTGTATTTCCAGTTCCAATTGCAGATTGGCCCTTTAAATTGATTTTAAATGTGTGTAAATTAGTTTATAGACCTGCAGCTTGTTAGGGTGGAGCACACATTGTTTTATTTATAGTAATTCTGTAGATAAAAATGTAAGTTAAGTTAAAGTAATTGCACCGGAGAAAACATTGAGAGATTAAATAGTTGCTTAAATAATAATCTTCTCAATCAGGATATTTGTGTAAATACAAGTTGGTCAATAGTTGGCATAAGAAAAAATAACTCTGCTTATAAATCAAAAAGAAAAATGCAGCAATGTTAAGCTTTTATAGCATTTATACAGAAAGAAATTCCGTTTTTGTCTTGTCAATCAAGTTTAACCCACATGCTCAAACATAAATCAGAAGATCACACATTGTAAATAAAAAATATTTTGTAATGACAGAAATAATTGATCTTTTACTTAATTGAAGTACACAATAGTTTCTTTTATATTTGCTAATTTTGTCCTGTACATGGGTGGGCCTTTTTTATGTATTTTTTCTAAAGTCAAATGTATCACTCACCAGTGATGTGTCTGAACGTGCTAGATGAGTGATGAGTTTTTATTTTTGGTGAAGGGTGAACTGAACAAGTCAATTTGAAGTACGTATAACAAGAAGGTGAGAGTATAGCTCATTCTGGAGACAGTGAAGGACAGTTCACTTACTTACTTATCGAGAGTAGTCGAGCACTGTGTCCCGGAGTCTGACATGCGGCATCTGTCACGCAGCCAACTTGGCCCCGGTATGCCTTTCAAAGTAAAAGATGTGTCAGTTTATTTTATGATTACACTTCCTGCGTTTTCAGGACAGCTCCTGAGTGAATGAACACTTTCAAATCTCTTTAGCTCTTTCTTGAGGTCCCTGATAAATTTCCTTTAAAACAAAAATAGGCCATATGCTTTGTTAATATTAAATAAAAAAGAACTGGGTTGCGACAGTATTTACTTTCTCATTCTCTCCCGCCCTTTCTGCCTCTGCCTCTGCCTCTAACTCCCTCTCTCTTTCTTCTTCTCCCTCAGCATTCAGGTTTTTGTTTTTTTCTGCACCTGTATGTTAAGTCCTTGTTTGTATTGTAAATCAGATGTGTTTACAAAAGCCCAACCCCCAAAACAGGTAGAATAACTGAAACCACCTCTGTGTAGGTAAGGCAAACAGCCTCTTGAGTGAGATGATTATTATGTATATTTTCTTTTATAGAACTGATCACTATGATATTTATTTAACCATTACATTTTCAGAGTTTTTAGTTTATGGCTTTCATTTGGGGTGAAAGCATTGAACAATGTCTGCAAGAAGGGATGATAATAAAGAAAGCTATACTAGCTGAGTGCAGAAAAAACAAATAGACGAGTAAACTAGTTCTTTTCTTGGACTGTGAACTTCGTTCAAACATTCAAATTGTGAACTGAAATGAGAACTAGTTCATCTTTATCTATAAATAAATTGAACTTTGAGCTAGCTGACTCACTGTGAATATTTTCTGTGCAAAATGAAAACATTACTGTTTTTTCAGCGTGCTGTTAATCACCTTGTCTGACTCACTGAGACAGAGATTACAAGCATTAAAAGGTCACTTTGCTCATTTCAAGGTTGTCATGAAATGTCACATTTTGTGCAAATCAAACATTGAACATGGCTGTTCACAATAGGAGGCGCTATGACCAACACCAAGTGATACATGCGTTGATGCATTTTAAGTTTGAGAGAAACTTCTTCTTTCCACTAGGTGGAACTATGAATTAGAAAAAAATGCAGTGAGTATGACAGAATATGCTGAACTGTTCATGCTGGCACTGTCATTATCTTTCAAATTTGGAGCAAAAAACTTACTGTATACAAGAGTAAGCATCGCCTCTGCCAGGACTGTCATCAAAATCTGGAGAAGAAATTACATTTTATGAGAGTTAATACTGTCTACTCCAAGAGAATGCATTATGCCTAATGTAGTTAAATATTGGCGTGTAAATGTGTTCGAGGGCAGACCGTCATCATACATATGACATTTTGAGCAGATCAAACCTTTTTTAATGGGGGTTAACAACTACTTCCTGTTTCTAGTTGAGACATCAAATCTTTCCGCATCAGCACAGAGACATCCTTCAATGAAACCTCTCGGTCTTACGGCGAACATGTTGAAGTTCTTAGGTTTCTAAACACATCTGAGTACAGTATGTTCAACAGAGTAAGAGGAGTACATGAAATTGTCATTTCTAGGGGGCGCTATGACTATTGCAAAATATTTGCATGTTGTGGACAAGCCAGGACTGTTGTAGTACATGTAAAGTTTGAAGAAGATAGAATGTTATATTTGAGGGTTACAGTTAGTTTGGGTCACACAACAAATTGGCAAAAATATATCTAACACAGCGAATTGGAAAAACAAAATCAAACCTTGACCCCCAGCCGGGGCCACGCCTTTTATAAATGACTCAAACCTTTAATAAGATGTCAACAATACAAAATTGGGAACACTCAGATGAAACCCCAAGGAGGAGTTTGTTCAAATACAGAGCCTGTAAATCTATAGGCATTATTTTGAAAACCAAATCAAAATTGCAGACTTCCTGTTGGGTTTACAGTTTGGGTCAAAAATATTTTTTTTTTAGGTGTAGTCATGATGAATATGCTTTCTTCAATTCTCAAGTCTAGGATGAATGTGCTGTGGGGCTGAATGTTTTCAGTCTTGTAGGGGGCGCCACTGAGCCATTAATAATAGAGACGCAGCAGCTAGCACAAATGTAATTAAAAAGGAATCAGTGAGCACAATACTTTTCCTTGAATGTGATAATCTCTGCAGGCTGTAAAAGAAAGCAGGTTTAAAGATGGAATTAGAGAAAAACATTCTGCTCAAACTCTTTTCTGAACTTTTGAAAGAAGCTTTCAGACTTATTCAACAGCATGTTGAGTTTAAATGAGTGATCTTCTCTCAGCATAATCTGAAATACTTGATGTGGTTTAAGTACTTCTGAGTATAATGACGCAGGTGTGGGGAAAAAAACAAATTGACCTTAATACTGTAGCAACGTACACCTGGAACTGGATATTCAACACTTTGGCAAACACAGACACTAATGTTTGCTCAGGTTGTTTGTCTTTTATTCAAGAACAAGACATCCAATAACTAATAGCCTATTTTGGATTAAAGGATTATTTGAAGTTTTATTTTTTTTATTTTACAGAGAACAAACACTTTTTCTATTGAAGCTCAAATGTGTTGTAGTTGAAAAATGTTTACCCTTTAATGTGCATTGTGTGAAATTCTCTAAGCTGTTGGGCTCTCTAGCCTCTTCATGAAAAAGCCTGCTTAAAACTGCAGAGCAACTGTTGTCACGTTTATTTACTGTGTGTCCAAAGTTTATCCCCCTTATCTATAAACAGAATCACTTACTGTCTGACAACATCAGATAGCCCCGCTCTGCCTCCTATATGTCCTGCTGACGAATACATGACCTAACAGGACCTGTTCTAAAAGCCATAAACCCTCTGTTTTTCTGAATATAGGGTCAGGCTCAATGACAGACAGACAGACAGTAGGCCTGCTCAATATGCAATGTTAGGTAAAATTGTTCAATTATGATAGGAAGCATAGTAAATAAAAAAGGATTTAAGTTATAGCTCACTTTTATTTCTATCTGCTGTTCTTCAATTTGCTACCATATGTCCCTCCTGAATCCAGAGCAAATCAAGAATGTATTTATTGTTGCCACTAAATTGACAAAACTAAATCTGAGGCTAGCTGATAGCTTTCTTAAGCTTTATCTGACTGCACCAAAATGGTGTGAAAGCATAGCTTTTATGCCCGCAGGCCTCCATGAAATGAGTCAGTGAACCAGTTTGGCCACCCCAGTCAAAAAAAAAGTCTGGCTCCCCCCACTGCTTTTATGATGTGTTTATTGCAAATGCTTATATTGCAATAACAATGAAATGATAATTGTGCAGCCCTAACAGACAGCAAATGCCTTTAAATGACATTTTGCATTATGCATCAGTCTCTCATAAACAGGATGCATGAATTCATCATTTACATCTGCTAACCCTGTTGAAGTCTCAATCAACAAATACACAAAATGTTTAGCTCACTAAAAACCTGACTAATTGCAGCTCTTGTTTAATTGATTTGGTTCTTTTTTGGTGAAATTGTCTATTTGTTAAACTCCAGATGGCTGAGGCAGAATCAACATCCTGGTTCTTCTTGGAGACGTCCTTCTCCTGCTCTCGGCTCCTCTATGAGGCCTAGTGAGGTCTGGGAGTCTACCAGACCAAACTGACCAATCATCGCACCTGTCACAGGTAACACATGAGTGAAAACACATGAAAAGGAGGCCGAATAAGAAATAAAACACTTATCACGCATTCATTGACTAAGGGAAGACATATTAGAAAGACTGAAACAAACTACACCCTTTAAAATTAGAATGTCTTTCTAAACAGTTTCAGTTAAGTTATGGGTAAAACACTTTTGAAAGTTTATCCAGAAATAATTCTGACATCACACATTTGTTTCATGGATTACTTTTATCAAGCTTCCAGTTAGGCTTTGTGGCTGTAGTGACCATACTTTAAAAAGAGGGTTCAAGAGAGGAGGGAGGGGTTAACAAAGGCAAAGATATTAAAGCTATACAGTCAGTAGCCAAGGCTATGTCATTAACTAGCTAAATAAATGGCTAAAAATGGTTTCAACAGAATGTGATTACAATTCAGTTCATTGGGGGGGAGCTAACACCAATCCTGACTCAATGCATTGGCTGCCACAAATACATCAATGACAAGCCAGGTATTGTGAACACAGAAACAGATACCTGCTAATTAGTTACACATACATACAATAATACTAGAATTTGACTGATTGTAAAAACTGTATCTCAGACTTCTTGGACAGTCTGTTGGTACAATAAACCGCACAACAAGACAAATAATGTCTTTGATATTTACATGAAAAAATGTCTGAGCGGCTGCAACAACAACAAACACAGCCCAGAGGTTCAGTTCAGTGACTGATTAGCTTGTATGATGCCTGCCAGACTAACTTTGAGCCTTATTAATAATTAATGTAATTTTAACAGATGAGTTATACAAAAATGTATCTTGTATATTTATCATGAATAGATAAATGAGCTATAGTTAGCAAAATTGTTTTTTTTGTGCCAGGCTGTAAACATGTTTATTTCTGCTGTAAAGTTGGACATTTTACAATGAGGCTCTATTGGGATTGACGCACTTTGGGAAACAGCCTCTAGTGGACACTCAAGGAACTTCACTTTCTGGCACTTCTAGTTTTGTTAAACTAATTTTCAAAACTAAAAGTTGCCACTTGGTCTTTGATTGGAAAAAGACCCCCCTAAATGTTTTACAATTATACGATTCTACAATTCACTTAGCAGACGCATTTATCCAAAGCGACATACATCAGAGTTTTGGTTTTAATAGTTGCTACTAGCACCAAAGGTACAATCATCACCATGAGGTACAACTGAGACAGCCGTTTGGTTAACAAATTACCTGCCAAACAACCCCTCAGTACACATTTTCATTCATCTGTTTATGGCAACATTCTCTTCTCAACCTTCAGTGAAGCCAAGTGAACATTTCTAATTTTCATCTCTGTATCATCAACCTGATGTTGTCAAGTCTGTGTGCATATTCAATAAACAATGTTGTCATTGTTTATTGGATATGCACTGCTGCCAGTAAACTAGTGTCATGTGCACGGCTAAATTGGAAATGTGTGATTCCCATCTGATGAAGAGAAGGAGGAGGGGATGAGGAGGAATGTTCACGACCCATTTCTGCAGGATTAGAGATTTAAAAAAAAATGCAGCCTGTCTGAGCTCTGAAACTGGGAAAAAAGAAGGAAATCAAGCTTTCTCGTGCACGTCTTTAATAGATTCTTGAAGTCCTAATCTTGCTAAAGGCCTCAGGGTTCAACTAGCTGTCTTAATGCTTCTAAATGTCTCTTTATATCCCCGCTAAGTTGTAAGTTGAGGTTTTGATTCTGCATTATTAGGCCTATGTCTTTACTAGTGATTTTCTTTACCTGTGGTCCCTCTGTAGGTGCAGAGGGAGTGGCTAATATGCCTGTGTTCCGAAGAAAAGTGAGCGTGCTCTGTGTGACGATAACCCTCAATGTCTTCCTATGCCTCCTGGTTGTCCTCTCGTGGAACCCCAAGCGTGACAGAAGTGAGAAGATCCGTATCCCATCAAAGAAGTTTTGGCGCCAGCAGGTTCTGAGCAAATCCTTCTGGAACCGGGAGCAGCAGCGCCTGGACTTTTTTTACAACCCCGTCCTGAACTCTGTGCTTTCTGGAGGTGACTCTCTTGTCGAGCTGCCTGATTGGCTAAATGATACAGGGCCACTCGATCCTTGTGAGCCAGATCCCAGAGTCCCCGCGCAAATCTCGGACTACAACTCCCTGCCGCAGCGCTTCCAGGATTTTCTATTGCACATGCGCTGCAGGACATACCCCATGCTGATTAATCAACCACATTTGTGCGATGAGAAACCCTTCCTGCTTCTCGTTGTGAAGTCTCTGATCCCGCACTTTGACCGACGGCAGGCGATCAGAGAAACATGGGGCCGGGCGGGCGTCGTAGCCAACCAGACTGTGGCTACCATCTTCCTGCTAGGCAACACTTTATCTTCTGACAACTTCCCAGACCTCCTTGGGATGCTGAACCATGAGGCAGCTCTCCACAAAGACCTCCTCCAGTGGGACTACAGAGACACCTTCTTCAACCTCACAGTAAAGGAGGTCCTCTTCCTGGAGTGGTTCAGTCAAAACTGTCCCCATGCCCAGTTCATCCTCAAGGGGGACGATGACGTATTTGTGAACACATTACGGATTATTGAGCTCCTGCAGAACATTTCACAGAGCAGAGCTAAGGATCTTTTCATTGGGGATGTAATCAGTAACGCAGGTCCACATAGGAACCGGAAATTAAAGTATTTTATACCAGAGAGCGTGTTTGCGGGGCAATATCCGCCCTACGCAGGAGGAGGAGGTTATCTATACACCGGAGAGTTAGCGCTTCAGCTTTACAATGTGTCTCAGCAGGTCGTATTATATCCCATAGATGATGTCTACACTGGGATGTGTCTGAAGAAGCTTGGTTTGGTTCCTGAGAAGCACTCAGGCTTCAGGACGTTTGGCATTGAGAAGAAGTACAGAGACAACCCGTGCGCGTACCGGAGCCTGATGCTGGTTCACAGCCTGACGCCTCAGGAGATGCTGAGGATATGGCATTGGATTATCCATCCTGAGCTGCACTGCCAGTGAACACCTGAATTCACATTTTATATAGGTCAAATATAGGGCTTTTCCTGACTCCAAATACATTTTGATGCAAACCAGATTTAGCTGTCAATCAACAAAAGATTAATGTTTTTTCTATAGACTTCCAATATCCAGATTGTACTGCCCTTTCTGCACGTTCCAACGTACAGGATTTGACAGCCAGATAACACTCAAACAAAAGTCCTCCAATAAAAACACAAGGCTTGTCTTTTCTTGATTTTACTTGAGTTCCTTTCGTTCTGTTTTTTGTAAAACTGCAATATTACAAAGAGAATAACAATATTTCAGTACAGATAACAAGTATACATTTACTTGTGATAAGCATTGCTATCTAAATTCAAGCAAGCACAGAAATGCATAAAAATGCTAATTCAACACAAAGCTACATGCTATCATAAACATGAGGAAAAGAGTTAGCTACTACATTTAGCATTAGCTAATAAGAGCACATGTAAAACAAAAACAACTTAAAAGTTTCTGACCTTAAAAACCTGCAAACTGTGTCACTGAAGAGGATGACGGATTTGAGTCATTGGAGGTCAGGTTAAAAGAAAAGAGGTTTAGTGTGAGCTTGTCTTCCAGACTCACCTGCCAAAGACTGTAGAAGAAACACAGATTGTAAACAGGAAACTGCTTTATTCAGTGTTTTTTTCCTCTTTTGATTCACTGGTTAAAAAGTACATTATGAACACTGGAGGATATTCTGAGATTTGCTTTGTAAAGTTTAAAGTCTGTCCTGCATTTGACTTAATATTTTGACCTCCAAGTGTTAGTATTTTAAAGTAATTAAATGACTTTATAAACTATTTTTTTTATTTTTTCTCTTCCTCTTTCTGTATTATATTTATGGAATAGAAAACATTAGATGAATACGAGCTCTGAAACCGGAGTTTTAAAGGGTTGTTGAGGTCATCCTGCGCCCTATATCTGCACATTTTGTTGTAATACTGACTAATATGTGCTGACATTTAAGAAGTGTTAGCTTTTTGAAACCAATAACAACAGTTACATGGCTCTTTTAATAGCCAATAGCATACATTGATAAAAATGGGAATTGCACTGACTGGGTAGTGTGTTGTGTTATGGTGTGACACTAATATTGTGTTTAACAGAACTTACCATTTAAAAAATGCCGGTCCACAAAAACACAAAAAAATGTCACCATTTGAAGCAGCTGTTTACAAACAACACCAATGTTCGGATGTAAATTAACACTTTTTTTCTTAAATAGAGTTTGTTGGCTCTAAAGAGAGTTCAGTTAAAGTTGTTTCTGGTTTAAAAAACAAAAAGGTCAAGCTATATGCAGGGATCCTTTCTGTTATGTTCATATAAACTTTTAATAAAAGTCTAACCTTGTTTTTGCACTTTGCACTTTGATAAGCATTTAATCACATGTGGTGTAGTGGTGCCTAATACTCTTAACTTACCACCGATTGTTTTATTTTTTTCAGCCCGTCCAGCAAAGGATAAACCCACTGTGCTACAAACCGTACAAACCTTTAGGGAGTAAGGATCAATATGAAATTGACATCCATCACAGAAGAGGTGTAGATTTGCAGAGATTTTGCAACAGTACTGGCCCAAAGTAAGGGTGAGACAGCTACACAAGAATGCTCTTAATTCTTATCAGCATCGGATATAACGAGTAACATGACACATCAGTTTTGCAATCTGTTACTCTTCAAATGTATTCACTGTTCATTTTATTGTCACAAGAAACAAACAACAAAGAAATGACATTCCTGACACATTTGCACTTTTTCATTTTGAATCCTCCGGTTGTGTCAGTGAGTTTGTGAGTTTTACATTCCACCTGAGCTGCTCAGCTAACCAGATAGCAGGAAGCATTTGTAGTATTCGTATTGATGTGATATAAGCTATAGCCCGTTACTACTGTCATACAGGCAGCTGTGCCCTAATCTGCCTTTTCCCATTTAAATGTCACAAATGTGCAGCCTTTTAGCTAGACAGAGAGACTCAGCAAGAGTTGGGCCTCTTAACTCCATTGCTCACTTGTCTTGAACTTAGGGCCGCTTTTCAAACACACAACAAGCACAAAGTTTGTTTTTTTAAACAGTAAATCATCATAATGAGGAAGGAAAGCTATTTTAAAGTGGTGCTGCCAGCTTGATTTATTCTCCTCACTCTGCCTGTGATTGGCTTACCCTGATATAAAGGGGTGAATAACTTTACCTATAGCTAACGGAAGCTCACCACTCATTAGTTAACTAGTCTACTCTTTCCTAGTACTGGAGCTATATAAAATTACTCCGCTAACACCCTTTTGAGAAGGGAAGACTTATATAAACGCTTAGCCCTAGGATTAACTGTCTTACATTAATTTCTAGAATTATTAGATTCAAGTATAATCCTTGATTTAGTGTGAGGTGTGAAGTTAAAGTCAGTAGATGTGTGTCGTGGTGTGCCTGCTTATACTTACCTCCCGAGGTCCACACGGCGTCCTTAAGAGAGGCTCGAGCCCTTGTGGTGTGGGTGGCTTTTTTCAGAGAAAAATTGCCTACTTAAGTGGACAACTAACCTCTATAAAAGAGTCAGTCGAAAATCTTTTCAAAAGGATTCAGAAAATGTATTGAAAAAACTTCAAAAGGTAAAAATCTGACAAAGTCTTTTTAAAATTCAAATCAGTAAATGTAAAAATATAGAAATGTAAAATCAAAAGTTTAAACCCGAGTGTGTGGACACTTGAGGTTTTTCAAAGGTTTTGGTCTCAGAGACTAAGTCCCAAAAAGTCAGAATGAGGTGAAGCCTTTAGCAAGAGCAACAAAAAAAAAATGAATTTCCCCTCGCGGGATCAATAAAGTATAAATTATTAATATTATTAAAGCCTGCTGATCAGCTTCTCCGCATTCTTTTTATAGCCAAACTGTGTCTTTGTTCGGGACCTTGAAAAACCTCAGCAATGCCGATTCACAGAAGCGTTATACACTCACAGGTGATCACAAAATCATTTGTGGGTTTTGCTCAAGTTATGGTGCACTCTCCCTGACCTCACAGGTGCACAGGCCTTATCAAATATAGGGTTATATCACTACAGGTACAGGGTTATATAATGAATGCATGCATGATTAATGGTATATGTAAAAGCAATGAAAGCAGTTATGATTACATGATATATGGATTAATAATAAATGGATTAAAGGGTAATAAAAGAAAAAAACACAAATATAGTTAAAACTAATTCAGCAATTGCATAATTAGTGTGAATGCTGAAAGCATTCACACTAATTGTTACACTATTGTTATTCTACTGCAAAAAAAATTATTATTATTCTACTTCCGTGCGTTTTTTGGCCCGCTTCTCCTCGAGAGCGTTTGTGCTACGTCCACCATTCAAGTATCAAACTATCCGGCTTCTTCGGGACATGATGGCTATGACTTTTGTAGTTTCTACTACTTTTATTTACTACTACTAAGTTATTTAAGTTTTTGTCCAAAATTTGGCCCCATTGAAATGAATGGGGAAATTTTCAACTTTTTCACGTTTTTACACTTTTTACATAACTCTGGCTGTGTTCTGCCTAGAGACTCCATTTTTGCTTTAAAATGTTCACACACTTGTCCTCTATTCATATCACTTTCACTTGTCTTGCTACCTTTTATACTTTTCAAACTGTACCTCCAACTGTTGGGTGAAGTTTTGAACTTTTCTCACGTTTTAGAGTGAGTGACATCATCAGTAGAGTGCGACAAAGTTCTGAAATAGTTTCAAAATCTCCCGAACAAATTGCTCTCCTGACCACAATCTTCGCCCCACACACATAAATTTACCCTCAAAATGTAGGAAAACTTGTCCTCTCTGACATATTGAGTTCTCAGGACATTTGGAGAAAGGCTTTTTCCACTGTGAGCTTCAAAGCGGCAGGCGGTCCAGAGAAATCTCCATCTGGGCTAATGTTAAACTTAGGCCTGACTCCACTGACCACACCTCTTGGGACTAACTTTTCAAATCGCTGTGGTTTCCACATTTCTTGGACCCCAGACATGAAAATCACATCGACGCGTTCGGCCATTTGTCCTCTTGCTCACAAAATCATCGTTTAGCCCCCAACTCTTAATTTAAGCCCTTGAAATGAGCACCCAATAGGGAGACATGTTCCCCTTTTTTCTCATTGTCTCCCTCTGTGTGATTGCCCTGATTGTCCTCACCTGTGGCTCGTTAGTCTCAGCTGTGTCTCATTCCCCTGTGTATTTTTAGTCTCTGTGTTTCTTCCCTACTTTTACTCCTAATCTTCTACTTCTCCTACTTTTTCTTCATCATCTTCTGCTGATTCTTCTTCATTCAGCAGTGTTTTGCAAAACATTTCAGCCGTCAGCATTCACACGCATTTTCCGCAGGTAAATGCAATTTCTAGTTCTTTCTGATCTTTCAACAATGCGCATCAGACTTAGAGGTTGGTACAAATGGAGACTGAGTGATAATAATTGGATATACTGTATGCTGTATTCTTGTGTATTCTTCCACAACACCACATGAAGCAGTACCTTCAATTTCAATTCATTTGAAGTTTACAATGCTGTACTCTCCTTTTATATCCACCAGCTGAAAACACAGATATTAGGATAACCTCTTATCTAAATTAATACTCTCACTGTGTAAACAGACATCCAGCTCCCGATGATCCAACAGTTTCTGTGCAGAGCGTCAGAACACAGGAGTGGATTTTCTCCTTTAAAAAATTGCATTAAACTAACTGTTCATGAGTTGTCTTTGTTTTCTTTTGTTTTTTCTTTTTTAAGCTAAGTTGTGGCTGAAACCGGGCAGTTATCAGGTTTCTTTTGTATGTGTGTGGGCATATTATATATGTATATTTAAATGAGCTTTCATTTGAGCATGGCTCACATGAAACAGATTCAGGTTCTTTCGGTTCTTTTGCTCAGCATAAAAAAAAATACTTTTTTTGGTTTTCATAAATTAAGTTTTGATAAAAATTAACTAAGTTATATTCTAGGGTTGCTTCTTATGTTATTAATGGCACTTAAATGAGAAATATTTTTTTATTATGCAACATCCATCAGATTTTCATTATAAACAGACCTTTTCTAGATTAACAGAGATGTTGATGTAGATGTGTAGAAATGACCTGTTGTTGATATTCTTTGTCTCATTTGTTCTTTTTTACAACAATATTCAATACAGGTAAAAAGTTAAATGTGGGGTTTAAGCTAAACAATGTACTATTAAAATATTGTAAACTTAATTAAGATGGTTAAATGAAGAGACAAAATTTAAGATACAACAGTGACCTCTGATGGACAAACCTGATACTTACAGCCAGTGAAAAGAAACTCAATCAGTTCATTAATGAAGTTCAGCTGCTCACACAGAAAACGAAAACACAGTTTATGTGAAGCTGTGAGGATTAACTGGACTTAAGGTCTTTAACACAATTATAATACTTAAAAACACAACGTTTTGGCAGTAAAATGCAACAAAGGAAAAACTATGGCTTTAAAATTCAGCTGCTCATATTCCTGCTGATATTTTGGAAACACTGTAATTCCCAGGTAAGAATTTACAGAACAACAAAATGAGCCGGCTTTGCATTGATGATGTTGTTGAGTTATAAAAGTGGTTTGACAGTAATTCTGTGATTTCATTGTTGTGTTTGTAGATGCACAGTGAAGAAGACAACACGTCTCCAGGTGAGCGTCATGCCTTGTCTTATTTAAATGTGAACGTGACTCCTCTTGTCTCTTTGACAGTCAGGGTCAGGATGATAGAACCTAAATGACAAGTTTAGGACAGATGAGGCTGATTTTGAATATCCAGGGAACATATTCACTATACTGAGCTTTATTGTAAAAATATTACAAGCATTCATTCAAACCACTTACATGTTGAAATCAAGTGAATCTGTGCTTTGACTTATATGGTTAACATGAGTAGATGTTCAATGTTTCCCCTGGTTAACGTTTAAAAGTTATGCATTAAATTCCCTTTCTGTTGATTCTAGTTAGATTCCAGACCAATGCATAAGTGCCTTAAACATGCATACTTTATAGTGGACAGCAGGGGGCGACCTACCTGTTCCAGTCTAAATAAACAAGATATAATTAGCAACAACAACAAAAAAATCAATGTGTGGTTTTAAAATCATAGTTAGTCATGTGGTTATTCTTGTTATAGTCTGTGGTGTGTTTTTTCTTTTTTAAATAATGTTGAGCAAAATTGGATGGGGTGTTTTTTTTTTTTTACCCCAGTGTAAAATGTTGCTCTTTCCTTCGAAATTGTCCATGATTATTTCTAGTTTTTTTTTTTTTAAACCCATCCCTGCATGTGTTTTTTTTTTTTTTTCTGTACTGTGCTGAAATGAAACTGACTGACTGGAGAGTTGTAAAGTAACACAAATGTTAGAGATCTTTTGAGAAAAAGTTGGTATGACAATACTAAAAGTGTTTTTATTTACAAAGCTGTAAAGGGTTTGTCACTGTTTCCTCCTCAGAGGGCCCTGAAGCTGAAGGTGGTGCGTTCTTCGCCCTGCGGAGCTGCCACCAGATGCTGCAAGGCTACAGCGGCGAGTTCTTCTCCCCAGACTACCTCTGCTCCAACCCGCCTCTGTGGTGCAACTGGACCATTAAGGTGGATCCTGGGAAGAGGATCCATCTGCACCTGGAGGACCTGACCCCCGATGACACCTGCCACCTCAAACAGGACCAGGTCCACGTGGATGAGCCCGTCGGACTCTTTCCAGGTCACAAAGTCCTGCAGAAGTGTTGGAAGGAAGCCAAGTTCACGTCATTCTCAAACACTCTGTATGTGGTCCTGCTGATTGGGGGTCGACCCGGCTCACCCTACAGGGGCTTCACCGGACGCTACCAGGCGTTTGGACCACCGGTGTTTTACGACCCGCTGCAGGAGTTCACGCTGAGAAACAGGAAGTTAGAACCGTCTGCCGGAGCCAATGAATTTGAAATGAACCGAGAACATGTGGAGTCGGATTCACAAGATTATTCTCAAAGAGTAAATCCAGATCAGATTTATGATTATTATGATCAACATGCAGACATGACGCCTGAGCTGCCCTGGGAGGAAAAGGAGCAGACAGACAATGAGGTGGGAAATATGTATTGACAAATACCAATACAATTTAAAGGTTGCAGCAGTTGGCATATGACCCAATACTCACTTGGATTTTTTATTTATTTAATCATAAATCAATCTCCAATTAACTTTTCTTTTTTAGCTTTTGCTGAATCTATGGTTTAGCATTTTCTTTTTGTCTGCTATAAATATGTCAGAGTATTTTTTTTAAAATGGTCTTTTTCTTTTATTTCAGCCTTTATCATTTACTCAGGTGGATGAACATCAGCAGCGGGCCTTGGTGAACTACAGCCACATACATCCGATCACAGCCGGGCCTACAGTGCTGACATCCACACAGGAGAGCTCAAGATCAGGACGAGGTGCTGACTCTTCAGACCAGTCTGAACCGGCTGAGTCTTCACAGCACAACCAAATCAGTCAGCCCACCCGAACACCAACAACGATACAGATGAATATTGAGACAGATTCAAAACAGCCAGAAGAAGCTGCAGTGTCCGAGGAGGAGAACAGGAAGGTGGTCAGTGTGGCCTTGGACCAGCCCCCTCCTCCCTCTGAGGGACCAGAACCAGAGGAGCCTGAGCCCACTCACCGTCACCCAAACATGGTGGAGCAGCTGTCCGACCACAGAGGAAACTGTGAGTACATCAAAAATATTTATGAGGTTTGTATTAGTTTGGAAACCCAAGCCATTTCTCTGCTTGGTTTATTTCTTTTTGGGACATTACACATTGGTCAACATCGGTGTACCCCAAAGCCTTTGTCAACATAGAAAGCAGATTTACGAATAGTCTTTAATGTGTTTGTCTTTGTGTTTCTGTCCTGTAGACAACAGTAGAAATCACTCTGAAATAGCACATCTTCCTGGTGGTGAGTCTTTTTTGACTGTTTGCACTTAACAAGACCTTTCAATATGCCCAGAATAAACTTCAATCCCAAAAGTCTGTGGTATGCAAATGAAACACACATTTCACTAATGGTAATAATTAAATGTAAATACATGGGTTGTTAAAGTATTTTAAAATGTCCCTGTTAATATATTTCTATAGGCTTGTAATGTTGATCACACGGCAGTTTTCAGTGTATAGCTGTTGATTCTTCGTATTGGTACTCTGACAGATCACCTGTTTGAGGTGGCTGTTGAAGTACATTTTCAGCAGGACTTGGAGGAGTCTTCGGAGAAGCTGTCCATGTCCCTCCAGCAACCAATAAAGGCTCTGGTAGGGGGATGAAAATACATCAAAGGTGCTGCATTCAATGGATCAAGTTTTAAGCTGGATATTATTTTTTTTTGCGTAGGTCATCAAGAAGCTGGAGGCTCTGCACTCACTGCTGTCTGTCTCTTTTAAAAGAGTAAAAAGGTGGGTGCCCAATGTTCCTCTTTCCTTCAGTAGTTACCTCTCACTTAAGATGTGATGAGAGATGCAAGAAAAGAGAAATCATGAATAAATGTTTTTGTGAAAAAAGTTTCCCATCCCGCTTAAATTTGACCTGAAGCAGCGTTAGTTTTTCTCCTAAATGTTAGTTTTGAAATTCAAATATATTACATCTGTGTATGTGCAGGATAAGTGTTGGGGCGCTGTGCATCCTCTGGCTGCAGATCAGACAGAGACCAGGGGATCTTCAGCTGCGCAGGGCAGTCGACTCTCTGCAGCAACTCACCACCACACCCATCAACATCAGAGGGAGAGCAGAGATTGGAGTCATCATGTCCATGTCGATTGCAGGTATGCAGATTTTACTCCATTGAACGAGAACGATTGTATAATTAAGAAACATCGACCCAAACAAAAGGACTGTCTGAATCCAGCTTAATCCTTAAATCTTAAACAATATAGCATACACATGCATTTAAATTGAAATGTCAGTTTAATATATACACATGCATTTACATGTAAATGTAAGTGTATGAATGCATTGCATTTCTAGGCGAGGGCTCAGAAAGCTGGATCACTGTAAGATACCGTAGAAATTTCTGTATACAAATATGTGGTCTCTCTGTATTTCTTTCAACATGTGTTTCAGATGTAAATGAGTGTGGGACTCAGCTGGTCATGTGTGACGTTAATGCAGACTGTAAGAACCACTTTGGTACATATGAATGCCGCTGCAGGTCCGGCTTTAGGGATGCATCCCGCGTTGGAACAGGAGGATCTGTCTGTGCAGATGTGAAGGAAGCAGGTACGGGTGCTCAGTCATTTTGTAACCTGGGCCTTATTTTTTGGGTTTTCTGGGGTCAAAATAACAAAAAGGCACAAGTTTTGAATTTACCCAAATAGAGTCAGTCAGTGTCAGTGAAACACACTGTAATGACTACAACTGAATCTTCGTTGGTTAATTTGACCAATGAAAATACGTAATATGTTTGTGTTATTGACTTAAGTGTTTTAAAATGTTAACACGATATATGTCTGACACACAATAACCGCCAAAACATAACCAATAAAGGCAGATGCAGACCAGTAAACTTATGTTTTGCAATGTAAAATGACTGTTTTTGTAAATGGAGTCTGGTGGCCTTTTTTCTGTAGGGATCCTATGTTAATAGTATAAGACATTAAAAATAATCAGAGCCTGTGAAAGTTGATGGACTTTGATTAGATGTGATTTCCTCACAGGATTGTGTTGCATCCAATACAGACGTTTGCCATTCAGCAGGCTTAAGTAATTTACTGCAGCAAGTCCAAAACGTTTTGTACCTGTTGGTCAGTTGAACCCTAAATTTGTAAAAAGGGGGCCTTGGTTTAAAAATACCGTGGTAACCTTTTAAATGTCTCATCAGAGTAGCTGGAGCAGTTTTTGTTTTGTTCACTCTGCTCCTCAGACAGCCGCAGCTTTTTGATTGATTGTGATGAATTAAAAAAGCAACCATTGTGTTTAATTTAAACCTGAACAACATAAAACATCCCAATGTAAACGTCTTCTCATACCCTGTTGTGTTTGTGCAGGTTGCAGCTCAGGTCTGTCCTCTGAGACTAAAGTTGTCTACGTGCTCTCCTTCCTGCTCAGCTGCCTCATCCTGTTGCTGTTGGGGGCGGCCGGCACGCTCTACCACCGTCACCACCAGGGGGCTTTTCTTATCCGTTGCCACAGCAACATCTCTCATCATGACCCCAACAACAACAACAACAACCATCACCGTCATGAAGGTGACCCTGACCTGACACCTCTGCCTCCTCCCCCGCCTGCCTGGAGCTTCAGGGAGGGTTGGCCTCAAGTGAAGGAGTGCCTCCCCCCTGTTGACCTGCCGCTCCTGCGGTTCAGCCCACTGCTGCAGCCGGACGGCTACACAGAGCCGCAGGAGGGCAAGAAGATGTGAACAGATTTTGGCCTCGGAGCTGTGGTTCTTGACAGTACCTAAACTCGACACATTAAAATCTTTTTATTTTGTTTAATTTCTGTTTGCTCTGATACTGTTGGCTACTGTTTGTTATCTTGTTGAATAAAAATCACAACATAACAGCATTTCCTGACTGTCTTAGATATTTTGTCTAAGGGACTATGAGGGTGTTTTCTAAGCCTACCGAGAATCGCAAAGTTTTGTGTCACGGCACTAAAATTGAACAAGTTTTAATTGAGACAGTGAAATGCTTTTATATAGGCCTGGCTGCTGTTCCTTGGCTTTAAATGAAGTATTGCCAAATCGATATTGTCACCACTAAACACAAACATACGTATTGGTTGTTTATGGGACAGCTCATTACAACCAATGTTACACCTATAGTACCTAGTTGGAAAAATGACGCCATTGTGGAAGTGAATCTCCATTAGGACCCACATCTAAATGCCAATGTTCCCAGTAGAAATAGGCACGTTTACAGCATGGTACAAAAACTGTTTAGGTATCAATAGCTTATTTCTTCATTTTCATTGTATTAAGGCTAAGAGTTTTTCCTGGTTCAACCTCATGCTGTAACTCAAGAGAAATGGAAAGAAATAGGTTTTCTTTTTGTATTTTACTGTTTGAATTTTCTGCGTTAGTAAAGCAACATTTAAATTCAGGAATTTAAGCGTCTGTGTGGCTCAAGGACACTCCAGCAGAGATCTAGGTCTGTTGAAGACCTGTGACCTCTCAGATCCAGGAAAGCCACCCTGTGTGGCTGTGTGCAGGGAGTGACATGTAGTCTGTGCTGGCCCACCTAGTCCAAACCTCTTAAATAGGCTTACAGCAGCTAATCCAGGCGGTGTGCTGTCACATGGGAGTCTGCTGACCTGACTCTGCTTTATGAAACGCTGCTCATTTTCCAAGCTAAATTAACAAGGCCTTTCTTAGGTTTGGAACAGCATAATGTCTAACTTTTGATACGAGTCAGTGTAACACATATATTAAAGGAGTCTATAATGGTATCTATATCTGTAGGTGGGCACAACAATGTTAGTTATGAACTAGAGGAACTAGAGGATAATAAAATGATTGAATAATAATATCTCCAATAAATTATTAAAATAAATATTTGTTTCAGGTAAATAAGTTTTGTATTTAAAAACAAAACACACAACAGATAGCTTTGAAAAAGGCAAACCAATTTTATGATAAACAGTCTCAGCACATGTTACAATTTCAAAAGCTTGAACATCTGCTTATTTCTTTCTTTTCCTCTAATATCCCACTTCACACTTTCTCATTTTTAGGGAGAGAAATGAGCTGAAGTTTGTCCTGTTAAGATTTTGAAACATAGTTCAAACTGTCTTAGACAATCCTTATGCCAGTAGAAAGGTTTCATGTTGACCCAAGAGGGAACAATGTTGGTACATTGTTGGTCAGCGAATGATTGTGTACACGATCTGGCATGCACCGTCTCTGGAGCGTGCAAGCAGCGCCACTCTGCTCCAAATACAGGTGTTTATTTTGAAGGAGCCCGCTGCATTAAGCTGAACAGAGCAGATCGACCTGGACAGTGGCCCTTTCCGAGAAGCCACAGTTCAGTAAGGAGTGCAGACTTTTCAGTGGGCACTTTTTGGGTCCACCTCAGTATACTGAACATTTCAGCATGGATACTAACTTTCTGGTTTTGTGCAGTATAGTTTGGATGCATCCTTTCAGGAATTGAATTGTATTTTAACACCCACAATGCTGTGGGAAATGAAATGTAAAACATCACTTCAAATGCGCCTCCAAATAAAAAAAAAAAACAAGGATGGGGAAAAAAAATAACGAGGATGGATGCGGCTGGTTTAGGTAACGCGACTTTCAAATGTTAAGTTCTTAAATTGTTTACATGCAATGTGAAGTTTTGTATTATTTATTGAGCCATTGTGCATATCACATCTGAGCTGAAGTGTCAATAACATTAGGCAAATATCGGCCTACTGTGCGCGCCTACTAAACAGTAGGTCCTAACAGTATACAGCACAGATAGATCTCATTCTGAGATGATGAACGCCATGGTTGAGCTTTGTTACGTCCTTTGATAAACCAATGAGTGATGTCGCTCCCAATAAGTTGAGAGTAATGACTCAGTTGAGTGGAAACGCATAGACACGTCCCAGTAATAAAATGATTTTCATACTGCATCAGAGTGCCTCAGACTTTCAGTTTAGAGTGCCTTTCCACACTATGAACTTTTACATCAGGACAGTCAACTCTCTAATATAGAGAACAAACCGAATGACCTATTTTTGTAGGCTAACCCAGAAGTAGCATCGTCATGGGGTCTATTGAGGATTTGCCTATATTGACGTTTCTACTGTTATGCATTAGATGATCTCCGATAAGCCAATCAGCGGTTTTGACAAGCTAGTGAAACCGTAGCTTAATAAATTGTTTATTAAAAGTTACCGGCGTTTGTGTCTGGCGTGATGACGTTTAAATGTCCCCGACAACTAGTAGTCACATTTAGCCACTTGTTAGCAAACCGCCTTGGACACGTAAAAACTTCAAACTTCACTAGGGGGTATAACCTAACGTAGTTTATGTCGTCTAACAAAACGTGAACATCTCTTCTGCTTGTGTCAACCACAGACCTTATTTCAGGCTTCTAACCACAAACTCGTTCAAAATCCCCATTGACTTTGGCGCTCAAATGCTAACTTTTAGGACTTTAGGGTTTTAGGACTCATTCCTGTGGCGCCCTATTAGCTAGTTGAGAGTAATGTTGAAGTATGGATGAACGTTAATAATCAATATTTGGAATATTTATCTTAGAAAAACTCCTCACTTTTTCAAGTTAAAAATGGGAAAATATGTGCACTTTTAGTGAAATACAAAATTGGCCAAACCAACAGACGGCGTCAAGATGGCTTTGTCCATTTTATACAGAGGCTATGAATGAAAGACAATTTTCTGAATGGCATCAGCTGTTTAATCCTTCAAGTAGCTACATTGAATATATAGTCTGTTTTCAGCTGGAAAAATTAGCATCCCAACTCATTTAATAGATGGTTTGAATTAAAGAAAAAGAAAAGAAAATGACTGAATAAAACAAAACCAATAATGGTGATAGTGGTGGGGTCAAGGCTCAGCTTCCTCCCTCTGCAGGCTGCCTAAGGTCAAAGAGGTCGCTCCTCCTCTTCCTCTGATGCTCCCCATGTCACCATCCATGCTGAGCTTCACCTGCTGGGCAGCATTCTCTTCCCATAATTCTCTCTCCCACCTAGCTCCTGTTACTGTAGTCACCAATATAGGCAGGTGTGTGTGTGTGTGCATATCTGTGGTTTACTTTTTTGCACTAGAAGTCCTATGATGATGGACCAACTCTTAAAAGCATAGAATAAAAAACAGCTTAAATCATAAATATTATAATGAGCTTATTACTGTAATGTGTCATCTTTGTTCTTCTTAAAATTGATTATTTGTCTCTTTTCAAAAGTCTTTTGGTATAATAACCAAACATCTTTTTTTAATTAAACCATTTAAAGAAAAAAAAAACATCCTTGTTTCAAGAACTAAACATTTAACATAGTTTTAGATCTATGAAGAAGAACTTTCTGCAACCAAAATCTACTGTTACTGCAGTAAATTTGCTTTTCGAATCACATGGATTTACAAAAAATCAGGAAAAAGAAGTTAGGATCCTCTTTATTTGTGTAATTAAAGTATTGTCTTTAACAAGTTTCAATTGACTGTTAGAGTAAATGACAAACATTTAATGAGACCTTTAATATTTCAAATCAGCGTAATTTTCCCACCAATTATTCCAGTAGATTTTCATTCCTCCCAGAGGATGGCCCTGATCATGTTAATCAGAGCCTGGTAAACTTATAAACACATTTCAACATCACTCAGAAGATATATCTTAATCAAAAAGACAGATTTCATAAAAAAATAATCCCATATATGCTCTTGATCAATATTGCAAAAGGAGGAATATTTTTTATATAAATCATATTTTTCCAGATAAAATAGTTCTTCGGAGTCCTCGATAAAGACTGCCCACTGGGAAGCTCCCTTAAGAGCTTTCTGCAACAACATGCGGAGGTCCACGTTTTGGTCCAAGATGTGCATTTGTTGTTTGCCTTAAGGTTCACCATCTCTCTAACAGTACCCTGCACATACATGTATAATCTGTAGGGAGGGGAACCCCTGTGGAATAATATTTTGCTAAGCTATTGCAATTATTTTAATGTTAATGAACAGGATCCTTGCTTAGCTTTTGATGTTGAATTTACTTAAATGTCCCCCTAACAGGTAAGTTATCAGTAAGCAGGTCAACCTGCAGGTCAATATTCTAACTTAACACACTTGAAGGTCTACAGGTTCTCATGCAATCACAATACGTGCAGTTCAGATCAATCAGATAGATGATCAGCTTAATTGAACAAGTGTGGGGTCTTACTGTTCCTTAGAATTATAAATATGTTCCTTTGGTCCACAATTCCTAATCTTTGTCTAATTTCACCCATACAATACATTTTACATTATAAGAGGCTTTTCTTGAAAATGTAAGGTTTTGCTTCAGAGGATTGAGGACTGTTGTGGTGTTGAACTTTACAGAGATCTGATGGTTGTTGTGAGTCACCTTCAGTCTGTCCTTCAGGTCTCTTTGTCCTGTTGTCTCAATGTGAGGCAGCAGCAATGTGTGTCTCGCTGTGTGCAGTCCAAGGCCACCAGGCTCTGCATGTTTCAGACCACAGATGAAGAAAAGCAGCGATCTGCTCTGTTAGAGCCTCAGCAGACCTGTCTCCAGAGTCAGAGCCTAATGAGCCTCTGCTGAACTGCAGCAGCAGGGTAGGTGGTCTTTAGAGGTCTGTTCAAGGTTTACTATGTTTGCCACTCATCAGGAACAAACAATAAGTCTCACAGATGAATATGGAACGATGAAGTAGTAATCTAGATAATAAAATGTTCATGCTGTGGGTGAGAAGCTAACATGCCGGTGTAATGCTGCACTATATTGTGTTCTCAGGGTGGCAATTGTGTACATTTAGGAAAGTGATCAAAAACTGTCAGTTCACATTTCAAAGGGACAGTAGGTCATATTTCAAGATAAAAAACATGATAAAATTAACTTTTGATGAATTGTTGTCTAGTGAGCATTGCATTCAGCTTGGAATTTACAAATATCCTATTGTATCATGTAACACTATCTAACGATTATGTGTTATAGGAAGTGGTTTACTGTTATCATGGGGACGTTTGGTCAATTGAGGTTCTTGTTAAATCTTATTGGCTTAGGATTTAAGAGAATAAACACCCATAATCAGCTGATCACACGGGGAGAAAAAGGGAGAGGGAGCTATATGAATAAATGATGGCTAATGAATGAAAGAAGACAGGAAGATGCTGAGCTTCATTTAATGGAGAATTTTATTTCGTTTATCTCAGTAAGAATGTCATGGCTGTTCACTGGTAGGTCAGTATGTGTGTGTTCTGTATGTTGTTATTTCTGCACTCACATTTCACCAGTTCTGACAAACAGCTGAAGAAATGCTGACCTTGCATCTACCACCAGGATGAGCGGTTCTGTAATCCGATCAGAATTAAATAACTGGGGGCGCTGACGGCCTGGCAGTATGGAGGCTATAGTCATCTAAGCAGCGGATCCTAGAACAAGTCTGACCTGCGGCTCCATTCCTGCATTCCTAATCTTTCTCCCTGATGTCCCATTCTATCCACTGACCTGTCTGAATAAAGGCAAGCTCAAAAATAAATCAAGAATTAAAAAATCGAATTGTTTAAAAACTGATCTGTGTTCTTAATTACCGATCTCAGTGTCTAATAACTGATAGTGGTGTTATGGGTTTAATTTTATCAGAGGAATCAGATTTAGGATTTCCTCTTGTGTTGCAATTGACTCCTCTACAATTTATTTTACTATTAGCCAAGTGTGTGAAGTGTGATTGGGTGCTGAGCTGCAGGTCTGTAGAGGAGCTGCTGCTGCTGGGCCTGATAAGAAGACAGTCAGGGATCTAGCTCTCTCACACACACAAACACACACACACACACACACACACACACACACACACACACACACACACATACACACACACGCACACACACACACACACACGCACACACACACACACACACACACACACACACACACACACACACACACACACACACACACACACACACACACACACACACATACAGAGGCGTTCAAAGCCAAACCTGCAACAAATAAGTCAACTAAGCGTTGTTACTCTTCTGTACTTAAACTCATTATTTAATTTTTTTAGATGAAGGTAGGCAGGTAAAAACACAAGCAGACAAATACTCCAACTTTTATTTTAATCAAGATTTTTAGTTAGTCAGTGCTAATTTATTTGTTTGTAATTGGCAAAAGTATTCCCTCCATTTCTGTGCTTTCAGTCTATCTTTAACCTCGGCCCTGCAGGTTCCTCATAACTAATACAAAGTAATATTTTTGGATCTTGTTCAGAAAAATAAGTAAAATCCTAAACTTTCTCTTATTTTGAAACCTGTGCTGATTTTGACATATTTTGGGGTCTATTTGTTTAATAGATTAAAAAAAGTTTTGGAAATCTTTTTTTTTTTTTTAAGTCTGCTGCCATGAAACAGGCTGTAATGGCTGCAACATGGTCTAAAATTGACTAGACCTTTGTCATATTTTATTGTTGTTGAATACTTAAATTACCTACATTTTTTCAACAGTTATCACAGCCAGAGAAATCTTGTATTTTATAGTCGTTACGGTATGTGACTTGCTGCGGTGGCTGCCATGACAGACCGAGGCGCATGATAAACATATCGGATGTTATGTTAAAGACTGATACATAAGGAAGCAGAGATGCTTCGAAAAGCTGTCATACTGTGCTGCTGGGGTAAAAAACATCATGTTAATACTTGGATGCATTAGCTCGTTGTTAAACATTTTCTATCTCTCAGGTCTGTTTCAACCATTCATCTTGACTACGGTCACCTTGGACCCCGACCATCGGAGTGAGGAGTGAGGAGTGAGGAGTGAGGAGTGAGGAGTGAGGAGTGAGGAGTGGTAGAGAAAATCACTCCCATGATTCCCTTCCAGCCTCGACATCATCTTTTGTTATTATTTTAATTGAGAGCCCCATGGTGGCTAAATATACATACTGTGCTTAAGATGAGTATTAAGATTTAATGAATATTCAGTTGATCCTTTCAGTTATAGATATCAAAGTCTTGCTCCTCCAAAAAAGGTTATACGATAACTTGAATTTGTTTAAATTTAAGATTGAAGCAGTAGATCAGCTTCAGGGAGGCTCCTCACTCCAGATTCAACTTTAGAGACAGGAAGGCATTTCGAGAGGACAATACAAAGTCCTTCTTCGTCTGCCCTCCGCCTTAACATCCCATCAACCCCCCCTCCTTTTCACCCTCCTGTGTGCTCTTAACAGATGCTGATCAATAAGGAGACATCTGTTCAACAGAGACCCCAACACTGCCTGTGGGCAGAACAGACAACATCCCACTCCATCCCCTAAAATAACATTTAAAACTCACCATTTCTCTGTGCTTTTTGTTTTCCTGTTTTTTTATCTTATACAACTTCAGTTTCCTCCCGTAGTTAAACACAATAAGTGTCGTGATGAAGAGCCTAAACTGAGCACAAACAATGAATATTTCTCTCATTCAGTGGATAAGTGTGTCAGGGAGTGTGAAACTGCTAGTTACTGCTACAGTGTGTAAACTTGCTTTTGGTTTCATCACAGTTAGAAAATAGACTGCGCACTTAAAGCCAGACATGATGTAAGGAATTATAAACATATTCAGTCCTATACTCTTCATCACATAAAGCATTTTACCAGAAGCCGAATTACCACACGGAGACAGTGCCAAAAAAACACACACACAAAAAACAGAGCTGCATTGAGGAGGGTTCTCCTACAGGGGGCAGTGTGGAGCCTCAGCCCCTCTCCGCCTCTCTCCTAGGGCTTTAATCATTCGTCAGGCACAATAAGAGAAGCATTTATAGTCATATCCTTGTAATAAAGGAGCTGTCTCTTTGTCCCTTTTCATTCAACACATTGTCACAACCCAGAGGCTTAATCCTGCAAACTGACGGACAGTTGCATCCTGGGAAAAGAGCCGCTTGCCATTGTTTGAGTGAGTCAAATCTGTTAAGCCCTAATTCTTTTGTGGGCATTTGCATACTCGGAAGTATTCTTTTACTGAAGGGCCAAATCCTTCTTGTGTGTGATGTGAGGCATTTTTAGTATCATTTGTGTTATATCTACATGCACTATTAGCTCTGCATAATACCCACATATAATGCAGCTGCATAATCTCTCAGATAAGAAGGGTTTTTTTTAAGTGTAGCTTTAAAAACGGGATGAAATGCTGCAATTTCAAGCAGATTCAAAAGGCTCAAATGTCATCAGAAATGTCAAGAGCCTCTGCAGAGACAGGATACCGAGACGCTTTTATTTTTATCATTTCATCACCCGTCTGATTTCTCAAATTTTGCTCGCAGTTGAAAGGTCCGGCTCAGCTCGGAATGGTTGGGTGTAATGGGTCTGGTGTAATGAGAAAGACAGCTACCTTTGACTCACCTGGCCTCTCTCTTCCGCTATTATTTCCTGCCTCTTAATGTTTCTTTTTCCTCTCATCTCTCCCTCCCCTCTGATTATAGCAGGTTTCTCTCCTCTCTATCTTCTGTCAGAGTTTCTCCGTCTCACTGATAAACTGTTATCGGTGTGAGGCGTCATGAGACCTGTGGTTCACTCGTTCTCATCCTCTGCAGGCCAATCCTCTGTCTCTGTCTGGAGTCCTTTCTGCAAACATTCTGATAAGATTGTTGCGGTGAGATGGCAGGAGGAGAATCGTGGTGTGATGGTCCTTTTTCTGTTAAAGCAAAAAAGTGACAAATCTTCACTTTTCCTAAAACAGCTACCTGATGTTTACCTAACACATTACATTGCATGGCCCTCATTATACAAAACCATTATTTTTACATGTACTTCTATATGGTAAGAAAACTGGACCGGTCTGGACTTTACAATCTATTAGTCTTTAGCCCAGTTTCCACCAAGCGGTCCGGTTCAGATGGTACGGTACCCGTTGATTGATGTTTCCACCGTCAAAAGTTGGGAATATGTACCAAAATAAGGGATCCATACCGTCCTACTTCTTTGGTACCCTTCTGTTGGGGTGCCAAGGGTACCGATCCGACCCTAAAGAGTCCCTTGTTTACTTGTTCCCCTGTTCTTCTTGAATATTTAACTTAAATAACAGCGGGCTACACTGTGTTGGGCTACTATGATGTCACACTGTTACATAGCTAACGCGGCTATCTCCATCTGGATTACAATCCGGTTTACCAAATATGAGTACGGTTGGCTGTGGAAACGCAAGCTAGTTCAGGGTTTACTGTACCGAACTGTACTGAAACAAACTGCTTGGTGGAAACAATTTGCTAGTTGGACTAAAAACAAAGGCAGCAGACAGTAAAGGAAGTCTTTGCCATCTCTCCCAGAGGCAGTATCATAAGATAAAAGCTGATTGGTTACGAGGTTGACATTGATGTTTTATCTCTGAACACATCAAATGGAGTGATGGCCAATATGTCGAGGCTTCCGTGTGGTCAGCAGGTATTCAGAGAAGTGATTCAGGATTTCTAAGCTCAGAATGTTCCTTCCATGCGTTTGACCTTGTTTACAGTCACACTGGAACTGATGAGACAAGTTAAGAGTTTCAGTTGAGAGAGGAAACCTGTGAGTCAAGGGTGAAGAATTGGATAGGGACGGTAAGGTGATGTCAAACTTGGCCTACTTAAGGACAGCTAACCCTAAAATATTTAAAAATCTTTAACAAACCAGAATTAATCTTTAGAATTGAAAGCCAAGTAGTGAGAAGACACCAACAGTCTGTGTTCATTCAGAGAGTCTTTGTTTTTCTTATGAAGATGTTTCAGGTTGTTGCACCATCACTCCAAAGTCACTGAGAGAGAGACGAAGCCGCTCTGCATCTGTTCTCTGCTGCTGTTTGTCTGTTTGTTTTCTTCTCTCCTCCTGTGTGTTTAAGAGTCAATTTCTGCCAGGGAGGGAGGAAGGGATGTATGAAAAGAGCCATGGCACGAACAGAAAACAAGCCCTCAGAGACGAAGACGAGGACGAGGAGGAGGAGGAAACACGGCCCAGGAATAAGCTGCGATTAAACCAAAAAACAATCAAACTGCAGAGATGAGAGGAAGAAAAGAGAGAAAACACAGACACACACACAACAATGAAAGCAAATAAAACAGGCAAACAGGGAATGCAGTGTCTGTGTGTATTTGTGTGCGTGTGTGTGAACTGTGATGATACTAGTGAGGGTGAATTACTCCCAATGCCAGCTCTGGATGTCTGGCATCAAAGTGATATAAATGAGTGTTGTTTGAAAAAAAAAAAAAGGAATTGTCTCGTTGTCTAAATGAAACCACGTGACATCACTGTAAGCGTCAGAAAGCAGCTGTGTGGTTTAAGCATCATATTAAATACACATTTATCCTATCTTCTCATTTAGGTCAAGAAATGGGAATATTACACTAGAGCAAGGTTTTAGATGTTTTCATATTTGAGGCTTAAAACAGATATAATTTCAAGTAGGTTGTACCTCAACTCTACTGAGCCTTCCTCTCAGTTTACTGATTCTACATTCAATGTTAAACACAATTTGAGTCATGGCATCTGTTCTGATGGCGGTAGCTTTTTGAGGAACATCCAGCAGCTACTGGGAGCTGCCAGTGGAATGGCTGTTATTGGTGACAAACAGATTAAAATAGGCGGTAGACAGATATCTACATGCAAGAGCCGCCATCCACACAGATCAACTATTTATACTTCATCAAAACCTGCTTGAAGCTGTGTCACAAAATCTGCCTGATCACTAGAAATGTGAGGTTTCCTTGTTGGTTGATACCAATGAAGTAAGCTAGAGTGAAGCTAGCAACTAAGTAGTTGAGCAGCACATGTGAATGCAAAACTACAACTTTCTCAAAGTTCCTCTAGCTCGAACTGAACTTGGAAAAATTGCACTCTCTTATGATGCCCCAAATTCATGGAACATCTTCCAGCAAACTCAAACTTAGATTTCTTGCCACTTTGTTTCAAATTGTAAGAGTTTTAAATGATCTCAATTGTTTTGTAATTGCTTATAAGTGTTTTTGTTTTTTTCTTGTTTTTAATATGCTTATAATCTTAATTGGAAATGAAGGAAACCTCAATGTCCTGGGGGGGGGCCCTTGAGCACCAGCATGAAACCAAAACAACTCGCGCTGCATTGTTGTGTTAGCATGCTAATGCTAGCAATCTTTATTATGCTCGTATCTTCACAGTGCATGTAAATTTACCCGAAATGACCGTGATCTAGAAACGCTTACGTGACATTCAATTAAGCAGTGATTACAGTATGTTATTCTTCTTTTCTCTAGTCCCTCAATTACACGAGGGGAGGAGTCAGCCGGCCGTCCCGACGATGTAAACAAAGTGAAGATAGGACTCTGAAAACTCTGAAAGCATCACAGACAGTGGGACTCGGGTGTTACACCCATTGTAGACAGTCATGACTCACAGAGTTATTTTCAGAGGATATACTTGATTTATATTATATTTAAGTGTGAAAAATCGCATATAAAGCCTTTAATAGAGAGATAAGACAGTGGACAGAGCTGGAAATCAGGGAGAGAGCGAGAGAGTAAGGAATGACATGAGGGAAAGGAGCCACAGGTTGGATTTGAACCTGGGCCACCCGCTTTGAGGACTACATACATGGGGTGCATGCACTAACCACTGCGCCACCAGCGCCCTGCTCAATGTCCTTATGAGAATAAACAAAGGTTTGATTTGAAATTAATTGAATGCAAACAACCCAATTTTTCACACAGACTTTACCTGGATTTTTTTTACTGACAGCCCTCTAGTAAAATTTCTGCATGAAGTGGGAGTAAGCTGAGTGCATAGTCAGGGAGGCCTGATCTTCAAGAAATGTTTATGAACCAAGAAATGATGGCGTTTATTTTGTAGACATATCTGGAGGGTAGAATTTTTGATATTAACACACGCTTGCTTCTCAAGTTGCAAGGTGGACGAAATAATGCAGCGCATGGAAAAGGAAGACTTGGTTGGAAGTTGTTTATCGTTGACCACTGGCTACACTAGAATTTCCAAGAAGATTGAATCTGTCCTCAGATGATAGAGGATGATTGCTGATACGTTCCGAGTTTGATGCTTTCTTAGAAATATTCCACAAGCTATCCACGAGCTTCGGACATTACAATGGCTAAGACTTTGTTAAAGTTGTGCAAAGGTTGCAGTTTGGTTTTTTTAAGTAGCCAGGGTCACTTAATGTTCAATATTTTTAATATATTACCTTAAAATTAGCTAATGTATTTTTGAAGGCCAAACTAGAGCAAAGCAAAGAGCCACCATTTATCTAAATCTATAGCTCATGAATAAATTTGTCTGGTTTTTCTCAAGCACTGTGTCGTCTCTCGTGTCCCTCATCCGTCCCTGCTGAGGTGCAGCTCTGAGTCCTCGTCTCTCTGTCTGGTTTTTGTGTTCTGGTTCAGCGGCTCTCTGACGTTCTGATGCCGTGGCTTTTATGACACATGAGGACTTTTGAGTGGCCTCTGTGTGGAGGCAGTGGACCTGCTCCTCTTAATTAGCACTTTGTCTCTGCTCACAGTGACCTTTCCTCTGCTGCTCTTTTGATAAATTGACTCCCACTTCTCTGCTGTGTGTTTCTGGGATTTACATGACTGCTCCCGTGGGGCTGCAGTTCTTTGTGTAGTCATGGCTTCAACTGATGTTTTTGCACACAAGTATAGGGGCCTTTGCCTTACCTTTCTTTCTTTACATAATTTCTAAAAAAGTGTGCTTTTGAAAGGGTAATAAAGTGTGCCTTGGCAGAGAGCTTATTGACACTCTGATTAATAAAGCATTTGCATCAATTTTTCGAAGCTCAGAATCAGTTTATACAGTTTATACTTAAACAGAAGAAGTCAGTTTGAAAAAGGATGGTGCAGTATTTTTTTTAAGACTGTTTGGCTGTCCATTTCCTTAAAAGTAAAAAATGTCAACATAAAAATTGCCATTGGGGAAAACTGCTCATTTGCACTAAAACTAAACTGTTGGCAGAAAAAATACTTCAAAAAATTCTAAAAAAGAAAAATAGTGTTGGGCTCAGAAAGTGGGATAAAGGGAGATGCAGAAAGAGAGAGACGGATAGGGACAAACAGAGCAACAACAACAACAACAACATGAACAACAATGCATAAGATAGATATATAGCTATGTGTCAGTAATAATGGTGAAAGTATGTGTGGTATTAGCAGTGACAGGCAGCTAAGTACGATAAACAGACTGATCAGTCTTATATTAAATACTGTAATGATGGTGAAACGGGGAGGATTGATTATATTTTAAATGTAGAGGTTAAAGTCGAGCAGCTCTAAGATTCTCTTTAATGTTTATTTTAATGATAATAGATGTAAGGCTGACATTAATAGTTGTAACCGTTGGAGTCATTTTTTGTGAACAGTGAACCCAACAATTAAATTTTCAACTCACAAACAACATGTGAGCATAATTCACTCTGAAGACAGTGAAGGACTGCTAACTTCTGAGGTAGTTGTGTAGCACTTTTGGAAGTCTAAGCGCAATTTTTCTTATTCCGGTGCTAAGATTTTGAGCGAGCTTTGTGCACTTTCACAACACTGGCTATTGGAGAATCAGAGATGATCTTTTGCATGAATAAAGTCAAAGAAGATTAAAGCAGCAGAGACCTTTCAATGTCGGCCCGAGGAGAGAAACAGTGCATCCTCCTATGAACGTGGGTTGAGTGTCAATGTGTGCCGCTGCCTTGCTGTGTGTGTTTCAGTGTGTGCGGGGTTTGCATGGAGGCTGCAGGAAAACAACAGGAAACACATCTTTAGGAAACAGTTTAAAAATCTCTCATGAATATTGTTTCCAATGATAAATGTTGAGTTACTGTCAAAGTCATCATTTTTATTGGTAGTTATTATAACTTAGCTTCATATTCTTATCAGATTTATATGAAACACCTATGAAATCCATACCTTACGAGGCGTAAACACAGAATCAATTTGTTTAAGTTTAAAATCTGTCCATCACTGCAGGATTACAAGGATTAAGATAAGCTGTGCTGAGCTCCCCAGGATTAATGGAATCCTGTCTTGTCATCATTACCTGTACAGTACCTGTTAAAATCATCTGGATTTGGGCAATTTACACATTTAAGGAGTGAATGGTGTGTTGAAAAAGAAAAAAAAAATGTGGGTATTATTTCAGAAGAGTTCAGTGGTTTGAAGAGCAAAACACAGCTTTATCACAACACATTTGAGGAAGGTACATATTAACATACACTTTTCAAATGCTCCAGATTTTATTACAAACAATAATGCATTCATATAAAACAATAAATAAACTTGGGTAACCATTAGTTGGGTAACATTGGTAGCGGTAGTAGCCGGTACCTGTAGTTGGTGCATCAAGCTTACAGAACTACCCTAATAGCTCTGGAAGGTCTTGGTAGTTACCAGAACTACTGTGGTAGCTCTGTGTTGGTAGCTACCATATATCAGCCGTGCAGTGCAATCCTTTATTATTGCATGCCCCACTTAGCTAATGGCAGAATCAGGCCAAAACTCTGAACTGAAAGAAAGGAATCAAAATCTAAAAATAGAGTTGAATGTGAAAATAAGACAGGAATCTGTACAAATAATGCTTGAAACTGAAGAAAAAAGTTTGGCTCTAAAAACATGAAATCTGAAAATGGAAAAGAAAGATTTGAAATATCAAATTTTACAAGAAAGTGAGAAATACTAATAAATTATTAAGTCAAAAATAATTACAAATTAACAAACAATGTTGCCTGATTTAGGCTCCATAATTAGGTTGATTCTCTAACCCTCATTTTTTAAAGATTTATTTTTTGGGGCTTTTTGTCCCTTTAATGGAGAGACAGGACAGTGGATAGAGTTGGAAACCAGGGAGAGAGAGTGGGGAATGACATGCGGGTGGGAGGCCACAGGTGGGATGTGAACCTGGGCCGCCTGCTTGAGACGACAGCCTCAATACAGGGCGCGTGCCCTGACCGTTGCGCCACCAGCGCACCCCCTAACCCTTATTTTGATGCAGATGCAGAGCTGCAGCTAAACCATGCATGCATTATGAGCTAAACACTGAAGCTTCCATGTCTGTAACATGGTAACCAGCATGCGCTTGTTGATTAAATGAAAATGTAATATCAGAGGAGTGGACTAGTCTAAAATTAAGAAAATACTCATCCAGATTCAGCAAATTTTCTTAAAATGGCTAAACACCGTCAAAATCTGTGTATCACGTGAAGCCTATCTAATGCTATTTGAAACATTTCATCACAATCTTCAATAAAGATACAGACTGCTATTTTTGAATGCAGCTGAGATGTGTTGCACTTTGGGATATGCATTACTCTGCAAGAAAATAATAACAAATTGCTTTGCCTATAGTGTGGTTAACATTAGCAGTGCTAGCACCACTATTGTGCTGAAAGTGGCTAAGCATTACTCTGGTTATATGCTAGTTTAACCTCATACAACCTACATACAAATTTATCTCCATTTTCTAGATCACAATACTGTCAGACATGAGATGTAAACCAGTATGGTGGTTTACATCATGTGCAGTAGAGCAAGAAGAGCAAACCAACAACATTTAACCTACATTGTCAGCTAAAATAAAAAAATATATATATTAATAATGAGTGTGCTAACTAGCAAGAGTAAGGGATATACTATGTATCTTGCAGATTAACCTAGTTTAGTCAAGTTCAGAATGCCAAGAACAAAATCAATCACATTGGAGTTAAATTAAATGAATCAATTTGATATAAATCAGGAGCATACTGCTTACTAAAAAACACACTTAACCTCTCCTTCTTTAACATATTTCAAATGAGCTCTCAGGTTCATACTCTAAAGATCGACTGCAGCCTGAGGAGGAACAACAATACACACAAATTAGTAAAAACATAGTTGTCTCTGGGACCCTCTCTGCAGACTGGGGGCCTTCACTGAAACTTTTTGCAAGATCACTTACCAGAAAAACAAAAGAGCGAAAGAAAACGTTGGAGTGGGCGGCCACAGCCCTGAGGATTATTCCTCTAGTGTTACATGGATTAGCAGCAGCCCAACCTTTGACTCCTGTTAGGGACGACTTGACTTCTGTCTCTGTTCACTGTGGGAAGGGGCCCTGTTCATTATTAGAGTATGCACCCATGATTCAGCCTCAGTCAGAGGGCGGAAAATAATCTATAGGTGTCCTCATGGAGTCTGTATGGGACCTATAGCAGACACAATAGCATACTGGAAGATACATCACTGGAAGGAGAACCTTTGGCCTACATAGTGTATGAATAAAACTTCTCTGAGTAACCTGTGGTGGCTTTTGAACTGGTCCTAACCAAGAACTAGCACATTATCCAAACAGCAGACTCTTCAACTTTGTTGTTTTGTAGTCAAGAAGACTGTTTTTTTCTAATGTTCTTTGGTAGACACAGGATATAATGCAGGGCTGCGAGCTGAGTTCCACTAGCTTGTTTCTTAGTGATTAGCTTGTGGTAAGGTTAAGAGTCCCTTCAAGATAAATTTCAAACTCTAAGACAAAAGGACACCGAGAATATTTGTTAAAACGTTGAATACAAAAGTTTCACACTTAAAATCTATTTTTCAATGCTCCTCCTTCGCAGGGCAGGACATCAGCAGGGGCTGCATGCTGAGCTGCAGCTACCTTGTTTTAAGGCGCTTCGCAAGTTTCTCTGAAAACTCTCTCCAAAACAACGGATGGATGATTTAAACCTGTGAGAACACTGATTGGAAATGTTAGTTTGAAGGTAAGAGTATTCTGCAACTGTCTTAACACACAGAGGTCATCAGGAGGGCGGCTAGCTTGTTTCTAGGATTTTTTTAAATTTATTTTTTTACTTTGTAACGAACAGTCAAATCAGCGGACGGAGACCTTTTAAAGCTTAAGGGTTGCTGATAATATAACATAAAACTGCATTAATCCTAAATTAAATTCTTGTCTCAGGGATAAATGACTTTGTAGGCAGATTTAGCTTTTGGACAGAGCCTGGCTAACTGTTTACCTCTGTTTCTAGTGTTTGTGCTAAGCTAGGCTAAGCTAACCCAATCCTGACGAAAGCTCTGTGATCAACACACAAACAATAAATGACAATCTTCTTGTTGCTACCACCCAAAACTGATTACAATATATTTTGAAAAAAAAGGATATATTTGTGCTTGAATTATCTTTCAACTACTTACTTTCACAAGATAAATGATTGAATTGGAAAATGTAAAATACAAGAACACAAGCTTAAATTATTTATTACATTATATTAATTAATACATTTTATTTGTCATTTGCATTATTTTTAGCTTAGTATTGTAATCTTTTGATTAGTTTTTAATGGTAATGGTTGTATCTCAAAAGCATTTCAAGTTTGTTGATTTTTGAGGACAGGTAGATGTTTTTGAAAGGTATATTGTCTTTAATATTCATATCTAATCCAAAAAAATAATCAAACAAAATAAGTTCTCATCACAGTTTTACTTTCTACCTGTTCATTTGCAGAAAGGCAGCAAATATCAATCATAAGTCTTTTCCTTCAGGTCTTTATCCTTTTTTTTAAATTCTTCTTTTCAGTTTGGAAGAGGCAAAACAGCTTCATGTGTCCAGACAACAGAAGTGGAGTAAAACTAACACACAGAAATGCTACTGAACTTGTATGGGTGTGTGTGTTCAGTTCTCATGTTAAGTCCCCGAAGATCTCCCAAATACCCATGCACATGTGTATAGAAACAATTTACAAAGCCCTGTGTAATCTTCCTTTTTACTGCCCTCTTAGATTCATCTGTCGGGGATTACTGTACCACTTCTTCTGTGGGGAATCTGCAGGAGGAGGAGGGACAGACAAAATGGCGGAAAAAGGAAAACAAATTGTAGCGTAATCTCTGCAGAGAAAGGACGGCAGAGTGAGGAAGTCCCCTGAACCCTCCATCTTTTTTGCGGGGCAAGAAAATCCCGTAATCCTCCATGTTTGATGTCTCAAAGCTAATGGCGTTTATTAGGACAGCCCAAAAGATGCTTTGTCCGCCTTGCGGCTGCTGTTGAGGTTTTGAATGACAGTGCACAGAGAGATCTGGTAACTTTAGCTTAATCTGGGCTTATCCGGCCCCGATGCATGCACAGGTGTGTGGCCCTTAAGCCCAGGGGAGGCCGGGCTCTCCTGTGCGAGCCAAAGATCAATGCTGCTGCAGGGGCCGAAGACATCTAGAGGAACACACACCTTTAACCTGGCAGGCTTTAGCCTCGTCATGAACCGCTTTGCCTTTTATCACATTTTAATTAGAGTGCAGTGTCTTTTTTATCTGCCTGCTCAGGTAGATTGAAACAACCTTTTCCTGCTGAATCAGTTTACATTTCATGAAGAGAGTAATGTAGGTTCAGTTGCATTTATTAATCTGGACGGTTTTTGTTTCAGCCAATGTACTTTAAGCCTTTTGTTATGTGCTACATGGTTGTCACTATACCAGATTTTTAAACTTGGATTTGACTCTAGTAAATATCAAACCATATCGATACCTGTTTCTAACACACATAGAAGTCCTAGCCATCGAATATTGGATTATTTCTTGTTTTAAATGGCTAAAAATTGCAGGCAAACTCCTTCATATAAATTATTACATTATTACAGTGGCAATGTTTGGTACAGAAATATTCCAATATCTTTGTGCATTGTTCTCTCTCTTTAGCTCACTGCAAAACATTTGTGATACTTTTTTATTCAATCAATCATCAAAGATTGACAACCTTACTGTACTGTGACCCTGTATTAGTTATTTATGTTACAATGCAGAGTTTATAGAAAGAAACAAAGCTTCCAGCTGCATTACCACATTTCTAAAAAAAAACACAGCCCTGGAGTAGTCCTGTATCACGTTAAGTATTTGTTCTGTGTAGCATCTTAGAATGGCCATTTTTGAACCATGGACTGTATACAAGAGCTGGGTTTAACCAATGTGATGCCATTAATGCTTTGGGTGTATTTATTAGCAAGTTGACCCATTCTTTGGAGACAGAAGTGACCATATTTAGCCAACTAGTTGGATAAACAATGCCACTTAAGAATACCAGTTGACAGGTCGCCATGGTGGCACCTTGTCAATGCCAGGTAGACCCATATTCTCCCCTTCTTTATGGTCTATTTGACGAAATGGGAACATCATTTATGAAATGAACATCATGCTGTATTAAAGAAGTCCTGAAACTAGATATTGAGATTTTCAACACAAATGAAAGACAGACCTGAGAAATGTGTATTTTTTACTTACTGTCGTCACTATTTTGCATCTAAATTGTCAATAAAGAAAAAAATGTATACATTTAGAGCTATAGATGTCAATGTACAGCAACACTGTTGTGTTAATTTACATTTTCATCACAAGTGTGGAACAGAGCTGGGCACGCTGCTTGTTAAATGTTAAATGTCACCATTAGCTTATACATTTGTAACTTGGATATTAATTTGAACATTTAACTTCTGTTAAATTTGGTTTCTGTTGAGGTGACCTCATTTGCTCCTGACTCTCTGAAGAGACGAGATTGCCGACCCTGTTATTCTTTTATTGCAACTGCCACATCTGTATCATGTGTTATACCTGTGTTTGGAGTGGAAAAAAAGAAAGTCCCGTGTCTAGGCTATCATTGGCTAAAGCCTATAGGTTCCTGATGGGTCACATGAGGTGTCATTGAAAAGTTCAGGGTGCATGAATTTGTACAGAGAAACCAACCAACCAATCTGTAGATCTTTATGGATGTAATGTGTTTGGATTAAATCTTTTACTGGATTTGGATCATTGAGGACCCTTGTTGATGCAACAGGACTATTTGTGTTGCAATATTATGACCGGAGGAGTACAGTAGAATAATTGTAATAGAAATGAATCACAAAGATGTGTTTGTTTGTCGGTGGTCTGACAGATGTGTAATAATAATAATAATAATAATAATAACTTTATTTATATAGCACCTTTTAAAAACACAGGTTTACAAAGTGCTTTGACAAACAGCAAGAACAAAGCAAACTAAACCAAACACAGAAAAACATTAACAACAGTAAGAATATAACAGATGCAAAATACCAAAAATAATTAAAAACAATTCAACAGAAAAGAACCCAAAGTGCACGATACACAACCAGACATATATAACCCAACCATCATAAGAACCATCATAAGAACCCAGGAACACAAGAACCCAACAACATGAGCTGAGACCAAGAGGACCAAAGATTTAAAAAGATGTAAGAAACTAAGAGATAAAAGCAAATAAAAAGCAATGAGAAGGTAAGCGCAGTAAAAGAAATAAAGTGGTTAAAGGATCAAAAAACCCAAAACTATAATAGATTGTAGATTTGTAGATGTGTAGATTGTGGCTGCTTTATTGGTTGGGCCTTGAAATGGTTTACATGGTCCGAATCACAAGAATCTGTAGCGCAGGTAATGTACACAGGACAGCAGTTGTTTACATGGCAGGGATAATGAGAAAACACACTTACAGCCTGTGGGTACATTTCTTATTAACTGTGCCCATAGGGTGGAACATGTGCTGTAAAGTTGGGACAGAAGAGTGACATACAGTGTAAGGGATCGTCACACCTAGCACATAGCACACATAGCCACAACAAATGCAGTGAAATAACACCCCATGACGCTGCCCCCTCGCGGCATGCCCATTAGCCACTTTTCAATTAAAGGCTTTATAGTATGCGATTTTTCATACTTGTATGTAATAGAAATCAAGTATATCCTCTGAAAATAACTCTGTGAGTCATGACTGTTTACATTGGGTGTAACACCCGAGTCCCACTGTCTGTGATGTTTTCAGAGTTATATTTTCAGTTTGTTGACATTGCCAGGACAGCGGCTGACTCCTCCCCTCGTGTATAAAAGTTGTTTAATTGAGGGACTAGAGAAAAAAAGAATAACATACTGTACTCACTGCTTAACTGTGTTTCTAGATCACGCTCATTTCAGGTAAATTTACATGCAGTGTGAAGATACCAGCATAATAAAGATTGCTAGCATTAGCATGCTAACACAACAATGCAGCGCGAGTTGTTTTGGTTTCATGCTGGTGCTCAAGGGCGACATCTGCTGGATCAAAAAATCACATATAAAGCCTTTAAGGTGCTGCTGCTTTTTGGGTGTTGCTGATTTTGTACATGAGCAAATAGTATTCTCTTAAGATAAAAATCCTCCTTCTGTCTCTTTACTATCAAAACGTTTCGCCCACTGTGAAACTTTGCTATGGAAAATGTAAGGAAAGGCACTACTGTATGTGATGTTTAAATTAATTAGTCTGACACCTACCCCTACTTTATGTTTACAGACATAAAAAATAACTATAGAAATAATCAAGTCTTGCCGACTTTCTCTTTTGGTCTTGTAGGTTGTAGATTTGTCAGTTTTAATTTAAGTCTGTTTCAAATAGCCAAAAACTCCTCACTTGACATTAAATTGTATTTTTTGGAGTCAGTTCAGCCTTGTTAGGTTTTAATATGACATTAACTACTCTTAATGAAAGATTAATAAAGGCAGTCCTCATTACTAGTCCATTAAAACTGATTCATACTCATTCATACTGTAATATACACAATGTGAACAAAACTGGTGGTAAGCCAAGTCTCTTTCTGACCGTAGAAGACTCAGCCACAGTATTTTTAAAGCTTAGAGCGGCTGAATATCAGTTCTTATCTCTGATCTTTCAACTCTTTTGATTTTTTTTTTTACTTCGTTTGCACCAATTTTGCTTTTCTGACCCACATATCGGAGCAGAATGACATTGCTGCTGCCTCTGACCAGCAGAGGCTCTGTGACCGAGGACTGCTGACTGTCTTATTGGATTTGGAAGCTGCTCCTTCAATAAAAAGAATGAATTTCCCATAATTCAATAACAGAAATCAAGGCCAGCAGCCCAGTGATCCATAAACACTACGATGATGAGGTCATCGCTCTCGGCACGCCGGCACATGATGCAATATTAGAGTGAAATCTACGCGAGTAAACAGACAAAATGTGTTTTATAGTGTCAGATTTAAATCAAGTGTTTTCCTAGGAATTGCATTTATTTAGGGAAGATAAGGAGGATCAATAACACAGTGGACTTTTGCTCTGCTTTGACCAAGGCCACCGACATCTTTTCCCATTTTCACACCTTCGGCCGCCCCTGTTATTTTCACAAAAACCCCTTATGATGCATCCAAACCCTGCATTTTTTTTAAATTGCTACCATCATCCCTCAAATAACATGCTTCATGCTTTTATTTTCCTGCAGAAGGTATTATGACCCCCCTCCCATGCCCCTGTAGGTCACACTCCCCATGGATTCATAAGAAACCCTGGTTTTATTTGTCCTCTCAACACGTTGAGCCGTTTGCATGGATTGAAAGGCCTCACATCACTTTCCGACCGGTAGAGGAACATAACAGCTTCATTAAAGTTCCACTGTTGATGTCTCACCTACCAGATTCGGTCTTCTGAGATTCATGACTGAAAGCTGCTTTGCACCTTTTTTGGGCAAATAGGACGATCATCACAGCCACAGTTTAAAAACATGTGTGTCAGGATGGCCAACAGGGGGCATCAGCATGTAGCTTAATGTGTGTTTGATGTTTCTGAAACAGCCAGAGCTGCTGCTTTAACCTTTATTTTACCAAGGAGACACTGAACAGAGTAGATCAGCGTCACTAAATTGTAACATGGAAACCAGCCTCCCTTCTTAGGCCAGAGATCAGTAAAAAAACAAAACAGACATAGACTCTATGACGTAAGATGACACACAAAAACAGCCAAAATACTGGAAATAAAACATATTGAAATATGATCAAACTGTTGTGAAAGGTATATTTAAATGGATCCAACCCCACAAACATGGCCAAGAGTTTAAATTTAGTGACTGAATTAGCTGAGGTGACACCTATAGCAGACAGCTAGCAGCTCCCACCTTTCATCAAAGAGGCTAAATCCTTGATTAGCCTGAATATAATTTAACATATTACCCCTTTTTACAGTTGTCATGAATAGAGAAATGGTCAAGAGATCAAAAGTGATTTTGTACAAGGTTGTAAACATGTTTATTTGTGATGTAAAGTTGGACATCATACCATGGGGCTCTATAGGAAGTGACTCTCTTCTTTGTGAGCTGCAGTTTTTGAGAGTGCTGAAGAAGGCTCCGCTCTGCAACCCTGTAGTTCACCACTTGGTTTCAAGACTATTTGTTTCTCTTTTTGTTCAAATATACTTTCAATACTTTCCCTGAGTGTATGATAGTGCAACACTTAGGGAATTACACAGTGATGTTCTATGTGGAACTTCCCAACTCACGTTCACATATAAGTGTGTGGCAGCGCAGTAAAAAAGAACATCAACTCATCGCTTGAACAAAAAAGCTGAGGGTTATTTAGCTCACTTGTTTTTGCACAGCAAAGTTGCCTGTGGCTGGCGTCTCCGTCTCCCTCCTGCTACAGTCCATTCAAATACTGCGCTCACTCAATGATGAGGAGTTCAGGTGTCTGCGTTAATACAGTAATTTGAGGGCAACACATCCATGCACGGATGGCCACAGCAGGAATAGATACAGAGTTGTGTTAATTTGTGGAGACAGATGTCCAGAAGATGGAACGTATGATTACACAAACACAAAACATTGACATATTTATCCTATTACTTATTTTAGGAACCTTAGTGTGCAGAAAATCTAGAGCTCCCCCTAAATGTCTCATGGGAGGCTTTCAAGGGAGCTCGTGTCCTTTTCGGGGGAGCCACACTCTCCTTAGCTCCCCTGTATTTCGAACCATGGCTACACCCCCTGTGTAGATACAGAGTTGTTATTTTCGCTTTGTAAAGACAATCAAATCTTTCAACATCCCTTATTGATACTTAAAGCCACATTCAGCAAAAGCGTGTGGCCTTTAATCTCCAAGGTGGACCAAATGCTGGGTAATGCGTTTTGTGTGTTTGTATGGTTTTTGACAGTGTTTCTCTGGGATAATTAAACTTTGCTCAAAGTCGTCTGTTTTTGGAGTGTTTCTTACTTTTAGTGTAGATTTAAATGTCGACAGACTAAGTTGAACTGAGCCTCTTTAAAGGCTCCAGGTAATGGCTGCTTGGTTGGTTCTTGTAAATAAGCTCTCTACATCAGGAGAGCTCGGCTTGCAGGTGGATTCTGTTCTGGTGTGTCCCAAACAGTCTCAGTGAGGAGTCCCCCTGCGTTGTGCTCCTGATGTTTTCTTAATTGCAGTCTTTTGTTCTGACTCAGACTCCCGCTCTGCTGCTTTTTGATGTGACTACACTCGTTTCTCTCTCCGTTGAGCCTGTGCTCCAGTCATGCGTGTCTCTCTGTTTTCTCTACTGGCCTTTGATGGCGGCGCTGTAGCGTTAATTGTTTTGTACTGTTTGGCCGCCGATCCCTGTAGGTGGGCTTTATAATCTATACCGACACCAGAGATAGACTTCTATGATGTCAGGAACCCCCGCTAGGACAAAATTGATAATTAGGAGACTGAGCAAAAGATGACTTTCGTATGTGTTTTTGTTTGATTGAAAGAAGGTGACTTCAGATTCATGAGACACTTGATGATGGATTTTTTTGGGATAAGAAAATAAAAAATAGTCCAATTAATGTTCCCCTTCTATTTTGTCATGATACATTTTGCATATCTGTGGGTGACTCTACTCTGGGCCTACTCTGCAAAAGTTGATCATGCTACCCAGTGCGCAGTTCTCTTTGGGCTGACTGCCTGCTGATACCCTGCAACCACAAATAGCATGAAAACACTTTTAATCATCTTCTATTTTACATTGCAATAAAAGTTCCCGGGTATCCAAAACAAAATGAAAGTGCTTGAGAAAGTTGACTGGTAATGTGGGCTTTTAAATGCTGTAACCCCTCTGTGTTGTCTACCTCTATACAGCCATATGATAAGGACACCATTGATTGAATATTATTTATTGACATATCTGACCTTTTTTCTCTCTCGATCAATCAGTTAATTGTGTTCTCTTTGTGTTGAAAAAGGTTCTTGTTGATCAATTGAATTAAATGTTGTTTTATTAAGAATTATTTCCTGCTCATTTGCATTTATTGATGCTTAATTAACAACCAGATAATCATGAGGTAATGTATGACTAATGAAGAACGAAGCCATGGATTAAACTATATGATTAACAAATTAGTAATAAATGAGTTGCTATGAATAAATGTCTGCATAAATTGATTAATCCCCTCATGACTTATTTTTGTTATTGTTAGCTTTAATTCCAAAGCACATTTTCAGAATGAGGCAAAGCCATGGATTTCAACTGGGAGCCCCAGATGTAATGCACATAACACATTAGTAAGTCATCAAAGACATTTCTGTCGGAAACACAAATTGAAAGTGTAATACTATTTGTATACATAGAGACCTCTAATTAAAGTTGTCTGGATTGTATTTATAGAATGATGTCTGCAGACTGTTATACTTTATAATAGTTCCTCTATTGAATTTATAGTGAATAGAGTTTTGGGTTGTTGTGTTCTCAGTCACTGAAATGTGAATTCCTCAATAGGTTGTTGGCACATCAAAGCATAGTTTCCTGAGGATTTTTTTAGTCAGTTCACTTAGCGTCAGAGAAGTCACAGAGTCAGAGGAGAGTCCAGGTGAGCCTCGTCCCCGTGATCACTGACATGTTACAATCACTTTAATTGGGCTCTGTTTGATTTTCACCGACAACAGCCACAGTGCCCCTCCACCTCCTCTTAGCACACACACACACACAGTTAGTGGCAGAGCGGTGACTTGTCAAAGCTGACAGTGACCTCCTCGCAGTCGGAGGGAGAACGCCTCACAAGCTCCTTTGAAGTGTTTGTGACTTGACTTTAGTGGGATTCTTTAAAGAGCTCTTTTTTTGTCTTTCTGGACGAGCAGCTCCACAACACATTGACACCTGCTGGCCTCGAAACAACAAGGAGCTTTTCTGAGGAATAGCGAGCATGACTTGAAAAAAAACTACATATATATATATATATATATATATATATATATGTATATATATATATGGGGCGCTGGTAGTGCAATGGTTAGTGCGCGCGCCCCATGTGCAGAGACCATGGTCCTCCGAGCAGGCGGCCCGGACTCAAATCCGACCTGTGGCTCCATGCCTGCAAGTCATTCCCTAGTCTCTCTCTCCCTCCCTGCCTTCCAAATCTATCCACTTTCCTATCCCTTCAATAAAGGCACAAAAAAAAAATCTTCAAAAAAACAACAACTCTAAAAGTACAAACAGAGATTTATTTCTTTCTATAAATTATTTTCCCCAGCCTCCTCACAGAAAAGTCTGAAAATATGCTGTAATTTCTCTGATTATAAAACATAAAACATTAAACATTAAACATAAAAAAAAAAACATGAAAAACAAAGACAACTACAACCACACTGGACAACACATAATAAGCATGAAGCTAAATAATTAAAAAGACATCATGAAAGCTTCAAGTGATTACATGTAAGACATGTCAAATGATAAGTTCAGTAAATTGTTGCGTAAAAGTTTCAGGCTACATAATTTACATATTAAGCAATACTACAGGTCTGTTGGGCAGTGTGAATTATCAGAGCTAATAATCTGCTGAATGTGAGGAACATGATGTCCATGGTCGTGTTTGTGTCGGTCATTCCAGATGTGTTTGTTCACCACCTTATTTGCCTCTATGAAGGTTTATTCTCTGGTGGGCCCACTGCCCAACAGACCTGTAGTATTGCTTAATATGTAAATTATGTAACCTGAAACTTGTTTCTATGACAAATTTACTCTCTTTATTTATGATTTCTGTCTTTTTTCTCCACACATTAAAATATGTTTTTGACTTTTGCAGCTGAATGCTCCTGAGCTCAAAGGATTTGACGCCTCTTTTAGTCCTCATCCTGGGCATTCTGAGTCAAGACTACAAACCTGGACCTAAGGATCTGCTGGTCTGAGTATGTACTTTTAACTTTGGGGCATATGTACATAAGGGTCAAGATGTTCTTTCACACAGTCCCTCAGAGCAGCTCTATTCAGACTGCCCGTTCAAGGCGACAGTATTTACGCCCTTGTGACGTCTCGCATTTACTGTGAATGTCATGGAGGTGTAACAAGGGGACGAAGTGATCCCCTGCCTGTACTGTCTTTGGAGGTAGCAACAGAGGTCTTGCAGGGGCGATAAGGGATCGGCGATACTGGAGTAACGATACGGCAATGGTGAAGCCAGCAGGGGACAGCATTGCAGTGTCTGTGTGTGTGTGTGTGTGTGTGTGTGTGTGTGTGTGTGTGTGTGTGTGTGTGTGTGTGCATGTCTGATTGCGTGTGTATGTTGAGCTCCTGCTGTTTCTCTATACATCATGCTTCCGCCTTAAAGAAATGCAAATTCACAGACTTGGACACCAATGTTACACCGTCGCAGAATCAATATAAAATGTACAAAGACATAATGATGGCTGAGCTTACTTGCGGCACTGTTGTGGAAATGCAATCTGAAAAGGGCTAGTGTGAATTTTTCAATGTTTGGGGGGCAGGAGGAGGATATGATGTAAAAAAAAGATGCTGCTTAAATCCAAGCAACGGAGTCTGACACTAACAGGTTTTTTTTGCCCTCATACTATCGTTGTTGAAACTGCGATTAAAAATCGCATTAAATAATTAAATAACGACTAACTATTGAAATTTACAGATTAATCGTGATTAAAAGTAAATCAGAAGCCTGAGTAAATGTATACTCACATCGATTTATATATTTCTTTAGAAAATCATTGTTTCTTCTCTTATCCTTCATTGATGCTTTAAACAAGACTTCGTCAACTTTAACAGACTCATATTGTTATTGGATTTTACATCCATTTTTGTAAAGTATTACTACTACAACCTTTAATTTATAATGCACTTTACATTTGAAGAAAATCTCAAAGTGCTACAATTTGAAATAGAAGCAACATCTACAATCAAGTAAAAACAGGCAGAGTTAAAGACATGAGCATAAAAGCAACATCTAAGAGGAGGGGTGGTCAAGAAAAGCTCTTTTAAAGAGACATGTTTTCAATCCTTTCTTAAAGGAGTCAACAGTCTATGGGGCCCTCAGGTGATCAGAGAGAGCATTCCACAATCGTGGGGCAGGCTTTATTCTCCAATAGAGGACCTTAGTCCTGGGGGGTTGGAGGCTGTTGGCTGGCCGATAGGACGTGTCCTGTGTGAGTTTGTGGGGTGAGCAGTTATTTGAGGGGTATTGCTAAGTGTATTGCTAAGTTCCTTACGCAACAATTTAAATTCCAAGATTCTTCAAACACAACACATCAACAATGATCTTTGAAAGTATTGATAAAATGTGAAATACTTTGACTTGAACTTATTAAACCCATCGATTCGCGCTCCAAGTTCTACTTATTATTATTTCCCATGCTGCTCTGCTCTTGATAAGACCTTTGCTCTTCGAAGAGTGATGTTAAAAAAGAGGTGGAGGGTTAGCGGACTGCTTCCAGCGCATCGATGCATCGAGCTCACTCCAACATTTCTCCATTTAAAGATGCCAATTAGGCAGCAGAGCTCCATGCTCAGCACATGCCCATCAGGTCCAGTGTACAAACAAACACATCCAGGACCCCATTATCCTCGTGGACTATGTAAAGGCAGCCAAGCAGTGTCTGTATACTTAAAGTATACTTAAATTAAATAATTAAACTTCATGGACTCAAAAGGTAGCTTTACATTCAAGTACTGTGATATTCCTTCAGTCTTTGGTATCTTGCATTGTTGATCCCTTACAAAACACAAAATAAACAAAATATTAGCAAAGTTGGAGTTTCAGTAGAGTTTTACATGTAGAGTTTTACTGCCTCTCCCGTTAATCTTTTAAGGATTCCACAACAGCGCTGTCACAAAGCTCTGCTGTTATGCTGCCTTTGTGCTTTTCCATCAAAATGACATACTGTTGGTGTCCCACAGTTCCTTTTTACGCAGCTCCACAGTGAAAGAAGAGGCGTGGTGTGTAAACAAACACTTAAAAAGCTATTTCCCCACACACTCCTGAAAATGTTCTGATATTTTCCAGAATTGTCAGAACAGCCAGAAAATGTCAGTACCCTGAAGTCTTCCAAAGTTGATATTCTCAAATGTTCTACATTTCTATTAATGCATGTATAATTGATTGTATGAACAGTATCAAATAAAGGGTGGAGAAGAACATATTGGTGAGCAGGAATGAATAGGAAGCAGTTTCATTGTGTGCACAACAATTAAATTGAACGCCTTTATTGTCTTTGTTTATCATGATACAACGGTCGCTCACTGGTCGCAGCATATAAACGTCATCATCCCCTCCTGCTCAGTCACATTGAATTTTCTAGAATACAACCTGCTGTGTTTCCACATCCGCTCAACTTTGAACCCTTTCAGAGCAGTGACTCGTCAGTGCTGAGAGTGACCTCGCTGTCTCACAAATTCCTTTGAAGTGTCGGTGACTCCTCTGAGTTTTTTGTCTTTCTGGACGAGCAGCTTGAAAACACAGACACCAGCAGGCCTCAATACAAACCAAAGCTTCTGAGGCCTTCAATTGTATCATTACTTTCTCTTCAAGATAGATAAACTTAAACTGTATATACACCTAGAAACTAGTTGAACAATAAAGGAAGAAGATTTATTTCTTAATTGCCAGCATAGCAGAGCAAGACGCATTGAACCTATGATGTTTATTTGACTTCACAGTATCAACATACAATTAGAAAATAACATGTTGTCTAGCAGAAGAGTATGAAGCCGCTTCATTACTTGCAAGACGTTTGTATCGTCTGCTCACTGGTCCCATGATATAAAGTCATCACCCCGTTCGCACATGCAGATTACCCAAACATTTCAGGAATTTTTCAGGAGTTGTGTGCATGTATGAATAGAGAATCCGATTGCATCATCCTGTTCTTTCCTGTCAGTTTCAGCATTTCCAGAGACTCATTTTCACCCCTGTTATGCCCTCGGGTATACATGCAACAGTGTGTGCCTGATCGTGCTCTGAATGTTAAGTTAAAGCGCAATCTGTTCTTTTCTATGATGAGACTAGCTAGCACGTGCCGGAGATGGACTGTGGTTGCAGTGGAAACATACACATGGACTAGAGTGCACGATCAGCTCTGGAGTTCGCAATGGAACGGAAAGCAGTGCACACAGATCCCGTGGCCAGTAAGTTTATGCATTGTAATGAGCAGCCATATCATAACATGGATCTGTGCGTTAATGACACTTGACAATTGTCTGGGGTTTTTTCACTGTAAAAAGAGACTTGAGTCTGGCTGCAGTTCTTTCACTAATAGTCTACATAACTGAAGAAGGACATCAGGCTTCATATTCGAACAAAGTTTTAATCCAGTCTATAATGAACTTTTTTTGTTGATTTTTTCACTGTGGGTTTTTTTTTAAAGCTAATTAAGGCTAATGAGGTTCTGTGTTGCATTTAATATGAAGGTGGTAAAGTAATATTGTTAATGAATGTCAATAAATGGCTATAAGGTCTGTTGATTAGTTGCAATGCATTAACATTGAAAGCCCTTATTTTGCTGATTCCCACTAGTATCAACTGGATAGCCTGCATTGGGTGGGTTTGTAACTCGTTACCAGGAGAGGAAAAAATGGCTCCAGTATATCTCGAGTCCTTTTTCATGGCAGATGTAATCACTTTTGTACTTAAATTGAAATTAAAATGGAAGAAACCTAAAAAAAGAGCATTAAATTATCTACAAGATGGAAAACCTTAAACAGAAAACATACTGCATCATACAGACAACACCCCCTCGAAACCTCTTCAAATCTTTCTTCTCTTTCTCTGTGTGCCTTTGGTAAACACATCAAACACACTAGCCAAATTAATAAACATGAATATGTGCAGTTTTTCCAATATAACCAGTTAAGAATTCTGGATATTGTAGTTCTTTCTTGCTGCTGTTTGGAGCCACCAGGATGCAAACTCCCCCTGCTGAGCATCCCTCCTCCCTCTCTGCCTCTAACCCTTTCGCTCCACCTTTCTCTCTCTCTGGCCCTCCCGGAGCCTTGCACCACTCCAGTCCTGCCGTATCATCGTCTCACACACACGCCACATCATAATTAGGCCGTGTAGCGACTTCCCCGATAACACATACTGTTTATTTTCTGTCTTAATTCCTTATCAGATGCATCGATCACAGCACGTTGACTGATCTGGGGAGCTGTCTGTAGAGCAGCGATAAGCCCTGAATGTGAGTGTGTGCGTGTGTGCGTGTGTGTGGGGAGCAGTTTGGGATTAGCACCTTATTAGCTCCACAGCCTCGCTCTCTTTTTAAAAGGCTGACACCTTGATAGCTGAAGACTAATACCAACGAAACAGGAGTATTCAATTAAAATTAAACAAGATCCGGTTCTAGAAAATGTCCTCAAGTGAAGGTCCAGAACATCATAATGTCTAACTTGTGATATGATTCAGTGTCATGTGTTGTGAAGGCGCCTAGTTGTAAAAATGTAAGTCAAAAACTGAATGTCAAATCAAATAAAGAAAGTGTTATTCCATGGTATTACAACATTTATTACAAGGGTGGAGGGTTCTATAATAATACAATTATTATCCTAATAAAATATTAAAATAAATATTTTCTTGCTTAAAGTGAAATCATGTTTGTATTTAAAAACAAAATACAGGGGCGCTGTTGGCAGAGTGGTTAGTGCGCGCGCCCCATGTATTGAGGCTATACACCTGACTTGCTGCACTCGCAATGTGGAACTGAGTAGAGGATTTTATTGGCTGATAAGCGTCACAATGCTGATTTACAACAAATTAATCGGTCTGTGACTTCCTATGGCACTTTACTCACTAACATCAATACTAAAAATACTAGGGCTGGACCCGATTATTCGGCTATTCGAATATTCGTTCTTCGGGTAGGCAAACAATTATTAATTTTCGGGATTCAAATATTTTTTATTTTTTTGGGTACCTGATATTCCTATCCTCACGGAGGTCGGTGAACGTCACACTTCAGTTCAACTTGGCAATGAAAGGCAAGACAAAATGCTGAAGACTTCAGCTGTGTGGGAACCTTTAAATCAAGTGAAGACAAGATAAAGGCAGTGTGCCAAATATGCAATTTGAAACTGGCCTACCATGGTGGCACAACATGCATGAAAAGTCACCTGAATGTTGTAAGTAGTTTGCTATATTTTGACAGTGTAAAATAAACCTGAGACACATACCAGCTAGAAAATTTAGCTTAGCCTTAACCTTTGCTTGGAAAATAAATAAGACTCATAGGTCGTAAAACGTTATTATCTGTTAAAGAGCTGACACATTGTACTAGCTAAAATATTTCAACATGAGCGCTAAATCTGTTTTAATGCAATGTTGCAAATCAAATGCCTAACAGTGTTTAAATGTCCTTTTCCATAAATTATTGATCCAACCTCCATTCAACAGACACGTGTAAAGTGTTTTCTTCTCCTCTCCTTACATTTTTACTTCTTACGTGTTGGCATCATGATGTTGCTATTTTGGTAACCTTCAGACCTTAGTGTGGGTAATCACATCAAAATGAGATACTTTTTCAGGGTTATATCACAGAAGTGAGCCAGGGTGAAGCCTCTGTGTAACTAGTTACATTAAAACTGAGATTCACTGGAAACAGATAAATGGCTGTTAAGAAGCAAGGAATGACAGCGCTTATTTTTGAAGACATCCTTTCCAGATGGCTCATTCTAAATGGATGAAAACACTTTATTACTAAGTAAATGATTTGAGTATTTTATCTACCATGGGATTATTCTTGTAGGGATGATTCCTGGTGTAGTGTGATCACTACACTTGAAACAATCAGGTTTTCATCACATCAGAAGTGTGTGACACAAACTGTGTTTTGTGAATTTTGTGAATGTATATTCAGGTAAACTATTTGAATGCTTCGTTACACAAACATTCATGATGCAAAACAAGAATAACAGAACTTGTATCCTGTTGTATTTCTGCTTGCAGTGTGTGAACGCTTCAGTCTTTACCCTGTTATTTTACAGTAAAGACATTACCATACGTACATACTATATACAAATAACTGTCGCCACCAAGTCTGGCCTCATATTTACAGTCTCTGTTTACTTTAGTCATTAGAATACAGTCAAAGTTGGAGCTGCGGGTCATCAGCATGCTCTCATCGATGTCTGCAATTTCCAAACTATATTACAAGATGTTTCAGACCTTTGCCAGGCACAGGTTAAACACCTTGAGCACTTCAGCACAGAGGTAAGCAGAGGCAGAGAGAGATAGACAGATGAAGTTCTGTTGACAAAAGGTGAAAAAATTAGTAAATAAATTCAAACAACAATCTGAACTCCAAAACTGCAAATTGTGTCTTTCTTTAAAAGCTTTTCTAAAATCAGTGAAAAGAACAAATATTGTATAATCCTCATAATATTGCTACAAGTTTTAAGCTATGCTTGGAAATTTGGTGAAACAATAAAACAAAAATGTTTTAAAGTAGAATTTAAGCAGACATGGTCAGCAAATCATGATATACATTTAACATATGACTTAAATGTCCTTTGATGACAGAAAATGTCAGCAACAAGGTTATAATTGTTCTCGAAAACTACTGACATAACAAAAACTAGATCATTTTTTTAAAGTACTGTATTTGTATCCTGTGTACCATCAGTAAATATATAAAAGACCAGAAGTCTTGAGAGCATGACATGCCATGGAATCTCATCATTCAAAACTTTGGGAGATTAAACTTTTGGGTGAATATCAAATATACTTACCTTCTAATGAGAATTCGATTAATGTTACTACTTCTACAAGAGAGCTTGTTGCATTAACATCGGTTTGGCTGTTTTATGAAATGACACCTTCATCCAGGAGGGAGACGGGGGAGGGGGTGAATCCTTTCCAGCCTTTGGGCTAACGGCTGTGAATGGACTCCCATTAGGACTCTGTTATTGATTCCCCTCCATTAGCATCTCAGCCCATTGTCTGCTCCAACAATGGCAACAAACAAGACATTAACATGGAAATGGCTGAAATGTACCTAATTAGTTTCTCTGCTGGGATTGTTCAGCAAAATAAAGATGGGGCTAAATTGCTTTTGGAACCGCCTGCATGAGCTCTGACGCCCCACAGCAGCAGCTCTGCAGTGCATTCTGGGAAGGCAGCAGGAAATAAACATATTTATTGTCGTGTAAGTGTTTGACATCTCCATTAAGGAATCGACAACAAAGGTGAGCAAGGTGCTAAATCTAAGCTTTAAGCCGTGTCAGGACAAAGCAAAATGATGAAGGAGGACGGATAACATAAGAGAATTTAAAAGTCAGAGCCACAGTCGCTTGTATTAGAAAATAAAAATATGTATCCAAATAAAGCTTAGTCTGTTAAGATATGTGCTTTTTGCATCATGAATATCACTTATAAAGCTTAGAAAATAGAACATTGATAAAGATTATATCAGTGATATCCAGTTCTGGGTTGTGACCCAAAAAAATAATGAGTGTGTAGTTGGGGCCTCTTGTCAAATGTAATTCGTCAATGAGTTGACAGTAACTTTACCATTCAAATGTTTACAGTCATTGAGTTTAATTAGGCCCATGAAGGAGAGAAGAGTGTTTATTTAAGAAAACGTAACATTTATCCAAAGTATATTATATGAATACAAAATTGTGTATCAGATCTTTGTGTTTACTTCTGTCCTCCCAAATGATTAATCTCACGACCCCTCAGATTTATCTCATGACCCTTAAGAGGCGCCCGACCCCTTCTCACAACCAGAATTACTGTCACATGGTTCATACCTCCACCCAGCAGTGGAGTTGCATGTTCTTGTGTCAAATTCTTTTCTGGCGTTTACATGCTTGGCTAATAAAGTTCATTCTGCCGAACTGTGTTGCTATGGCAGATGGCAAATAGAGGATGGATGCTTCACACATAAGATCTATAAATCACCACAGTTTCAATGTGTTCACCAAAGATAGTATCAATTTATTTAAAAAAAACATTATGTATTTATGGACTGTAAAGTTTACTTTTGACATTTTGTAATAAAATATTATCACTTGCTATTTTATCCTGTTAGACATACATGTGAATTGTTTCATAGTGACAAAACTTAAAGGCTTTATATGCGATTCTTTACACTTAAATATAATATATATCAAGTATATCCTCTGAAAATAACTCTGTGAGTCATGACTGTCTACAATGGGTGTAACACCCGAGTCCCACTGTCTGTGATGTTTTCAGAGTTTTGAGTCCTATCTTCAGTTTGTTTACATCACCAGGACAGCCGGCTGACTCCTCCTCTCGTGTATAAAAGTTGTTTAATTGAGGGACTAGAGAAAAGAAGAATAACATACTGTACTCACTGCTTAACTGTGTTTCTAGATCACGCTCATTTCAGGTAAATTTACATGCAGTGTGAAGATACGAGCATAATAAAGATCGCTAGCATTAGCATGCTAACACAACAATGCAGCACGAGTTGTTTTGGTTTCATGCTGGTGCTCAAGGGCGACATCTGCTGGATCAAAAAATCACATATAAAGCCTTTAATGGCAGTATGTTCCAAATGACTGTTTTGCATTGCAACCTCTCCATATATTATTGTACATAAGTATCAGAGGATATTGTAATAATGTGAGAGATATTGTAATTATTTTAACTTTTGCACAATTGGTTGGAGTGATTTGTTCCAGCTGTTGTGTGTGTTTGTGTGTGTGTTTGTGTGTATAATAAGCACATTTTTAGGTTACGTTTTTTTTGTGTGTTCATTGTTCAACAGCTTCTCACCAGGATTCATCTGTTACAACACTCAAAAAAATAGTTTCAGGTTATAAATAAGATGTTCTTCAACACTTTGTGGACACAAGAAGTCCTGGAGGCCGCTGTCCGAGCTGCTGCTAACATCAGTTCAACGTGAAGATCCAGACTTTCAACAACAAAAATACATCATCCTGTTAAGTAAGAAAAGCTGGTGACTTGGAAGAAAAGCTTGGATAAGTAAAAGCTTAAAAATAATATTTAAAATTTGTTGAATTGGGCTCCTTTCCGGTGATCAATATTTCAACTTTCTCTTCTTGGTTACCAAACTCTGGTTTTGTATTGTACAAAAGTTTTTTCAACTATGTGTAGAAAGTTGAAATCTGTGGAATTACTAAAACATTAATAGTTAATCTACTGCTTCAAAACAGGTTAGGATAAGATTTAGATTTTTCATTTAAGGGAAAAATGTGACAGAAACACAATCACAAAGTTTCCTCAGAGAGTCAAAGATAGAGCAAACTAAAACCCAGTCTCATTCTCTGAAAATATCACATGTATTACAGGTTATGTTTAAATTTTAGCTTTATTCTGCTTTTCTGATGATCAATATTGTGAAGTAAGCTGAAAGTGGATCAGTACTTACCGCCTGTCTGCTGCTGAGCTGCACTGAAGAGCAGGATTAGGCCATTTCATGGGCTTTAATCTTTAATCCAAAACCAGAGAATAGACCACACCTTCAGTGGCTTTTGCTCTTTGCAACATAAGATAAAACACTTGAGTGTCAGATGCCATTCAAACAAAAGACATTTGTTTTATGTCCCTAGAGAGTTTAATGTGTGTGTGTGTGTGTGTGTGTGTGTGTGTGTGTGTGTGTGAAGTGACCACACAGATATGAAGCCTGCACAGATCACGTGTGTTTTACAAGTGTTTTTAATGAACATGTTTCAAGAAGTGTTTTATACTTCAGCTGATTAAACACTCCCAAATGAGTCAAACTATCTTTGAGAAAAAGTGAATCAAGTGGAATCCTATCTTCCCTTTATTAGTTGTTTTTCTTTCAATTTGAGTTTCTCTTCAGAAACAAAGACTAAGTGAAAGCTGCTGTGAAGAGGCAGCTTGAAAACACCACAGAGACAATCGAGCCTGATGGGAAGTTAACAATGAGCGTCCACGGAGTTAAAGTCACTGTTGTAACAAAAGAGGGAGGTTACAGAGGTGATGGGACACTGTTTCTCTGTCAGAGTTTATTGTGAAAAGACAACTCACTGCCTCATCGCTAATTGGCAGCCTGTTAGCATCCAGGTGGTAGCTGCTAATAAGGAAGGGAGAAGTGACTAAGCAATAACATGTAGGTTTCTCTTAATACTTTGGGATACATATTTATGTAATTTACCTTGAAAATATATTTGTGTTAGTACCTGTTGTTATGCCAGCTTTGCCTGTTTACACTGAGTGATACTAGAATATTCATCTACGAATAAGCTAGGGTTTAAACTTCTTGGACGGCTAAAACCACATAATCCACCCAGAAAGACAAATTATTTGTGCGGTAGTTTTAAGACAAAAATCCTAACAACACAGTCAAGAGGCTAAGTTATGTGTCTGCTAAGGTTACACCTAGCAGAGAGCCAGGAGTTCCCACCTGTCACTTAGGTGACTAATATAAAAATTCATACTGTATAGTTGTCATGAATAGAGAAAGGAGCTATGGGGACATATGTTTTTTAATAGGCTGTAAACTTGTTTATTTATGCTGTAAAGTAAGACATTTTAACAATACGTATATTTGACTCACTTTTTCAGCCAGACTCAAGTGGACACTCAAGGAACTGCAGCTTGTCTTACTTCATTTTAAACACCAAAAGGTTGCAGTTCCTTTAGCTGGGAAATTTCCAATTTCCTCATCAAGATAGCAAGTGGATGACTGCCTAAAAACTAGTTTTTTTTTTTTGTTTTTTTTTACAATATTTAATGTATAATCCTAATTTTTAACATTTGAAAAACACAAGCTTTTATATGTTTCAGTCTTTCAACTCACCCTGCTGTTATTTGGTTGAGGTGTTTATATAAGACTGGCTTTTAATATTTAGAAAATAAATAAAAAATGATGATGATTAAAACAATAAGTATTTCCCTGGGTACAAAAAATTAAGCTATAAATATAATTGATCTTTACTGTAAATTGAGACTAGTTGTCACTGTGCAGTCCTGGCTGGTAAAAGGAACTCTCGTTGTAATTGGGACTGGCTTTTACTTAAAGTTTTGTGGTATTTTCTTAAGCTCTGAAAACTCTCCATGTGCCTCCAATCATCGCTGCTCAACGTCTGTTCATTGCAATTTAATGTGGAAACAGCATCTAAGCTTCCGACAGTGGATGTGAGGAAGGATGAGACGAGATCTGCTGATTGACTGCTATCTCTCAGCCTATCACAGCTGTTTCCTCCCCTCTGGCTGAATTTGCACTTTTTTGGCTCCAAGATGGCAGCAGCACCTCAAACATTACGTCTCAAACAAAAACAGCTAACACAGTTTAACACAGCGACATCATTTTACTTCATCCCTAGTTATCAAAGCCTTCCCCCCCTCTCCCCATCCCCCCCATTCCTCCTCAGGGGAGAAGGTTTTGGGGAATTTCCCAGCCTGCCTCTGTGCTGCTGGCCTGGGGTTAATAGGTGTTCAACCCTCCTATTATCCATGAGCGTTTGTGAATTACCGACCGAGTGATGTTTACCACTGATATCATATATATGCTAATGTGGACCCTTAATTGGAGGGGAGGGGCCGGCGGGCAGGAGGGCGCAGGGTGGCGATCATGTGTAAAATTGATTTGTGAGGGCTGATATTTGACGGGCAGTGGTTGGTGGGGGGGTGCAGGGCTGCAGGCAGGGGGCTGGAGCCACACAACTTTATGTTCCTCCCTCCCTGAGTTTCAAGTATTTCTAAGAATCTACATGAAGCACAGCAAAGACAAAGACAGGGGGACATTTGAGAGATGATTGTTCCCACTTCGCATGATTCTTCTATTATTTAAAGATTGTTGTTTCTTGCTTGTATTAATAAGTAATGGGAAGCAGTTTAATACGTCAATAGATGGTGAGAGAGATGTTTGATACGTTTCTAAAATATCAAAATGCAAAAGGGGGTTCTGCAAAGTTTTAACATCTCCTGCTTCAAATACTTATTTTTAACACTGAATCTATTATTTTTTGTAAGCACAAATCTTATATGAAGGAGGTGTAAAAATATGATACAAAAAGTGCAGAGGCAAGTATTCGAAGGCATCATTTTTTTTAAAGGTCACAACTTTTAATGGCTAATTTCATTAAAAAAACAACAACAGATGCCATTTTCATTCATGATGATGTGTTACAAGTTCTTGTACCGTGGTTAGTTAATCTTGTAACCTTCATACGAGGAGTTCCCTATGTTCCCTAAACAAAAACAGGTTTGTATTCAAACAGAAAGTATAAATAGCTTAATAAGACAGCAAAATAAGGAAAAATAAACAAAATGAAGGCATCAAAAGTGCAAAATAATAGAATTTCAAAAATGAAATGAAAACTAGATTAATCGCAATTAACTTGAAATTCAGGGAAATATTGCTTGACAGCCCTATTTTATATGTCTCTCAGAGTTGTAGCTGATCTCCAGTCTTCTGCTTGTTTTGTTTCAGAAATGAGTTGCAACTCACAATTTCTTTATTTGCCAGCAGGGGGGCCACTCCCCTGATTGTAAAATAAGTCTGATGCTATAGAAGTCTATGAGAAAATATTCCTACTTCTCAGTTGATTCATTCATTTGTTCAGTGTTGTACTAAAAAGACATTTAGTTTTAGCTCTACTACCCCCTTGTATTCCTCTGTTCTCATTGGTATCACAGTTAGAAAGCTAGCAAGATTATATTTATGAGAAATCTGCACAACAAATGTCTCATCAACTTTCTTTTTTTTGTAGAGTTGAGGTTATTATTGTAATGTTTAAATGAGAGAAGGTTGGAAGATTAAAAAGATTTTTGTATTTTTCAAACTAGTCACTCAAGAAAGTCTAATCAGTCTAATAATTTTGTAATGTCCTTAGTGCTGATGCATATTTTAGATATGTAAAAGAGTTTTAAATGATCTATATGAGTAACAAAGGAGGAAAATTCTCTAAAATATCTACAAACTAACTCCCATTCCAAAAGTTTACAAGATAAACGTAAATCCACTATACATTAACAGGTTAATAAAATAAATCCCAACTTTCAAACCAAACCACTGATTTGTATTTTTTAAAAACTTTTCTCTTGGATAAAAATATTCCTCTCTCAGCCATACAGAGCCAAACTAAAAATCCAACCAACGTGTCTTTATGTTTGGAGCCCAAACTGTGGTTCTTTAAGTGTAAATCAAGCACACAGAGACAAATATGTTTCCCTTTGATAAGTTGAATTTCCTTCTCTCTGCCAACCGCTGCTCGCTCATTGAGGCTGCAGACGAATGTTCTAAGCCGGCGTACGTGATCCGCATGGCTAAACGCCTGCTGGCTCTGAAACAAACAGGCCAGCAATGCTTTAAGTATATTATCAGCCAAGTTCTTTTAGGAACGTATTGCTAAAGGAGCTTACCATTTAATTAATGTAACTTCAGCAAGATTACACCCGGCCCAGCCGTGTAAGCAGAGGCAGCCTCTTATTGACCTCCATGCAAGAGCTTAAAGACACAAGAATGGCGTTTTTACTCAACTTTGATGGGATAACTCGTATAATCTTTCACAGGGGAACGCAGGAATAAAGTGTTTTAAACATAATACCCTTCAAAGTGTGAGTGGGCCATGTGTCGCTCGAGTGCAGAACTGACACAGCAACATTTCACCAACACTGACTTTTTAGATTCACCTTTAAAAAAAATCTATTTTAATTCAGAAGTAATTTAAAGAGAGGAGAATTCTTCATGACTCTAATTGTGAAATGATGCAGACAAGGCAAATGTATATACACTCTAGAATCATACAAAGATGTTTTTTCTTTTGCTATTTCAGTGTAAGTGTCTCACATTTAACATTTCTTATGAATTGGCGCTATAAAAATAAAGATGAATTGATTGATTGATATATGCAGATATAAGTATTTATCATTGTACTCTTAAAAATGTATAAACTGCTTTTTTAATTTATCTAGCACTTTTGTAAAAAGATTATATCTAAAGTTTACATAGGAATAGATGAGAACTACAATGACATTTAAAAACAATATCTAAAGTTGTATAAGGTTTGATTTAAGTGTAATACTTGCTAAATATTACAGCTAAAGAAAAGGGTTAAACTCACAGAAAAAATGTGTTGAATTTGGTACGAATAAACACACAAATTGTATGAAAATCTTCAAAACTATCAACTATTGTTTTTTGTCATTTATACACATTCTGACTTTAAAAACCACAATTTAAAATCCAAACGACAAAAATGTAAGAATCATCAGCTCAGGAATAAAAAAGAAAATGTATTATTTCTTCCCCATGACATGTTCAACATTGTTTGTATAAACAACCTGTGAGATTGATGCAATATTTCTATTATTTAATTTTTTGTGCTCTATCCCCCCATATATCTTCCCCCACCCCTCCCTCCCCCCAAACGGGTCTTTGGCCTTTTTTTTTTTTTTTTTTTAGTTTTGGTGTCACCCTTTCAAACATTCTTTAACAGTGGGATAAAGGGGAGGGGGGACGGGGGGATTGGGGAGATTAGGCTACGGGATCCTCCAGGCATTGTCTGAGAATCTGCAGATAAATAAAGCATTGCTGTGGTTTGGATTTGGCGGGTTGGGGGCAGGGAGGGGCTCTGAGGGGGGGGGGACCATGCCCATATGGGGGTGGGGGTCAGCAGACTTTGGGGGGCAGGTGGTGTTATTGGCTAGTCGGCTGGTGTTTTTTTTTTTTTTTACAATAAATGAATGTGGACATATTTAGATGTAATGGACAGAAGTGAAGCCATTTTCTGCCTCCTATCTGGTGTTAGGATAAATGTTGCTGTGTTTTACCTACCCTTATAAATCAAGTTAAAAAAGAAAAAAAATACATCATTGACAGCGTTTTTAACGTTTAATTTGATATTTAAAGGCAAAACTTATTTTGAAATTGATGCATGTTGGTGATTCAGCATCACCGTTTGGGAATAATAAACTTGGCGGTACTTTCATCTTAAAATATGCAGCCATACATGTTGACTGTGCAACAGATTATATATATTTTTTCATTTTTATTGGCGGTGACCTCTTCTGACAATGATGGTAGAAAAGTCAGATGATGTAATGTTTGGAGGGATCAAATTCAGTTTGGGATGGAGGTAAGTGTGGGAGAACTTTCTCCCTGTAGACAGGAAGTTGAGTCCTTAGAAATAAACAAAAGCAAATTGTAACTTTATTTATGCTGTGAAAAAATAACATTACATATGTAACATAACACACAGATCTATTTAAACTTACAGTAAGTTATTAGGCTAACCCTACAATTACCAATATTGGTGGTATGTTACGGAGGACTTGTTGAAAACATAGTTCATTTTTCTTTAGTTCCTTAAAAGGCATCGTTAGACATTTTGGCAAACACGATCTAAACAAAAGTTCAGAGTTTTCACTTAGTTCTCAGCTTGCAGCCAGTTATAGCCTTGCTTACCTTAAAGAGGAGCTATGTTCACCCTCTCTCTTAGAATGTTTCCTCACATGCACAAAACTCCTGAAGCTTTCAGGGTGAGCTGAATGTTTCAACACAAACAGACTTTTCCTGTCATTCTCCCAGCAAAATGTCTGCATGAAGTTGAGGGTGAGCTGGTGTGTAAACGTAGAAGTTAATATTAAGGATAACTCAATGTGAATGATCAGGCGGAGGTGATGACGTTTATATACATGTGTGATCATTGTGCTCTCAATGATGCAGCTTCAGAGCTTTTTCTGCTCACAGTAAGTCCTTCTCTGCTCGTTGGTCAACGCTGTGAATATGTCCAATGAAACGTGCAAGAAACCGTCCTAATGTGTTGGCCATTGCTTCACCATCATTTGCTGATATCTTGTTAACTTTACAGCCACAGCAACCAGTCCTCCCAGTAAAAGGAAAAGGACTTCATTTTTTAAATAGATATTCAGCTCGTTATGAAAGTCTGTCTCTGTGCCCTGGGGAAGGAAATTCCCTGTTTAACAGCTAAGTGATGTGTGTGTGTGTGTGTGTGTGTGTGTGTGTGTGTGTGTGTGTGTGTGTGTGTGTGTGTGTGTGTGTGTGTGTGTGTGTGTGTGTGTGTGTGTGTATTGATCAGCTGTTGTACCAGTTCTCTTGTATTGATGAACCTATTAACAGTGATCAGAGGTGACGACAGTAAAGTGTTGATTGATCAGTCATGGACTCGCCGGGCCACAGAGATACATCCTTAACCTAATAAGAGGCTGTTTATCTTTCTTTCTTTCTTTATTTCACTCTGTCTTTCTTTCTTTTCTCATCTTCTTTTTCTTCCCCCCTTCTCTCCTTCCTACTTTCCATTCTCTTGCCCTTTACATCATACTTCCATGCCTCATTTATTTTCTAACTTCTCCATTCCTTCCTTTCTTGACTTCATTCTCCCTTTGCTCAATATCTTTTCTCTTTTTTGTATCTTCCTTTGTCTCTTTTCTCTTTCTGTTTTTCCTTTTGCCACTATATTCTGTCCATCCCTACAACCTTCCTTTTTTTCCACGTCTTTTTCCCTTAATTTTCATTTGCTTTTAATCTTTGCTCTTTACTATTCACAGTTTAATATTCGATGATCTCATAGACGATTTGTCTTTAAATAAAGATCAGCGCTCTTTCCTGTTGTGGTTTTTCAGGCAGACAGATCAGCAGGTGGTTATCAGCGGCTCTCTGCTCTCCATTCAGATTCTCATATCAGTTAATTAACACAGCCTGAATCTCCTCCAATGATCTGCCTCCATTCAGGTGCAAAGAGAGCCATCACTTTACTCAAAGATTGTTATTTCCTTTTGTCTTTAACGCCTCTGATGCAAAACATCCACACGCCAACAACAGTCATGTATATGACAACTAGAACAGATAAAGGTTTTTAGTGAATCTAGACACAAAATCACTGATCAGATGAGATTTCTGCTTCTTTTCAATTGCACAGTTTTTATATTGATTTGTATTTTATTTTTTATCAAATTTTTGTTTGAAGTTGAACGGGAGTGTCATTAAAGTAACATCTTTGTTTAAATTAATATTTCAATTAAATTCAATAAATCATTATTTATTAAAGTTAAGCACCAGATAACTACAAAACTTAGCTCATGATAAGTTTTATTATCTTACTGTTTATGTATTTTTGGACCACAGTAAAGTATATTTGATGTAATAGCTTTTGATGTTCGAGTTCAGTATTACATAACAGATGGAAAAGAAAAACAATTCACATAGCTAATGGAAAAGAAACAAAGCTACAAGAAATATGCAATAATAATCGTGATATCCTAACATATTGCGCTTTTCATTTTCTCCTTTATATTGTTGCTCTTAAAAACGTATTATATATACAGTATGATTCATTTATTTTTTTTAATAAGAAGCCACATTTTTTCTATTTATTTTTTTTACTTTTCTGTCACATTTTATTTAATTGATGTTTTTATTTAGATCGCCAATAGCAACGACTCTTCAACACATGCAAACACATTTAACTTTACAAAATGACATCTTAAAAAAAAAAAAAAAACAGAAAGAAAAAACCCTAACAATTATGATCCAACCAACAATATCACAATACAGCTATCTTAACCAAAGACTGACTGACAAATACAAAGCTAAATCATAATAACAATATCTAATGTATACACATTGAATCTATTGAGACCACAGAAACACCCGACGAAGCACAAAGTCACCTAAAATAGTGAATACACTGGTTAAGCAATGAAATACAAGAATAAAGGTTTAGCATGCAAGATCATATAGCCTACATTTATATTTTGTAATAATTCATCAATGACATGGGTATGGGCTGGTATAAATAATTTGTATATGTGTAATGTCTGTGATTTGACCATTCCTCAATGTCGTGTCTCTATACCTAAACGTAAATAGCCTTGCATTAATTTGATATAATAAAAAATAATTTTCCCTCCATTGTCTAAATTTCCTCCTGAATGAAGAAGCTTATTAAACAGACGTTATTCAAAAGAATTGTATTTATTTTGGTGTTTAGGTGAAGTGCCTTATTACTCTTTACATTTTAACTTTTATGATAAAATTCTAATTTCCTTCTCCTGTTTTTGGACCTGTCAATCTTCTCCATAAAGATGTAACTCATATTTAGTTACAATGCCAATGTAATGTACATAGTGTATTTTTTAAGAGGAGCTGCATTTTCAAATTTCCCTCTAGACTTTTGGGGGAAATTCTTCATATATATTCATATAAGTGTGCCTCATCTTCTCCCCATCACTGCAGCTGATACACATTGTGTAAGAGAGTTTTAATAATGTTATTATTTTGTTCTCTCACACTTTTTAAACCTAAAGCTAATTTCCTGATGTTTCATCTTAAAATATTTTCTTGAAATATGATAAAACAGAACATTTCCAACATGTATTTATTCTCTTAGTTTTAATGAGCTGACTAATTTTAAAATGTACTTTTTTTAGTCATTTTTCTGAAGCCTATAATATTTCTTTGTAGGATATGCATATATATATACAGTATATTATTTAAATGTTCTCAGTCTTGGTGAGCTTCCATTCTTCCTCCCTGCAGGAATCCATCTGCGTGTCCTGGTGCAGTTAGCAGATCCATTAGCGAGCAGATTGATTCATTACACTAATGTGAGTGTAACCCTGTTGGCCCTGTTGAAATGCGTGCATTATGACACTCCTCAAATTTGTTCTAACACATGCCCCGGGGAGCCAAACAGAGCCGCTGCTAATGGGGGAGGAGGAGCCAATTGTGCAGAGAGGAGCCGACTGTCAACAGACACAAGGACAATATGAGCTCTGTGTGCTATCAGCTCCTCAAACACCACGACCCACTGCTCCCACTCATACCGATACCCCTCACTCCACTCTACCACTAAAAACATATATTAATTAAACCCATGTTGCAAGCTTACACACAACATAAATATGTAAGAAATTAAAACACTGTGAAGCTCTTTCCAGTGGTTTTTTTAGGGTCAGTTTAGGTGGTTTATGTGAGGTTAAAGAACAGGTTTCTCGTTATTTCTCAATCTGTCCCTCTCCTTATCTCCATCTGAGGGTGTGTTTGTGTGCATTGAGGAGGGAAGCAGTGTCTGAAGCGGCTGGAGATAAGGCCTGTTGTTGTGGATGTGGGGTTGGGTGGGTGGTCTTATTTACCTGTTAGCTGAAGAGGCTTTCAGCTCCCTGCAGGCAGTGGCTTTACATTGAGAGTGTGTGTGTGTTTCTGCTGCTGTGTAGACACTCATCCTAAAGCACTGCAGAGTCCTTCTGCCCGAGCACTAGAGGAACATATGGTGGACGGACGTGCACGCTCTCAATCAAACAAGTTGTCAAAATGTGGAGAGCTTAAATCTCTGCGAGAAGACTGTGTGTCGCAGCTTCATGTCTTTGAAAACGGTTTATTTTGCAAGAAACTTGAGCAAAAACTTCTAGCATCCCATTAAATATCTAGTTGACATTTTAAATGATCTATGAAAGATCAATTTATAGCCTACCATATAGTTATAAATATTATCCAAAAACTCACAGTTCTGTTATTTTAGTTCATTGTGATATTTCATTGCCAGAAAAGTGTGCATATTAATTATAACTTTACAATCATAAGAGTCTATAAAAGTTACTTCAATCCACATTTTAACTTGGAAAACCATTGTGACGAATAGTTTAAGAGCTTAAACATCTTGTCTCTGGTTTGACGGTTCTATATGAGTTCATTTTTAAGAACAAGGTCACTGTAAGAGAGTTAATGATGTGAGCTAGCCTTAACATGTCTTGATTGTAGATTGAGAGAGTTTCAATAGTCGGCCCTCACATCTTTTGAGGCATCTTTTCAATTTTGTTCTTCTTTTGTTCCATAATGGTGTCTTGTCTGCTGGACTAAATCTTACTGAAATTGGCAGGTGAGAGGTTAGGTCTATGAACAGACTTAAAAATGTGTTTATTTGCACATTTTATATAGATTAAGAAAAAGTTCAGATGTTGTCGTGAAAGCAATCTGGTTATCAATAAATCCTAAATATATACTTTGTGCAGGGTTCAACTCTAAACTAGAGCTGTGACTTTTTCTCTGTCTTTTGATTTAGATCATTGTCTCCAGGTCAATTAGAGTTCATGTATGGGACCGTGCTTTATATTCTATATATTTGTATTATATTTAGGTTCATCCTAATCAGTTTTCTTTGTCTGTAATCCTGATAACTGACAACCAGTCAAAGTAGTTGATCGTTTTTCTTGTGAAGTCCTTTCACTTCATACGTTAAATTGTCAACAAAACGTGTTGGCTGCAGTCGCTAAAACCTTTGTTGTGAGAATATTGGCCTCATTTCAGAAGGCAGGATCCCTTTTTTGTGTCCAAGCCTGAATTTGAGCACTAAGCTGCTGGTTAGCAGCAGGTAAACCAGTTCAGCAGGTGGGCTCTGACCTCAGTGACTCCACGCCTCTCTGAAAACTCATCTGTGATTTTTTTTGTTTTTTGGCTGAGTGTTTCCTCTCTGCTTGCTCATTTGTGTGAAAGAGGGGAAAAAAAGGGGTAAGTGTCCAGATTGCGGTACATCTGCTGTTTTTCGGTGGCGTGGGGAGGCCCGGCCGCCGCACCATGCAGGTGCTGCTCCTTCACCCCTGAAGGCCACATTCTTCTAAAGCCATGTGCTGCCTGAGCAAACGGAGCTTCTCAGCAGCCTGTCCCACCACTGACTGGCTACTGCCCCGGCAACACGCATTGTTGCTCTATGCAAATGGTCTCGCATAGGCTTGGGGAGGGGACGTCCTGAGCTCAGCAGCCGGGATAGTGAACGCAGGCCGGCCAACAAATGAAAGTTTGCCTTAAATCCTGGGGATAATAGAGGCAGAGGTTGGGGCCGAGTCTCAGAGCCGAGATAAACAGAGGGATTATTCCTTGGTTTTGCATCACTCGCTCTCCTCTGGGTGGCCCTTAACTGTCAGGAGAGCTCAGAGGGGAGAGGGGGAGGCGAGAGAAGAAAAAACGTTTAACGCATGAACATTCACACAGCACATCGGGGGAAAGAAGTGAGCCTAATTCCATCAAAGACCCAGAAATTAGCAATTAATTTATTCCAACCTCCCTGCCCCCGCTCCTTTTCTATTTTCAGCCCAATTGTTGGTAAGTTCTGCAACATCTGGTCCAGAACAGCCACTGTGCCTGATGACGGATGCTCCCTCCATTAAAGCAGAATGGCAGAGAAAATCTGCCCTCTTTCATTCATTTCTTGTCCATGGGAGATTAGTTTGGTTCCATGTGAAAAGTAATCATTAAAAATGTTGCTCTTTTTGCAGGCCATGCATAACCACGGCGGGCAGCGCCTTTATTTGCAATTGTAATTTAAAGAATAATTAAAGAAGTTAAATGATTCTGTAAATGTAAAACAACTTGAGTCTTTGTGCTCAGGGGTGCATGAACCTTTGCCTTATGGCTGGTTGCTCTGATAAACTTGGTAATAAAAGAATGTAGCGCCTCGCTAATGACAAATTTTGAAGTGTTTTGGATTTGCTCACTCTCTGTCCTCTGCTCACTCTGATGCCTCTGACTCTAATCTGGGCTCTGCTGAGGAGCCACAATTAAGTGTTTTAGCGAAAGTTACTGATTGGACGACTCACTGATTGACTTTAATTGTTTGGAGGAAAAGAAAATTATGACAATGTTCAATATGTAAACAAACAGAAAATCTGAGATCTGAGAAAAGATGATCAGGACTTGATCTAAAAAACAAAACATTAGGCTAATTCAAACCAGTGCATTTTTATTTAAAATCATTGCATTTCATAACGGGATACTTCTCTTTAAACAGGACAGAATTAGAGCACAATCAGAATTTGAATTTTTTTTTATCAATAAAAACAAAACGGTTAAAAGTTTTCATCAGATTATTGTCCTTATTTCCTTAAAAAAGGCCTTAAGAACTATTTTTTTTAACAACATTTGCCAATTTGATATCTGTAAACTGTCCATACAGAGATTACCAAACTCTTTATATTCAAGCTTTATGAGCTTTGCAGACAAATTAATCGAAGTCTTACTTAAAACCAAGAAGATGTTTTTTTGAATTAATTTCATCCCAGACAAATGCAATTATACATTTGTATTAGATTGCTGTTTTAAAAAGTTGTTGACTATTACATATTTAAAAAAATTACCAAGCTTAGCAATGTATGTTGGGTGTTACATGAAGCCTAAACATAGATATAATAAGTAATGTTAACTTCAGGCTCTTCACCGGTAAATTACAGCAGAAATGTTACATTTTTACATTGTGACAAGGTCCAAAATCCAAATGGAGTCCACTGACTATCCTAAGGCAACAGTGGCAGCGGCCAATTCAATCTAAAACAGAATGTATTGTCTTACTGATATGATATTATCATGATTATTATTGGAGAACTGATTCTCCCTAGAATATATATTTTTGGTATTTTGCATTATGAAATGGTACATTGTTTGGTAAATTGTGGGATTAAAGTTTGAGGACCTTTGTTCCAATGGAAAAACAGGCTCATAGCTTCAGATCAAATTTTTAGTTTTTGCATTTCTATTTGTAAGAAGGGGCATGAATAACAATGTAAAACAGAGAGAACATCTGCATGTCATCCCCATGATAGCATCACAAAAAGCTTTATTGTATTTGGCATCCCTAGTGCAAGAAAACAAATCTTAACCTTGAAGGTATCAGTCACACTTACTGAAATCATCATCTTAACTGATTTTTAAAATCTGCACACAATCAGAGTCTGTCAGTGGAATTGTATGGATCTAATTCAATATATGAATTATAATTACATTTATTTTGAATGGTGACACATTTAGTATTTGGATCACATTAACAGAGGATATCCTTGACTCAGCATCTTCCTGACCCTCCTATTACACCTCGAGCTGCTGCTTCTGTCTGACAGAAACCAGCAAGAAGACGAGAGATGGCCTTGTATCAATTACATCAAACTGCTTCTGAGCTGCACCATCAGCAGCTTACACAAACCAAATACACACACACACACGCATGCACGCACACACACACACACACACACACACACACACACACACACACACACCATCATCTCTGGTGGAAATGAGCTGTTGACATTATTTAGGGTCATTGTCCATGATAGCGAGGGTAACTACTGGGATTTAGCAGATAATTCCTTCCACCTACACCCATCTCCATTACACATTTCACTACATCAGTTAATACTAGATGGCCCATTCAGTCTCGTATCCATTATGACACAAATCTGAAAAGGTGTTATTACTTTTGAATTGTTAGTAAAACATTTTAAAGCCGTTACTTTGGAGAATTGTAAACCTGGATGACTGGAAATGTCCTGAAACCTTCTTGGTGAAGAGGAGGGAGAGGACAGGGGGTGATGAAGCTCCTGTTGAGGTGACCTTGGAGGTTGTAGGTGTTCCGGGCAGGTCTAAGGTGTCCCAGTGGGTGACCTACTGCACCAGTGTGGAGCTGAAACCAGGCCTACACTGCTCAGGCAGCCTTTCCCTGGAGGAATAAAATAGTGAATATATTATCAGCTCCTAGAGTTTAATGAAGAAAGTAGGTTAACAGTTGCAATTTTACTTTACAATGAAGTCAGTATAATGCCCCAGCAAACCACCACTAATGTCTTTAAAACTAAATCCAAATACATGTAAAGCTGTTAACATGGTGCTGGTTTTTCTTGTTTTTTTTCACGTTACATTTAAATACAAAGGATTTATTTTGAGTATTAAAGAAAAGCTTGCAGCAGGTGTAGCAGTCTGCAATAACCTGTTAGCTGTCAGCCATCATACAAGTCAGAGTGAGCTTTGTTGGCTCTGAAGTTATGGGGGAACTGAAGAAATAAAAACGCAAATGTTGGTTTGAGAAAATGCAATTACAGTGGAAGATACTATAAAGCTACTATTTTGAAGCCTGACACTCTGCGATGAGCTGTAAACTAGTCATTTGAGATTCAAGTTAGCTAGGTTAGCATTGTTTTGTTTAGCCAGTTAAAAAAAATCAGTTAAGTTAAAAGTGATTGGAAAATTGTTAGCACAAAGGTTGTTTTAATAAAATAAAGAAACAAAATACTTAAGACACTATTTATTGGATGACCAGCACTCTGTAATTAACTGTAAGGTTCCCTGGTCATCAAAAGTTAGTGCCTGGATTGCAATGCTGTTAGCTAAGCATGATGGATCATAAAGATTCAAATGTTTACTTGAAAACAAAAATACAATGCTAAAGAAACCATAAATCTACTTTTGTGATCCAAGCAGTCTGTGAATAACTTTACACACGATCTCTGGTCATTGGAAGTTAACGTTAGCTAGGTTAGCTTTTATTTAGTTCATAGCTAGAAAATAAAACAATTCAGTCCTGAGTGACTGGGAAAAAAATCCACAGACATTTTGTCTTTAGGTCAAGAATACTAGAAGATTTTGCCAGCTGACTTTAGCTTCCACAACTGCCTTTCATGAGTGATGATTAATCCCACACAGACTGAGACCTAACCTTATCTTTGTAATATGTGATCTCAAATTCTAACTTCTTTTATCGAGCTAAGTTTTGCCCATGTTTGTATGAAATGCAGACCTAACTTTGCTACTTTCAGGGAGCTAGTAACTTAGCAGGCCTACAGAATTCCTATTTTAGTCACGAAAACACAGCCATTGGTTGTATTCTTTGTTTACTCTACTTCTTGCTCTTTCTCTCTTCTTGCAAACTCTGAGTTGGCCCTCTATTTAAACTTGTGAACATTTCACCTTTAATCCATATCAGCCATTAGCACATCAGGCTAATATAAAGAACCAGCTACTCTGTGGTACTGGGCATCTACAATGAATATCACCTGCCGGCGAAAGGAAGAGATTCGAATTAAGGTACAATCCTGAATCAAGCCCAAACCCAAAACCTTCTTTTGGCTTTTAAGGTTCAGGTTGGGTCAAATCCAGTTTTATTGTCGCCATTTTTTTTCAGGTTCTTGTTTTGGTGTTCTTATTTGTTTACAAAAAATAACAACATGACTTCATCGAGTCTCTGCAAGTTTCCAATTTTGACCAGAGGTTTTCCAGCCTCTTTTAAAGAACCGGACAGCGATGATATTGTCTTTTCCCATGATCCTCTTGGCAACATCCCGCCAAGGAAAGCAGCCCGACACAACAAAAAAAACTTGAAAGAACACAAAGGCACAAAGAGGCGGAGGTTGCAGCGGCTGAGGTGGCCGTCTCGGAACCGCCAGAGGACTCGGCCTCGCCATAAAGCCGGGCCACTCCAATTCTGAGCAAATGCTAATGAGATTGCTCTGATCCCTCTGGTGCTTCTCATGTTTTCAACACCTTCAAGGACCACATGGCGCTCACAGCATAAAGACAACTAAATGAGAAATCTGAACGTTTTTTGTAATGCCTGGGGGCCTCTTCGCTTTTCAACCTGGCTACCCATTCAGCATATCTTCCTGAAAAAAAGAGAAGATAAGAAAAAGACTCAAACAGGGGGTGTAGATGAGCAAACTTTTCGGAGAAATGGCATTTTTGTGAACTCAAAGTAATAATCATCTATGGCCACACAAGGGCACAACCTTTGATGCAGGAAGAATCAAAAAGGAGGGAAGAGAAAAGGAAACGGAGATGCTCAAATTTGGAGGCTGTTTCTCACAACCGCTGTAATGAGATCACTAACATCTTGAGCCGGCCTCCACTATAGCGGCCAAACAACAGGCTCCTAGATGAAAGGTGAATGGGCCCGGGTTCCTGCTGACTGGTTCAGAAGCACTTTAATAGCGCAGCGCCCTATGAAAGGTTCCTGGGCAGTAGCTCATATTAGCAGCGAAGCACACAGCTTAATAGGATGATGCCTTTTGGCTTTTGTCATGAGATGATTAAGGGCTTCGTTGTCACCGCTGCCTGTTGAGCACAAAGCACTAGAATCCACTCTGCCCAGCTTATTGTCTGCGTCGATGTGGTGTAAGAGGGGCTCTTTTGATGAAAACACCTCTCAGGGATCTATCAGGTGAGCTCTGCTTTGGAGTCTCACATCGACGCCCCCTTAAACATATCTCGAGTGCTTTGTTTTCCTCTAAAGGCCCTTGAATGTGTCGTCGTGTTCGGACAAAGTCAAATGCCAGAGATGAGCAGCAGCAACATGATAAGCAGCTGATAATGGTGCTTGAATAAAGAAAATATATACGTGTGTCTGTAATTAATTCAGCTTGTTGTATTAACTGTGCAGTAAGTGATTTAGAATGGAAAAGCCATTCCTATCTTGTGCCTGCAACCTAACATAATGTAAAAAAAAAATGCTAAATGCCCTTTTATTGACTCTGAAAATCCTCCTTGTTCCTCTACAAATTAACCTCTTTACCATTTTCCTCTGAACAAGGCATCAACCTGACACTTACTGAAAAGGAACAAGTGGAAACACATAACAGGCTGATTTTTTCTTCTTCAAAGAGATTCTTATGACACTAAATGACCTGATAAGATGAATATTTGAGCTCAATTAAAGCCACGCCTCAGAAATTCAAGGATTCTTGTTCAATCTAAAGCGTTCCATTGAGTTTAACTTGATCCTGAGGCCAAAAAACATCAATGAAAAGGCCATGAATTAACCTTTTTATGCTTTAAAAAAAAAAAAAAAGATTGCATGATTTTCCATCGCTACAGTTTGCCACGCAGAGAAAAAGTGATTGAACGGGATGAATGTTGGCCAGATTGAAGTTAAAAAGAGAATGTCCTTTTTTTTGTAATCAATGCAGGTCCTTTCAATCAGGAGAGCTTTATTCTCGGGATTAGTTTTGGTGACTTAAGAAGCTAGCCTACCTCCAAACCCCCCCACCATCTGCAACTGCACCCCCCTCTGTCGGCTCTCCTTTACCCCCCTCCTCACCAAAATAGCACAAGGATACTGGCCGCCTTTTCACTCGCTCCTAACAAGGCGGCTCCAGAGCACAGGCCACTCCAAATAATTAAATCAATCCCTTTGTGTCCCCCAATATTCCCCTTCAGCGGGTGACTGCCCGAGATCTGATTATGGCTCTTCATGCATATTCAGGCCGGAGATACAACTTGTCTTAACAACCTCTTATTTCTTATATTTCACAGGCAGCAAACATGCACCAATTTCCTAAGTTCTGTTTAAAAATACATCCCAGAATTGATAGTTTTGCTGTGGTCACTGACTCTGAATGCGTATTTAAGACAAGAAGAAGTTAGGGTTGGAGCCCGACAGACAAATTGGATTAGCAAGTATTGGATTAAAGGTAAAACGGAGGGATAACAAACAAGAAAAGCTGCCTGTGATCACAGGGTTTAATATATTTCTTTTCCTCTCTGATCCCTTTCTTCTTTCCCTCCCCCCTTTTCTTTCTTTCTTTTCGGGTAAAGATCCCAGGCTTAAGACAGACTTATTAAAACTGGGATTAATTTGTAATGCTCCCGTAACCCTCGGGGTCAACCAAAGATTTGTTATCTAAAGCAAACAGGAAAAAATGTACTACTAAAACACAACGAGGGCTTTAAATCCATGTCTGTCGGGCTTCTGGGAGATTTAGCTTTGTATGGATGGTGTTATCCTTGACATATTTATTTGAGCTGGGAAATAAAACCCTTTGAGGACATCTGGATGTTGATTTATTTACAATTTGCACAAATTCTTTACAATTATGGAGCTATTTTCAAATAAACACATTAAAACCGTAAAGCATGCAAAAGTGTCCAAAATCATTTGAAATCTTTAACTTTGGATAATACAAAGAAGGTGAAAATATATTTCATTAGAAAATATCCTGTTTTTTAATCAGCAGACGATGAGAGGTAACAGGAGAGCAGGGCACTCTCATTAGCCTTATCTTTTTAATGTCGCACTGCCTCAGATTGTGATCTTAATCTTATTTGGTTATGGAGGCTTTGTTCACTCCAACATGCACAAAGACCTTTGGGGAACAAATCCAAAGGCTCTGCAAAGGAAAAAAAAAACGAGTGCCTTGTTTTTTGAAACGCTGTTGGATGTGTTCCTTGTAGTCGAGGTTCAAGGAGCTGAACAGCCTAAATCTTCTGTTCCTATTTTATTCCATGAAAATGACAGTCTTTGTTTCTTCCTTTATTTCTTTAAAAAATGTAACAAGAAAATCTCTTTGGTCTGGTTTGCTGGACCACAAACTTAATAAAATAACATGTACAAATAATCATTTTAAGATTCATATTATAAATATGTTGAGTAAGGGTCATACCAGCAGTTAACAGAGGGGATTGTCTTTCATTTACTGTCAGTATTTATTAAGGATGACTATCATTGAAAGCACTGGAGTTCTCCTATATTCAAGATTTCCTTTCTCAAATCTTCACTTGTTGAATCTGTTTTTTTAAAAGTTTTCTGTCTTATAATTTGCTCATCCTAAGACTCTAATCACACCTTTCTCTAGAAGTTTCAGTATGTCTTGATAGCTGCTTCCTGTTTGTTTTTTATTTTATTTTTTTAAGTCTCAGTTTATTTATGCTGCTATCCCCAATGTGCAATTAAGGCCACTTGGGTAAGTGTTCTCCCCTCATTCAGGTTCTTACTTATATTTGAAGGTAGAGCCAGTAACAATGTCCGTTGCAGCTTGTAGACACAACATTCAAACTGGGCCCCTCCTCTTGGCCTCGTCGCCTCCAGAAAAGCACACTTACTGCAGTACGTAGTGTGTACTTTCACTGCTTGTACCTACACTGCAAGCTACCCTCACCCCAGTTCACCCTTGCTTTGGAATTCATTTTCTCTGCTTGGCATTTCGCCTCACTATGATTATTATAATTTCTCTTCTTTACATGGACTTCTTCTATTCCCATGTCTGCCGGTTTGAATCGCTTCCAATCACTGAATCCTAAACTCACCTGGGCACTGTCATTGGCTGGAGGAAATACACCAACTCCCAGCCCAGAAATATCAGGTGTCAACCAAAACACAAAATGGTCTCGTCCCCTTCCCTAATGCATGTTACTGTTGTCGAACTTCTCTCTTTGCTCGACACAACAACAGTTTCTTTGCAAGCAGCCTAAACACTTACAATTTAGTTTGAAAGACAACTACAAAGCCTCAACTCAAGTTTCTATTTGTTTAATGAGTTTTGCGGAATTGTAGCCATTTTTATGCCAGTGTTTGTGGTACACTGTAAATATGTACTCCAGGGTTCAATTTGTTTGTATCTATAGCCAGTAGAATCAGACATAATAAACTGCATTTCCTTATTTTTAAATGTTTATAAACTATTTCAGTCCACCTTCAGACAGCTTTCATACGTAGAAAACTCATTAATATAGAAAATGTTTAAATGTTAGGCAGCTTCTGCTAATGTTTACCCGCTCCATCTACATCTGAACCAGAGACAAGACAATTTTTTGAAACTTTGGCACTAGATTCTTAAATACTATGAGTTCTATTGCAGGGAGTATTTTTATTTTCCCTTCTTAAAGCTTGTTGACCTAAAGAACAGAGGAGAAGTTGACTCATCCTTCGACAGCGTGAATCAGCCTTGTTTCGTTCCAGACACTGAAAGTGTGATCAATGTCTCCTTCGTCCATTTTCTATCAGTAATCCTCCACAAATTGCCCACCGCTGCAGTTTGTGTATCAGCTATTTGCACTGGATTAATGTGAGTCACTAGTGGCAAGTGTTCAAATCAATGTTTATTAATGGTTTCTTTAAGTGTTTAAAGATTAAGTCATTAACATATTGATGAAGTTTTTGAAGTTGCCCAGGGAGAGAAAAGGAGCCAGAGCTGGAGAGGCTTCGGCGAGCTGTTGAACTGATGCCAGCTGCCAGAAAACAAGAGAGTGAAGAATATAAGAAGAAGAAGATCTGTGTGTGTTTCCAGAGAGGAAAGCATCAGGTGCTCCATGCACTGTTTCTTCTGTTGATTTAAAAAATGGCTTGTTTCCAGAGCAAATGTCCCCTTAGTGGTTAAACCCTGCGGTACCTGGATTAGATTCTGTTAATCCAATGAATTGTAACATAATTTCAAACATTACAGCTTTGAAAATTTGGATTAAAATCATAAACATTAATATTATATCAAAGTTGATGATCCATTCATTAACAGCTGACGGCTTTGTGAACTATGAACAATGGCCATTATTTTGGGACTTTGGTTGGAGCCACTTTGATTTGTATTAAAAAAAACATTTTAGCCAGGCTTCCTTTAGTATGTGCATGTGATTGTTCAAAGTCCCGATATAGCAACATATGACGCCCCAAAGGATTTTGAGTTGAACCGGTGCTTATGATCAAATTATTAGCTGCACTTGCAAATATCTCTTTATGGATTTTTTTTAAGCAAAACTATTGCATAGCTGATTCATTAAAGCTCATTTGCTCTCCAAGCTGACTGTTCTTCTGCATATAACCAAATCCCTCTGAGAGTCAAGAGTGGACAACACTACTATGTAAATATAGTGTACACTTACATCTTCAATGGTTTTTAGTTAAGTTTTTTTTCAGAATTAAAGTATGAGGTACAAATGGCCTCATCCTGTGCCAACACTGACCAGATTCTCAAAAAATGGGCCGAGTTGACCAAAATCTCCTTTAATGTTAGGTCTCTGTAAATAATACAACAAAGTCTAAATGGTCTCCTCAGCTAACTTTCCTTAGAATTTGGGGCTTTATATCAAATCCTGATTGATTGCCTTTTACTTATATTATACAAAGAAGGCTATTGTGTGCGAGAGTTTCATGTGGTCTTTAGAAGAATCTTTTTTTCTTTGTGGTGTTCTTGTTGGGATGCGACACAGTCCGCTCCAATTGATTTTACCATTCAACAGCGACCTGCTGCAGCCCTTTGGCTCAGCATGGTAATTCTCCCTCTCACCTGATAAGGTACCTGATCCATAATAAATCAATTCTAATTAGTTTTATGTTTGGAGGGAGAGGACGGGGGTGTGTGCTTTGCTTAGGGGACTCTGCGCTGTCCTCCTTCCCTCCTCTCATCATGTTGTTTTCAGCCTTCAGTCATCTGCACACCTGATATCAGCTAATCTCCTGATTATTAAGTGTGGGTTATTGATGGAGAGGAGAAGCGCTGCCTCTTGAATCAAGGACAAGCAGCTTTTGTTTCCTTCACTGTTTGTTTTTAGGGTGAATTGTGTATGTGTGTGTGTGTGTGTGTGTGTGTGTGCGTGTGTGTGTGTGTGTGCGTGTGTGCGTGTGTGCGTGTGTGCGTGTGTGCGTGTGTGCGTGTGTGTGTGTGTGTGTGTGTGTGTGTGTGTGTGTGTGAGAGAGAGAGTGTGAATTAGGGTTTCAGGGGCTCAAACATGTCCTCAAACTTCTTCAGAGAAAAGGTTTCCTGACAGCTGAGAGTGGGATCATTCATTGTGTTCATGTTCAACTTGCAACTAGTGAAGCGACAATTCAGTAAAGAAGTAAAAAACGCTTAGGAGATGTCAGTTCAAAGACACTACCTTAGCCTTAACTGTCTTATGATGACTGCTGATGGAATGCATTGGTCTACACATAGGCTTCTGAGATCAATTGAAACGCACCATTAGGCCTTGGACACATTTCATCAAAATTATAGAAACTAGGGAGGACTGACTGTCGTGTTTACCCAGAGTTTCTCCAGCCAGACCCCTAGTATTTTTCCGCAGAAAGTCCGAGTGAACTGATGTCTGAACGCGGCAGCATATACTCAAGTAAATGGGAAGAGACTGACGTTTATATACAATGACTGTCTAAAGTGTCTGCACGCTACCACTACGATCTCTGTGCTCTAATTAAACATCTGCATTCTGTTTTCTGTTGGTCAGTATGTTGTTCTCCTCTCTTTTGTGGAAGTTGTCATTCCATTGGATTACCGTATTTTCCACACTATAAGGCGCACCGGATTATAAGGCGCACCTTCAATGAATGGCCTATTTTAGAACTGTTTTCATATATAGGGCGCACCGGATTATAAGGTGCATAGAATAGAAGATACTGCAGTCAAGCGTTTGACTGGGGTTGCGTTATGCATCTACTAGATGGAGCTGTGCTAAAGGGAATGTCAACAAAACAGTCAGATAAAGTCAAACTTTATTAAGCGTTCTGACAACTCCGTTCACTCCCATGGTCACAATGTTCAAACGTTAATGTGCATATTAACAATATCTCCCAGCCTTGTTCACTCTTCTCCCAAACGTGGAGGGGAATTTTTCCCTGAGTCAGTAAACACGTAGTAAAAGAAACACAGTCTGATACCGCTAATTCAAACGTTAGTGCATAACTCAACATTGTTCAGTTACGTATAACACGTAAAGCTCACTTCTTCAGTTCATTCCCCGTCCACGAATCCTTCGAATTCTTCTTCAGTGTCCGAATTGAACAGTTGGGCGAGTACGGCATCCAACATGCCCGGCTCCCTCTCGTCATTATCCGAGTCAGTGTCGCTGAGCGCCGTGTACAACCAGTATGGATCAACCAATTAACCAATTGATCCATATATAAGGCGCTCCGGATTATAAGGCGCACTGTCGTTTTTTGAGAAAATTAAAGGCTTTTAAGTGCCCCTGACAGGGAAAGTCCCCCGCTGTGAGGAGCATATGTGAACGGCTAGGTCGGGAGAATCTCCGGAGCGGTCCTCCTGTAATTATCTAGATATTATCCGGAGAGCAAATGTGAAAACGGCTAGAGTTAAAAAAAAAAAAAAAAAAGATAAAAGCACTGGGCCTAGAACAGAGCCCAGAGGACAAGCAGACACCTAATGAAAAACTTGAGGCTGACTTTTCTAGGCACAAATAATTGAGTACAGTTGTATTTTTTATTCCGATCAAAAGAGAGAAAGATTCTTGGCTGGCAAACTTTTAATTGACCAAAAAAGCCATAGATGAAGGCTGACTTGTGCTTACTTTGAAGACAAATGTTGCAAAAATCTCGACTTTTACCGACAAACCATTTTGCATTGCCAAAAACAAAAAACTATTTTCTATTTTTTGTCTTGCTTTCGTTGAACTAGAACAGTCTTAACTCTGCATCTAAGTTCTTAAACAGCCTCGTCCAATGTGGCTATAGATCACAAATATCTAAACAACACAGATAGCAATGGGAAAATAAGTTATTTGAAAATAAATGAAACACTGCATTTCCATCAAAATGAAATCTATGTGAAAAGAACTAAGGATAAAAATAAACAAATCAACACAATACCAAGAAGCTAACATGCATCCAAACCCTTCCCCCCTCCACAGAGAAACAAGGTTGACTTGTGATTCCTGAGTTAACAATGTGCCACCACACCTCATCCTGACATCGATTCCTCCTCCATTTATTCCTGTTTTGGTTCATGCATGGGGTCTCTATATTTGAAAGCTGATGCTCTTCTCTGAAAGACAGATTCATGCATAGACTCGGCTACTTTTGTAGTGTGCGGTGGTTTTATATGATAAGCTTTTTTAGACGTTCAAAATCAATATGTAATCCTGTGCAGGGGCTTATCCCCGGGACCGGGCCATTTGTGGGGCTCTTTGAGCTTTGTTACAGGTCTTCTGGCAGCTCCGTGCAGCAGATTGATTAGCTGCAGTGCCAGAATCCTATCAAATAGACGGCTCTGATGATGGAGCAAACTCTCTCAGAGCCTTGTGTTGACTGGACGTGGAGATAAGAAACGATGGAAATTCCCCTTCGTCCTGCACACAGAGGGGCAAAAGGGAGCGCTTATTTCTACCCTCTGCTACTCTGAACAGAATCTGGATCTGTTTGGAAGGTATTCACATTTCAGGAAGTTTAAGACTTAACCAAAGTGATTCAAAGTGTATGTTGCAGCAAAGAAAGCTATTCCATTGCCTACATCCGCAGCAAGGTAAAAATGTGCTCTCTTGTCCAGTTATAGTTAGAATAATAATAAGGTTTAACACAACATAAATAATTTAAGATTTCTTGTATAATTGGAAGAAAAAAGTTTAAATTATTTCTTAAATAACATGTAAGAAAGCATATTCATTGTCACACTTCATGCGGACACTCTACAGATTCTGCATAAAAGTACAGGAGTACAAAGCCGGTATTTGGCTTCGGCAGTGTTATGATTCCTGTTTGTGCAAGTTAAATTGTACACGAGCTAGCTGAAAGCACTGTGTGCAGAACATAGCGGAAAACCAACAATGATTTATGTTTATTTAATATCATCTGCATGTAAGTGCAGCTAAGGATCCACTGTTGGCTGCACATTGTTCCACTCCATTCACAGTTCAAAAGTTACTGGTTAAACTGAAAAGAATTCTTGCCTGGAAGTCCTTGGCCAATAGATTCTACACTGGGCATCCCAAAAACTTTGTTCCTAGAGGATATATCATTGTCAGACAAAAGCAGATGGTTTCAGAGATTGCACTGTCCCAAAAGTTGTCAATGGGCATCCATACTCTAAAGATGAAGTGTGACCAAATGTTTTTACCTTCCACAATCCCTTCAAGTGTATCTGTACATGAGCTGTAAGGGAAACTGGGACATAATCACACACATGCATTCAAGACATGACATCATAGTGGAGGTGCAGGTCAGAGTGAACATTTAGCGACTAACGGCCCTGACTCACCAAGCAGAAGGCAAAGAACTAGTGGCGATGAAGGCCGCCTGTGGTGTCGGCGCACAACGCTGTTTGTTTTGCCCAAAAAGTAAGACTACAGCCGGCGGCCAACCAACACGTACATTCTGCTCATGCGCCAGCAGGCGGCGGTAATCTGTAATTGTCATTCCAAAATAGGGGAACCGGAAGAGGACGAGGAAGACCGCGGATAAATAAACCGTTGTTGTAACATGAGAAGACAATTTTTTCACCGCTGTCGTTCAACACTCGTTATATAGCTTCTAATCAAGAATCATGTCTGATAAAAAGTTGTATCCAGTATCACATAAGGACTCTGTTTAATCAGTCCACTTTCCAGTTCTGACACACCTGAGTTCAGACAAAAATGAAAGAAGAGTTTTGTTTGCAGTAGACACCCAGTGACTGAAACGTGCACAAGATAACCTCTCAATTTCTGGTTTCTTTTACTGCATGCGAAGAGTCCAGGTCAAATGGTGTGCACATTCATGCATATCTGAGAGTATCTTTAACACTGGTAAATCTGCACCTCACATGAAAACAAAACTTGAGATATACGTAGCTTATGTAGTTTAAATCAGTTTAAGGTTGTGTAGCAAGAGAACTTCTTTGCTAATTGTCTTTTTATGAGCTTCCATTTTACTCAAAGACATCTGGGGAATGCTATATCGCGTTCAATATTTTCTTTTTTTTCTGTCAGTGTAGGGGGTGTTGGGGGGGGGGGGCAGAATGTGCGCATTCCTGCGTGCCCTGCCAGCGCTCACATGGTTACCGCTGCTCGCATTGTTAGAGAAATCTGAATGAGCACTGGCCGTGCAAGTTTTAACGTGATTGCCCGAGGGGCAGCAGAGTGAAAGAGCGAGGAACAGAGCCAGAGAAGAGGGGAGGAGGGGGAGGGGGGGCATAATCCTAAAAGGATTGGAAGTTACCCCCCCACTACCACCACACACACACACACACAAACGAACACACACACCTCTGTGTTTCAGGGCTGATGGGTATTGGATGAGGTCAGTTGGTTTGGTGTCTGATTTCTCCCTCCTCTCTTTCCTTCATTGTTTGCCTTCTTAATTAGGGGGGCGGGGCTTCGGGGCTGTGATTGACAGCTACATACTGCTCTGTGTCAGGACTCTGCTGTGTGTACTGTACTTGACACTGAATGACAAGTTGTTTCTCATTTCCTGTCTCTGCTGCAGCTCTTTAGGTGTCGTCAGTCAGAGCGACTGTTACAGCTGATCAGTTTCTCAAAACAACACAGAGCGATCATTCTCCAATGACAGCCTTTCTTACTGCTTGCTAATCTTTAAATCCAGCTTTTGATCTACAGTTAAAACCAAAACAGTTTAAATGACCTTGCAGCTATTTTAGTCTTATATCCAATCCTAATGTTTTGGTTTATATCTCAATTAATAAAATACATTTTAATTTTTTTTAAAACAAAGACACAACAACCAAAACTGTATATCTTTACTGCTGGTGGTTTTGATGCATCTCAGTTTTGAACTATAGTAGTAGAGTCTAATTTCCCTGATACAGAGTTAATTATTCACACCATATGATAGGGAGATAAACTTGATAAGTGCAGATTTACTGTTGTTGCACCACATAACATTATCAAACATGTTCCACTCAAACTTCTTTATCAGGTGAGTGAGCTGCTGTTATCTTGTGTTCTCTGAGTTGACTTCATCATCACTTACACTTTGAATGGAGGAAGAGTGGGTCAAGAGACTGCACAGGGCAGAGTGAGGGAGAAAGAAAGAGAGTTCACTGTCAGGCTGTGAGAAGTCTCTTCATACCTGCAGGTCTGCAGCTGCTTCAGCACATCATTTCAAGTATAATACTGGTACACAGCTTATACTGTGTATGTGTGTGTGTGTGTGTGTGTGTGTGTGTGTGTGTGTGTGTGTGTGTGTGTGTGCGTGTGTGTGAGTGCGTGCGTGCGTGCGTGTGCGTGCGTGCGTGCGCGTGCGTGCGTGCGCGCGTGTGCGCGTGTGCGTGTGTGTGTGTGTGTGTGTGTGTGTGCGTGTGTGTGTTTCTACATGTAGTATGTTTGCTGCTCCTCTTCTTTTCAAACAGTACTTTTATTTTGAATAATGTTTTTTATTGATTCATTTGAACTGCTTTACTCCTGTTTTGTTTAGATTATTATACAGTTTGGATGTGCAGTCAGGATCTAAAACTTTGATGACTGTATTTACAATGCTCTGTTGCTCATCAAACAAAGCCATATATATTTAGAGATAAAAGAGAAGAGGAAAATGCTCTGTGTGCTTTACTTTTTTGTGTGCTTCAGCATTTGTGTGTGTGTGTGTGTGCTTTTTTAAATGCTTTAGTATGTTTTTTTGAATGTTGTCAACCTGCCAGTGTAAAATTATATAAAATTAGCCTGTACGGCTAAATCTATAGCAAATGTACATGATGGATGTTTTGCTTTTTTATTTAATGATTGGGCATATTTTGTTTTTGAGTAAAACAAACACAGATATTAAAAACATGTCATGTGTGGGATTTTAATAAGTTGAACAATATTATAAATCATTCTAAATGTCTGTGACTTAAGAAGGTGGGGGAATACTTATTATAATTATATGTTCTGAAAAAAGCAACAGACAGTAGTATCACATGTCTATTAGTAAATTCTTCAACATGATTCACTCTTACTTTGAAAATATCTTTCACACTTGCAGTGGCAACAATACAGTTCAGCTTCTGCTTCTCCACATAAAAACATACTCGTAAAAAATAAACTACATTTACAGTAAACAAAAAAACCTGAACACAGAGAGGTTTTAATACACTTTTAAATAGATTTTTTTCCCCCCCAAGAATCAGCCATATTATCATTTGGATGATCGGCATTCAAACCAGGCTATATGTATTCCTTTGTATCTAATTAAATGTTATGTTGAGTAATGTTATATAGATCATTTTCTTTTATATATATTTTTGACCATACAGGTTTTTACCTCTTCCTATATTTATTCTATTTCCCTCATTGTTATTAAAATAAAATAACTTGACAATAAACTCTGATTCACCACAAGCTTTAGTGTCTCGTGTTGTTCTGGGTTAACGCTGAATTTAGAGATTATATTCCAACTACAGATGATCTAAAAAAGTGAACAACATTGTGTTTTCTCTATTTTTCTAAACTGACTTCTTTACAGTTATTGAAGTGTTACATAACAACATGCAGCTTTATTTCCATCTCCACATCACCATCCTGTCATCTCTAATGTCATACTCACACACAGCAAAAACCATTCATCATTTCACATGTTAGCATGAAAAGCAGCGGAGAGAATGAGGCCTTACACACACACACACACACACACACACACACACACACACACACACACACACAATTTTTTTCTTTTTTTAACAGATTAACAAAGAACATACTTAAGAAAATAAAGTTGTTTCCATTTTAGTTTCTTCCCTAACATTTACTTTGTCACCTTCAACAGTCTTTACAGGTGAGGCAAATATCTCCATATTCTTTGAGTCATTTATTTTTAAATTGTTTGTTTTTTAAACAGAGCTGCAAATCCACCAGCACACTTAAACAAAGTGTCTCAAGTTATCATCTGCAGGACATTTAAGCTCTTTACTTATAATCAAAAGTATTTCAAGCAACATTTTTCTGAAGATTATTATGTAACACAACCTGCTAGAAGAAATAGTTTTTCATTTTGACCTGAACTTCACCTCAGCCACGACGCCGACTTGTTCCTCACACATGTGTGACAGGTTTTACTTTTAAAAACAATAATGATTTAATCCACAAGCCTTCATAATAGCAAGGAGGTATTCAGTTTGAGTTTTTCTTACCTGAGCGTCTAAAGAAGAGCCAAATCTCTTCCTGATGTATCCAGATCACAGTTTTATCAGACAACAGAAGTGTGTTTAGTTTCTCCTGCTCTCTGTTTTCTCCTCTTTCTTCCTCACCTGCCTGCTGAGCTGTAGCCTACTTTCCCTCCAGCCTCTATCCAAAAAACTCAGCTGATTTAAAGGGCTTTTCTGCCCTGCTCTCTGTCTGCAGGCTCGGTTCTATGTTGGTTTTTTTTTTGGCTTTGGCATGCAGGGGGCTGACCAGAGCCCCCTGCATGCTCCTGACAACCTGAGATTTTATGCATCATGCTTTTAATAACTGCCGACAGAGGAGAAGGAAGCCTCGCTCCACACACACACACACACACACACACACACACACACACACACACACACACACACACACACACACACACACACACACACACACATACACACACACACACAGCTCTTAAGGCGGCCTGATCCCTGGATTTGCGGGTTTAGCATTAAGAAAATTCTCCTGAAATTTGGGATTAGAGGCAGACACCCTCACAACAACAATGACTGTGACCGTTTGATATCTTGATACTTGTGATCAATCGCTGGCTTTGTTGCTGGCAGCCACAGCAAATTTCTGAGGGCACAAAAAAAGACACAACAAACAAATTCCAACAGATTCATATTCGTTTCACTGCCATTTCTGCTTTTATTATCATGATCTTGTTTTCTTCAATAGGCCTAACTTAGTTTACATTGCTCTGCAGGTCTCCTGCATATGAATAAAAAAAATCTTTATTTATTTCTTCAATAGCCTACTATTATTGCCATATTTTATAGGCTTACTTACTATTTCACTATAAGCCTATTATTTATACGTAGCCTACATTTTCACATTGTAATTGTCCTAAAGATTTTTTTTTAATTTTTTTTAATTTTTGGCTAAGTTTTAATTTTATAATAAATTGTCTTTTGAAAATTAACTTTAATATTTTTAATTAACAGCCACTTAATGTATTTTTTTTTTAAAGGGCAAATTCAAACTTTTTATTTTATTCAGGCCATCACAGCAGCAGCTCGATTTCATTAGCTGCTCCTCGTTATTTTGTGTTACAGATTTTTGCTGCCAGGTTTGCTTTCATCAACATTTGTATTTATTTTCGTCTAACCTGAAACAGCTGGTTGAAGTTGTCAATGTCTTTCAGGGGCAATAATAACGCTCGTATTATTATCTGATGGGGGGGGGAGGGGAATCCATCAAAATATAGGCCTATTTGAGCTGCTTTAAGTGAATAGAAAATTTTAGCTTTATGGCATGTTGGAAAAACTTCCCTTTGCCCATTGTTAACCAAATAACCTGACGGTAGCCATTATTAAAAAAGACCAGTACAGGCTCATGCCAGTTTCTTTGCAAAAAAATCTACATGTTTTGCAAACGGTTTTTTTGGTGGGGGAAATGTTTGCTTAGCCCATCGAAGAAGCAGATAGGCCTATAACTTTTCCATTTGTCTTCTTCATAAAGTCAAGACAAATATGAACTCGTTCTCCTTATTCTGAGCTTACCACTAATAAGCTACAGCACATTATTTAAACAAACAAATAATGAACCATCTTTCATGTGATTCTGTTCCTGACTAAAATGCCTAAATCATTTCTTGATTCTGTTCAAACTTCTCCGACACGGACCTTAGAGTCCCGTCACGTGGTTCGAAGGGGCGGATGTTTAGGCGCAGAGCTCGCTGCCTGATTGGCCCTTTGTATCGCAGACGAGGCCACAGACCGTTTCGATTGGCTCCGAGGACGCAGACCCCGCATGCCTCCTTGACTCATAGAGGCTCGGGCCCCGGAGACTCGCATCAATCTCCATCCGTCAAGGAGAGCAGGAGCGTGGAAGACGCAAAACACGGTTAATTTTGAACGATTTAGGTTTTATTGAAATGTCAGATTTGTAGTCCTGACAGAGGACGTATCTGCACGCGAAGCTGATGAACCTGATTTACTTTTTGACAGAAAACTTCAAACTTTTCTCCATGTGGATATTTCTAAACTCTGGATCTCACTGGTTTGACAGTTAACAGGATTGCATTTGGAAAAGGAACCTGAAGAAGGTGAGACTACCTGTGTGTATTAAATAGGCTATTTGTCAGGTTTATTAAACCTTAATGTCTGTATAAAACTGGTGTTTTCAGCTGTACTGACATTAATGAAATAATAGGCTATAAGAGCATCATTGTTTTCACCTTAGACTAGGCTATATCTTCAACTTGGCTGCATGCCTGCTTTTTAATTCTGAGAATATTTGAATTTCCAAAAACGGAGGCTGCGATCTTATTATTGCAGACGAATAATTAGCCTTGTGTTCTTATAAAAGATGTTGGAATTCTAAATTACATGTCATGACCTGCAACTTAATAATGTAGCCTATTCCTTTGTTAGATGAGAAAACCAAATGGTCCTTCAGGTTTGTAACATTTAGTTGAAAACAGATACATTTTTCCCCAAGCAGGCTACAAAATGTGTGTAGGCTTTAATTTTTTTTAATTAGCCGGACTTTATCTCTACCTGTGTTTGTTTCCTCCCCGGCTCCGCTCGGCCCGCAGCCTCCTCTCCCTCTGTGCTGCTGATAACAGTCCCTCTGCTAATTGTCGACCTGTAGATCTAATCTAAATTGTAATGGCGCTGATTTGCACACAGTTTGGAAGCATTTACATTGCGTGATTGGGCTCCTTCCTGCGGTTATGGAAATAAGAAGATCTTTATTGAAAGGGTTAACGCCTCAGCTGCAGATCCAGCAGGAGGCCCGCGGACCTTTTCAGCCGACAACAAGCTGCTGTTAGTCCCAAATGTGAGCATTTACCTGCTAAAAGGACCCAGTGGATTATGGAAATTCTTATCTAAATACATTGTCTTACACTTAACACATTGTGTTACACTAATACTAACAGTTAACAATTACAGCCGGTGATTATGGCTGCTGACGGTGCTGCAGCTGTGCGGGGAAAAGAGTTGCAGCAAAGTTACAAGGGCTTTATATCACCCGAGATGAATGATTTCTTTCTTTATTTAAATTTGATTTATGTGAATTTTAGTGTTTGACGTTGCCTTCATCCTCCTTGCACACGTTGATATAAACACAACTAGGCCACTGACTTGAGCATAAACATTATTTACACATGTGATTGCCAAGCTTTCTTTGCGTCAAAACTAAATCATTATTTCACATGAAGTCCCCAGAAGCTGCAACACATCTAAAAGAAATTAGAAACGAAACATATAGGCCTACATTATTTTAAGCAACGTGGCAAAAAGTAATTTAAAAGTCAGCATATTTAAATAACACCAATGTTTTAATTCTTAAAAAAACAAAGAAGACAAAGACGGTCACAATTATTGTAAGTGTAGCCTTACACACCAAAAAGTCACACTAAAAGAAAATAAAAGACAGGAAATAAGAAACTAAAGCCAGGAGTAAAAAAAAAAAATCCAGATGAAAAATAATCATGCCATAATATTAAATTATTGTCAGTTATCTTTAATTTGTCCTCTCACAGATATCACTGTCTGTATGAATAAATAAATAGTCTATATTTATGAAGTTCCTACAGAGATATGTGAGGTGAGACCAGCCTGAGTGTTTTGTAATTTAAAAGTGCAGCATCTCCACAGGTCGATTAAAGTGTGAGCTATTGACTGATTTAAAACATACTGAATATGTGAGAGATAAGAGTGTGTTAGAGGAAACATCTGAAGAAAAAGTCACTCCAGAGCTCCTATCAATAGTCTACCTGTTTGACGATCGGTTTGGTTATTTTTATAGCCTATTCTATTTTTCTCCGGAGATCAGACTGAACCCTTTGACATTTTCCCCTCTTTAATGAAGTCTTTACTGTAGCCCACTCTGGTGCTGTCTGTACTGACTGACAGCGGAGTGATGTTATGTGAGGGCCTGTTCCTCAAACTGAACTTCTTTTTTTTTCCTTTAAAGGAATTTACAGGAAAGTTCCCATCCTGGTGCGCAATAACATCAACACAAGAATGAGGAATAATGTCCTCGGATTGTTGCCATGGGGTTAAATCTGAGGCTAAGTAGCCTAACTATAATCGATCAAAAAAATTCAAACGTTTTCTTGATCTGGATTCAATCAAAAGGCCGCACTCTCTAACCTTTACGGTCGACGGCCTTATTAGGCTGAACACCTTGGCTTTACTTTATTAACATCTGCTACACATTAATACTTAAAAGTAGTCTTAACAATAACAAAGTATGCATGTGAAAAATACAACCTTGATAATAGAAAAGAAGAAAGAAATCCTGAAGAACAGAAAGACTAAATCAAAATAGATGAATCACTCAATGAATAAACTTTTTCTTGCCATCATGTTGAGGCAAGTGTTCGTTAGTCTTGAGGTGTGAGCGCTTGGTGAAATAAATGGTGTGTGTAATTTATCTGAAAGGCCTTTGTTTGAATAAAAAGAGCCTTAAATGAGATGTAAGCTTGAAGAGACAGTTTCAAGACAGTTCGTGAAAAAGTCACAGAAGTGAAAACTCTCTCTTATTGAGTGGTACTCGTGGACACGTAGGCTATTTCTTTTATTTTCGTGTCACTAAGCACGCACGAAAGGGTAACTTCTGTAGGCCCAGGGCTTTGTAAAGTGGGAATAAAGGAAAGACTGACCATTTCAAAGTGTGAATTCGTGGCTAGTGATGCTTACACCATTATATAGCCTATTTGTTAGTTGTCAAAGGGCGCGTCATCGTGTAGTATTTCCAGCAGACAAAAAAAAAACATCATCCTAAATAACTTTACTTCTCTCTTCCTTAGGTGCTGATCTAAAACACCGGGGACCTGAGCACCTTGCACCGGGAGAGCTGCTCGTTTCTGTCCGTCCAGACTCCGGTCTCCGTCTCCGAGCTCAGCATGATGTCTTATTTGAAACAGGGCCCGTACGGGATGAACGGACTGGGCCTTAGCGGAGCCGCCATGGACCTGCTGCACCCGTCTGTGGGATACCCGGGTACGGAGACAGTCGAGGTTTTATTAGAACTAAACCGCCAAATGGTTTCAATACAGGCTGCAACTTCAGTCACCGTGGTGTTGCTTTATTTGAGATAATACGGCTATTCTTTTATGGTATCCCAGAATTATACTATTTCTCCTTCTATCGACCTAATTTATCTACTGGAATATCTTCATTAAATAGAACCTTTTGACTTTTATGTCGTTAGTGCTACAGTCTAATGAGCCAAACGAAGACGGTTATACGTCTATCTTATTTCAGATACTTTTACGCATTCTTAGTTGATCAACGCTTGAAGTCTGCTTGCTAAAACATATATCATATCTAATTCAATCGATCTTACTGAAGTGATTTGTATTTGCTGGAAGATGTAGGAAAACTTCTGCGTGTAAAAAATGAATAATCACTTAAGTTAAAAAAAAAGGAACAAAAAAGTAGCCTATGTGAAAGCACTTACGCACAACATATCCGAGCGCATGACCACTCACTTTAGATTGAGAAACGTTTGGATAGATTTTAAAGTGATACTAAAGTACCCTTAAATTAACTTCTTCTTTTTTTTGTTTTTTTACCTTCAGGTAACCCCCGGAAGCAGCGTCGAGAGCGCACCACCTTTACGCGCACTCAGCTGGACATTCTGGAGTCTCTGTTCGCCAAGACGCGCTATCCGGACATCTTCATGAGGGAGGAGGTGGCGCTGAAGATCAACCTGCCCGAGTCCCGAGTGCAGGTCAGCTCTCATCAAGGCTCTTATTAATTAGGCTAAATGTGTGCTTTATCAAGACTTTAAACTGTTTAAAGACAGATAGAGATATTTATTTTTAAATAGTACCAAAATCTTCAAAATAATACCGTTTTATTCACTCACAGTTGACACAAATGTTTTCTAGCCATACACTGAGGAAAAAGTTTACTAACCAGAGTTGCATAAATCCTATTCTGTATATTCAGCCACTATGCATTGATATCTTCTCACCAGACCATTGAAACATGAACTCTACTGCAGCTAAATGAGTCCCCATCCAACTTAAACGTTGTGAAAGAAGAATTAAGTGCTGGTTTCTCAAAGTTTGATCTGCAGATCATTTTTCACATATTGTTGTGCCTGCACTGAGTGTGTAAAAACTTTTGCAAGAAGTGAAACTAAGAAATAAAAATGACAAAAAGGAAGTGCTGGATAGTCCAGAAATCCAGATAGAACAGAGTGATTAACTTTCCTCAAAGCTAATAGTTTCTAATTGCTGCTAAAGTTTTTTTCTTGGACTTTCAGTTTCTCACCTCGGGCCTCTGCTCGATTAGGCCCTGTGTTAGAGGAAAAGTTGAGCTATTATCATTGATCGAGTAGAGACAGGTCTTTAATCAGAGGGAGATTTGGCTGGGCCGTGGCAAAGTGCAGCAGCAGTGTTTGATGTGGTGAATTTCTTTAGAAAAGGCTCTGAGAGGTTTTCTAGCCCGTCTTTGTGAGCTTCTGCTCGGCTTAAAGCTGCAATTATGGCCTCTGCTTCTCTGCTTTCTGCTGACAGGCGGCTTTAACACCACACTGTTTTTTTCCAGGCCCTGATATGAGCTTTGTCTTGACATTACTGAGTATTACTAACTATTTCTTTGGAGGCTGTAAAAGTGACAACTCTTAATTATAGAAAATATTTGACAGTTCCTAAAAATGTTACACTCTTCAACATGTCTTGACTTCAGGTCACCTATATTAACGCATTTACATCAACCTTTGGTTTAATAAATGAACACATTTCAATACATTTATTTAAAGTTTAATATCAACATTAAGTCCTTAACTCATTTACATTATTGTCCCTGATGTTTTAACTTCCCCCTAAAATATAAATATAGCTACAATTATCCAGCTCTGATCAAATACATATAATAAATGGGAAATATTAATATGTAACAGACAGACATCTCATAATTGTTCTAAAGAGCAGACAAGGTAAAAAGTTTACAAAACACAAAGTCATTTGTAGTTTAGTTATGGATGAAACTTTAGCTTTTAACTTTATTTCTAAAAACAAACCACATTTAACATTTTCATCGGAATATTGGAATATTTGATGTTACACACGAGTGAAAAAACATGAGAATGTGAGAAAGTTCTGAACTGAAAACAACAAAAACTATTTATTTAGACCGAACAATCTTGTCATGTTACCTACACTTGAATAACTCTGTCTTACATTAGCCTATATGTTATAAACTGGGTCACACATAAACAAGAAAAAAGAAAGGATTTATACTTCTCATTTTAGGGAAGTTACATTTAATACCTAAATATTTTTCAAGACCCCACATTTTAAAGGTGCAGTCTCATCTTAAAATGTTGGATCGTATTTGTACAATTTAGAGTGAGTGCAGGTGTAAGCAGGCAATTTTTGATAATTAAAAACAGGAAATTGTCCAATCAAAGCGTAGGAATTCTATTTTTGTTGCAGCCTTAATTAAACAGAGAATCAAGTTTAGAAATCTGGCATAGTGACAACCCTAGTTTTAGGATATCGTGCAAAAATGTTCTGGAAATCAGTTTGTGCTGCTTGTATCTCTGTTTCCCTTGAGATGAATGATGGCTGCATTTATCAGTGCTTGTATTTTTGGTTCTAATTGTCTACATTTTGAAGTGTCTGCCTTTAATTCTTTAACAGAGATGAAGTTTTGAAACTAGTGAAAAAATAGTAAACAGCATTTGTTCAATCAAAATTAAATTCACAGCAGTTGTGTTGAGGTCAAGCTTAAACAAATCAAACCAAAATTATCTTCATGGTTAAATTGTTCTAAGGACATTTGTTAAATATTTGGGAAAATGTATCTTTGAAATTTGGAAATCATCTGAATTTCCCAAAGAAACACAGATTTACAGATTCTTCATATTAGTCTCTAGTTATCTGGTACTGTGATCATCTAACAGACGGGAAGGGGAATGAATATTGAGTAATTTAGGTATAAAATGTTGCCACTTTAATTGAGCAGTTAGACATTGCTCTCTCCCTTTAGCAGCTTTTGGTTAAAAAAAACATGACTGAAGATCTGTAGTTTTTAATGGCTTCAGTACTTTTCAATACTAGATCGTTAAAATAATGGAGATTTTATGGGTTTAATGCATTTAGTATCAAATAGTATCAAAGTATACTTTTTAGTAGAATCTTAGCAGACTCTTTCAGACCTCCTGCAGTGAACGTCTAAGCCTCAGCACTCAGTAGCATCATGTGAGAGAAAATGTGTGAAGAAATACTCAGCAGAAACATCTTTAGTTCCAGCTTGCTCAGGGTTTTTCTGACCTGTGTGTGATGTTCCCCTCCATAGGTCTGGTTTAAGAACAGACGAGCAAAGTGTCGCCAGCAGCAGCAGCAGAGCAATAGCAGCACCAAGGTGAAACCCATGAAGAAAAAGTCGTCTCCGACCAGGGAGAGCACCGGGTCTGAGAGTAGCGGTCAGTTCACCCCGCCCGCTGTGTCTAGCTCCTCTTCCTCCACCACCTCGTCTTCATCCTCCTCATCGTCCTCCGCTATCTCCTCTGGCCTTAGTGGTCCTGGTCTGATGAGCACCTCCTCCTCCGTCACCGCCCCTGTGTCATCCATCTGGAGCCCGGCGCCCATCTCCCCGACCCCTGCTCAACCCACACTCCCTGACCCCGCTGCCCCCACCAGCGCCTCCTGCATGCAGCGCTCCATGTCCTCCTCTGGCACTGGGGGGACGCCCTCATACCCGGTGTCCTACAGCCAGACAGCAGCAGCTTACAGCCAGGGTTACCCCACTTCAGCGTCGGGCTCTTACTTTGGTGGCATGGAGTGCGGCTCATACCTGGCACCTATGCACTCCCACCACCACCCGCATCAACTCAGCCCCATGACTGGTAGCTCCATGTCAGGACACCCGCACCACCACATCGCACAAACGTCAGGGCACCACCACCACCACCACCACCCAACGCATCACCACCAGGCGTACAGCGCACCGGGCCTCGCCTTCAACTCCTCAGACTGTCTGGATTACAAAGAGCAGACGGCGGCGTCGGCATGGAAACTCAACTTTAATACCTCCGACTGTTTGGACTACAAAGACCAGGCCTCATGGCGCTTCCAAGTGCTGTGATTTCCTGTTTCTCTTCTTCTCTGCTTACAAAGAAGTCTTCTCTTTTTGTTGGTGGTTTATTTTTTGAAGATCCGTAAAACTAATAGTAGAGACATTTTAAGAACGTTTTTTTATTTGTGAACAAGCTGAAACGACACACAGAGCTCGACTTGGACTCCAGGATTATTTTTCTACTCCAGAACTTTCCAGAAACTGACTCATTTTCACCTTTTGAAAACCTTTAGTACATTTTTAGAGGAACTTACAGGATTGTGCATTCTGGGATTCTTTGAGTGATCAATTACTTTTTTTTCCTAAACATGATGCTGCTATGATTTTCAGGTTGCTGATGTTCATTTCTCTCTGATTTCCGACTTCAATCTTGTTCAGAAACTGGTCGTCTGGCTTGCTGGGTGTTGTATGTTGGAGATTGAATTGCAGCACTTGTTTATAAAGTGAAAGATTGTTTTTCTTTGAGGGGGAAACTAAATAAAAATGTGAATGAGACATGAATTGTCAGTATTCCAGTGAAATTTGAAAGATGTACATTCGTGTCTTTATAATAAAGTCTTGCTAAAACACAATCAGTCCAAAGAAAAGTTTATTCCTACAAAAATCCTAAACTAAACTGTTAGTTTGGCTGTGTTCGTGCCTTCAGCAGAGCTCATGCAGTTTAAAACAAATTCTACAGAACTGGTTTGACTGGTTTTAAAGGGTAAACAGAGCCAAAGTAACAAGTGTTTGATCAATATTGATTATAACAAAAGCTCTGACCTGCAGATTTGTTGGGAACCATAAATGGTAGCAAATACAACTGAATAGTAACACTGATTTGTAAATAAAGCTTTTTTATTCAGGGAATTTTTAACAAGAGATTTCTCACACTGTGTTCATACTGTACACACACCCACCCCCACATACACATCTACACATAAACACACACACACACACTTGGAAGCTGCCCAGTACAAACACAGAGTGATCTGTCGGTGTCTAAGAGGCTCCACTGTAGTAGTTAAATGATTAAACACAACAGATTCCCAGTAGAAGGTAGAGTTAATCTGTATCAATCAAGTTCAAATTAAACAGATAAAAAGATCTTTGACAGATGTGACCAACAGCTTACTGCTATATGAGGAAACAAGAGTTTCATAACAGAAGAAGCTAGTAGCTTATTGGCATGTGTGTCACATTTTATTGAACCTTCTTTTTCAACATAAAGTTCTTTATGAGAAGATTTTAGACAAGTTTACACATCTACGGGGCCAAAGCCTCAAGCCAAACCTATCCCTAACTGTGACTGTTTCCCAATCACATGGTAAAACATGTGTTATGGTTTAGCTAGGTTTAGACACCAAAAGTAGTTCATTAGTTTAAACAGAACGATTGCAGTTTGGGGCGAAAATAAGTAGGCCAGCCTGAATTTGCGAAAAGCAAAAGTTTAATGAAATTAATCACAAAAAAAAAAGAAAATTGGATAAAAAGAATTTCATTTAGGTTGTTTTATGAAGAAGACAATTAACAGGTGGTAGTTTTATTCACCAACTAAAAGATTTACATTCATATTCTGTTTGAAATATTTAATAAGAAAATAAATACAAATCTAAAGTAAATGTTAGTTTTTTCTTAATATATTTTTCACTTTATAGAGTTGTTATCCCGTGTGGGATTTCTATTTGTCCTTGTAATTTCAAGACATTTTGTGCATTACAGACGCACATGCATCGAAACCACACAAAATCTAAACCAGCTAGATCTCATAAATGTGTGAATCTAAGTTGTCAGATTGAGGAATGCACTTTTAAATCTTCACATTTTTCAAGTCTCTGTGAACATTTAAAGTTGCATATTAGGGATGGGAAAAAGATTGCTTGTCCTTCCAGCGCTTGTCAGAAGCTCTTCAGTGTCAGATCTTCGTTCACCTCACACATAGGCAGGAAACATGCAAAGGACTCGGTAGCAGATGGAGGCATGGACAATGATAATGCAGGTGTGCATGATGATGCTGTTGTTATGGAAAATGATGACATGACAGAGACTGTTGAATTTCCTGAGGTTGGTGATTCTTTGGGTGATGTTGAGAAAGACAGAGATGTTTTTTCTTACCAATTTGGCCCTCTTTTACTTGAGAATGCAAGCAAAGATGCTTTTACCTGCTTCCACAATATCCACTCTGATAGAAGAGTTTCAAGAAGTATGCACAAATGCGATGTCACAGTTGTTTGTTAGACTTCGCGAAGAACTGTCAAAGCTTGAAATTCCTGATGAAAGGATTTGTAATAGCATAGATGGACTGTCAAAAGAAAACGTATTGAAGATGTATAATGAGGTCCTGTTCAGATCAGATACAAACCGGAAGACATATTTTAAGAAAAAATTCAGTTATGTTGAGCCTATACAGGTTCATCTTGGTTTTGATGCTTCTGGTAAAGAGCAGTTTTGCCAATAAGAGTGTCTTTCAGTGAAAGACACTCTTAAAGCCCTGTTGAACCTGCCATCCATGAGAGAGCAGTATAATGTGTCAAAAAGGCACCGACCAGAAGATCCAAATGTACTTGAGGATGTGAGGGATAATAATAATAATAATAATAATAATAATAATATATTGTTTTTTATAGCGCTTTTCTAGATGGTAAGAGATTCAAAGAAAACACCCTTTTACAAGAGTTACCTTCCTCAATCTCAGTTATCTTGTATCAAGATGCTCTTGAAGTTGTGAATCCTCTTGGATCTGGCAAGAAGAAACACAAACTCCTAGCTGTGTACATGACACTGGGTGAGATATTGCCTCATAACAGGTCATCCATTGACCCCATGCAGTTAGTCATGCTTTGCAGGGAGTCTGATTATCATTTTTTTTGGACAAGAGAAAGGGTTCTCCTCCCTTGTAAAAGACTTAAAAGACACTGAGCAATCTGGTATTACCTTGGAGACAGGTGAGACTGTGAAGGGTGTAGTAATTGCAATCGTAGGTGACAACCTGGGGTCGTATTCACTTGGAGGCTTCACAGAGAATTTCAGCAAAAGCAGAAACGTCTGTAGATACCAGAGAAAGATTTGCAAATGAACCTTCAGGCCCAGCAAGGACAACAGAAAACTACAGGAGCAGTGTGGAGAAGTTGTCTATGGGATCTGAAAACATTGTAGATGGAGTAAAATTTGACTCTGTTTTCAATTCGTTGGAGCATTTCCATGTCTGCCAACCAGGACTTCCGCCATGTCTTGGTCACGATCTCTTCGAGGGGATTGTGTCTCTAGATCTTCAAACTGTATCTAAAACATTTGTGGTATATGCTATATAGTTCAGATTCTTACCCATATAGTGGTACTGTATTTGCTGGTCCATGCAAGTGAAATACATCCACCAAGTCTGGTCGATTAACTCCTTCCCTGTCATGAGAGCTTCACCGGGAGTGTACTGCTCCAAAATGAATGAAGTAGGTACAGACCAGAAAACGACACGATTTTGATAGAAAGCTGAAAAATTATATTGAAGGATGTACAACAACACCCGTTTGTTTTGTTATCACTTTCAGCAGTCTTTTCAGCCCCCTGACTTTGAAAATGGTGGAACTATTTTCTGCCATAGCACTCCCACTGAATCCTCCTGTAGGTTGAATATGAGACCGGGCCGCTGCTGCATGGTGATACAGTGGCAGAAAATAGTTCTGCCTTTTTGGAAACCAGGGAACTGGAAAAAATACTGAAACTACTACAAGCATCAAGCAAGCAAGTTGTGCATCAAAACAATTTATCAGCTTAAAATCGTGTTGTTTTCCGGTCTGTACCTCATTTTGGAGCAGTACGCTCCCATGAAGCTCTTGTTCTCATGACAGTTGAGGAGTTAATGGACCAGACTTGGTGGATGTATTACACTAGCATGGAGCAGCACATAACACTACATGGGTAAGAATCCGAACCATCACTTTAACCAAGTTTTTCTCTTTGGCTGGGGTAATGTATGATGTCTTTTGTATTTACAGATTTTTTGTCAGGATAAATCCAGAGCAGAGTAAGTGCGCTTCCAAGGTCCAGGTGAGCAGAAGGAGTGGCAAGATGGTCCAACGAAAGAATGAGTCCCTCAATCCACATGTGGCATCATTTATCAGGGACTTCATTGAGTATGACTGGCAGAACAACTGATACTAGGTGAGACTGTTAATTCATTTTTACCTTGAATACCTTCCATTACTATAGAGTTCCAGTTTAGGTTTATTTATAGCCATTATTCACTGTTACACAGAACACAGGGAGGTGGGAGTGTGTGTGTGTGTCTGTGTGTGTGTGTGTGTGTGTGTGTGTGTGTGTGTGTGTGTGTGTGTGTTCTGCTGTGTATGCTTCTGTCCTTTTATGTAGTGTTGTAAGTAGTAAAAGCATATTGTGGTATTTCTTATGGGTATAGCAAGGAGTCAACAAAAATGGTCAGAGCCATCAGTCTTGCCTATACATTTCTACATCAGTAACTAATTCCATTGTGTCCTTCCACTGCAAGCAAGAAGACTCCAGTATCCAGTTCAGGATCAAGAGTACAGTTCGGGATGAAGAATACAGTTCAGGAAGCAGTAAGCAGCTGTTTAAGCTGTCGACATTTTGCGGCAGATTAAAACAGACTCCTCATTACTCCACACTGATCTGATTTCCTCACATTAATACATGAAACAAACAGAATGTAATATTCCCATTTTGTGTTCTCTGTTTTCAACATTGTTTTTCACTGTTTGAGGTTCAACTGGCGCTCTTTTAAATTAACGTCATCCTGTTGCGCCGTCTTCTTCTGCAATATAGTATAATGGTTTTATATATATTAATGGCTTGTATCGATGAACCAACTCCCAATGAGCGCATAACGGTAGTGGATGGAAACAAGAACAAGCATTCATTAGCATTTTCTTTGGTTGAATTTCTTTAAATTTGGTTCAGATTTGCATTACATTTGGATGGAAACCCATGAGATGTTTTATGACAAAAACAGTGTCTTCATTTTACAGTATGTAATTACTTTACAGTTATTAATTTACATTATTAAAATGAATGCAGTAATGCTTGTTACAGTAGTCTTCTGTTTGTTGTGATAAGAAATACAGCACCATATTACAGTACTGTGATTATTACTGTAATAACAATTACAGTATTTTACAGGTACTGTGATTGAATATACAGTAAACATACTTACTTACTTGCTAATTGCTGCCAGCCAGTTAATGTACATTTCACAGTGTTCTTGTAACAGTATAACTTTTAGATTTTCAACAAAATTGTTATGCAACAATTACATATGAGCACTGTCAGTGGCGTAAACAATAACTTGAGTATCAGGTAACTATATGACAGCACAGTCATCTTCTAAGCTTGAACATTTTAAGTTAATACATTCCGATAAACATAATTGGAATAAAATAAATGTACATGAAACCCCTCAATATAAACTGTCAAGCATGTAAACAACATGTAACACAGCCATTGCTTTCTGAGGGATTCAAGGACGACTTCTGATTCAATATGGAAACCCAAACAGATGCCACCATGCTCTTTCTCTGTTTAAAGACTCTCTACTTCCTGTTTTCCTGCTTCCTGTGTCTTCACAGATTTCAAAATAAAGGCACAATAACCTTTTGTACAATGTAAACATAATTATTCCTTTTAACAAATAAAACACACCAAGGGCAGAACACGAAAAATTAATGAACTTTGGTCTAATCATTTAAATCAATGAGAACATCAATTAGGTTTTTCTTTACTCTTTAAGAACGTCAAATGATAGCTAGGGCTACAACTTTAAATATTAAGATGTACAAACTGCACTGTGACAGCTTTAGGAATTAGCAAACTGTAACTGAAACACTGTAACATAAAAATATGATTTAATCTATTTCTATATTTACAGTTCAACATGACAATGACATTTTGCATAAAGAACAGATCTACGACACATAAATCCATCATCTGCAAACATTTGACAAAAGTGTAAAGCATTTTGACGACACCTTGAGTGAGACCAGACTCATGCACACAGATCATTGTTTTATTTTGTTTCAAAACAAGTCAAATAAAGGTTTTCTGATCCAACACCTTCATCAAAAGAAAATCATAAGAGAATATCTGCTGGAAAATAATTCAAACAAATATCATTTGATTTAAACAAATATCACTTGACAACTTCTAAATCATATACCATGAATATGGCTTGTTTTTTCTTTCCTTTTTTGACTTATAGCCCCTGATGATATCATGGTCCTTCAAGTTGATAACCTTGAGAGCTCTGATTAGAAACACACATCTCAGTTAGAATAACTATCAGAAAAGTGAGTGTAAGGTTTTCTCTTTAAAAAGTCTGTGTACTACATGTTGATCCAAAGTTAAAAGTATGTGTCAGAGGAATTTACTTTTCTTTTTGGTAAAGTCTATAGGGATTCAGGTTACAATATATAACTAAATAAATTAGAATTATTTTAATGTGCGCATGGTCCCAAAAACAAATTGGTCATTTGTTTGAATGACTGAAATCACCTCTTCCATTCCACCAGCAAGCACTGAAATTCTGCCTCAACATAAAATTGGTCTTCAAAAATTAGTAATGTCTGCAATAACGAAAATAATAATAATAATAATAATTTAAATTCTGACTGGTTTAAAAAAAGGCTAAATGACAGTTTTGCATCTCAAACTCTTCAGTGATGTGATTACACCTTGAAAATCAATAAAAAAAAAATCACTGCTTTGGGTTTAACCTCACAAACAAAGCATTTATTTTGAATAGCAAAACGATTATCTGTAGAAAACATGCGTAGATGCAGCATAAATGTTATATAGGGCCCCTTGAGAAATATCCAAAACAGGGTTTCAATAATCCCCCGCCCCTCCTCTGAGTCCCTGCAGAGGTGGACTTATAGCCGTGCAGGTTAGTAAACATGTACACTGGCATCCCTGCTGTTTGTTTGCCTCTCCACAGTCATGTTCGACTCATTTGATCCGAGCAAAAAAGGGACAAATCACGATTTTAATTAACACCAGTCCCGCTTCCTCACGACGTCCCTTAGCAGCTGGACAAACAGTTTTTGGTAAACATGGCGTCTGTGGCGTGTTTGCAAGCTCTGCTTCCTGCTGAGCCTTTACTGGTGTCTCTGCTTCATGCAAACACAAGCTGTGGTTTACCACTTTAGGACAAACTCATCTTAAACCATGTTCAGGGATTTTCTCATGATTATTTCAGAGAAAGAATGCCCCTCTCTGAGCAGCTGTTCTGGATGTCTTACTATCCCACCAGCCTCCCCTCAGGGGTGATTGCTTTTAGTCCTCGTCTTTGTAGTGACAAAGTGACTCGGCTTTTTGGCCTCTCACTCTTCCAGAAGGTGGCTGACAGGAAACACTTTGTGGTCTCGGGGGATCAACTTGCTTCTCCTGAGGATGCTACACTTCAGGTGACATCAAAGTATCCTCTCTGTTGGAAACAGCGCTGCAGCCTCAGAAGATGTGATTCACAGACAAGGTTACAGCAGGGAACAAAGCTGCTTCCTGGACTTCATGTGGACCTGCTGATTGAGCAGAACAGTGACAGGAGTCTAGAAGTTTAAGAGTGGAACTGGACCAATGTCGTGTAGTACTTCATAAAAACTTTGGGTAGGAAATGATCCGCTATAGAGCCCGGAAACAGATAAGAAGATTGATATCCAAGTGCAGAAAGTGTCCAGGATGTGCTTTGCAGACCTGGCTTACTACAAAGACTTAAAGCAGGGAAACTGCTAGCCTTACTCCACCAAGAGAGATACAACCACATTAAAACATCAACTTAAAGTGTTCTGTTTAGCACAGTGCATCACCCCGACACACACGTTAGCTTTATCTACAACTTAAACAGCTTCAATAACAAAATATTACTTTGACACAATCCAAAATGTATGCCATTTTTAGATGTGCTTAGATGAAGATACATGTATAAACATTACCAGACTTACAAAACTTTCTTCAAAAATAAATCCTAACTTCAAATTTTAATAAATGTCTTTGATTTAAAAAGCTGCCTACATAACAGATACGTTGTCTTCTTTTAGCTTGCTGCTTCTGCCCACACAGAAACCTCTAGATTTTCAAAATAAATTTCGAGCAGTACCTTCTGTGTCCACTTGGGGCTGGCTCCAAAAGTGAGTTAATCCCCATAGACCTTTAAATTATAAATGACAAACAGAAATATGTTCATGGTTACACCTGGTAAATAAACAAAAAACATTTTTGGTCTCTATTGCTCATTGCTCTATTCCTGACAGCTGTCCAGGGATAAATTCTTGTATAAGTCACCTCTTTGAATTATATTATTTGAAGTTATTATTAAAGTTATGCATAACTAGGGTCGTGGACTGTTTCAGTGACAGACAGGAGCTGCTAGCTCTAGGCTAGGTGTCACCTTAGCTAATTCAGTCACAGACAATTATATATTTATTTACTGATCTCCAGGCTTTAAAAAACACAGTCCACAAAACAATTGACGTTGAGAAATCCTTACAACAAAAGGGAAATACTGGCTAAAATCAATTCACAGCTGGACCCATTTTTAAATACAACTATTTAAAAATGGGTCCAGCTGTGAATTTAATTTACATTGGTTTATGGAATGTTTGTGTTGTTGTATATGGGATATATGTATTTTATTGTATCCTCAGATATGTGTAATATAATTTTTATGTTATCGTATGTTGTATATTTTGTACACTTTTTACCGAAAGGCCCAACTAGTGACAATAGTTATACATTTGAAACAGCTATAAACTCTGTTTCATGTTCTATATTGAAACTTTGTTCAAATGCATTTAGCTTCTTTATGTATTTAATGATATATCTGCCGTCTTCTGCCATTCTTTTAGTCCAGACCTGATCTTTCCAATACTCTTTTAAATGTGGCCGTCAAATGTCTCCTCCTTTCTCATCTAGGACTCCTTTAGTGTGTTCTATGTGGCCTAACATATCCAGAAAGGGGCCTTGAAACTTCAAATTATCTTTAAAATAGTAGAGTAAGTTACTTGACAGTGGTTATGATAGTTCTGGTGCAGCTGTCGAGGTTGCTAGGTGACAGAAGTGGTGCTTCGTAACAAAAGGGTAAGGACAAGGACAGCTGGTGGGACATGATGAAATCCTCTGTAGACCTGACCATCTCTCAGTTGGGCCTGAGCGGTCTATACAGGCTAGGTCCTTTGAAGGATGATACCCCTGAATTGAGACACAGATGATGACTCAGTTCCCTTCAATGGTACCAAAAGGCCACCGAACATTATCAGACTGTTTAAAAATGTAACATATTTTGTAAGATCGTCAGAGCACTTTTCACAGATTTTCTTTAACATGTCGACAGCAGGAAAAATACCTGCAGTGGGTATGAGTCACCGCCAAATAACTCTGCAGCTCTGCCAAAATGACTCATGGTGTTTAAATCCAACAATCAACTTGAGTAAGAAATGGTTCAAATTCCCTTCTTACTTATTTTTTTTTCTCCCAATAGGAGTGTCATTCAGACACAGGAACTGAACGAACATGGCATACAAAATAAACATCTTCAGTTTAGTTTATTTCATTTTTTAGCAATCAATCTATTTGTTTGTTGTTTTGGTTTGATTGGATATATCTTCATCTTTCCTCACTATTGTGATTCAAACCGGCCCGGCAGCTTCAGAAGAGGTTGAAGAGAAGTAGAAAAGAAAACGCTTGAATAAGTGGGTAAAAAGTCGAATGATGATTTCTGATTTTGAACACTTCCAGCGTCTCTGTGTGTTTAGTTTCGTGTGGAAATCCCTTTTAGCACGGCGGGTAAATAGATTACGATACAGTGAGGGATTAGGGACCGCCTCGCCGCTGGCCCGCTAATCCCGAGCACAGACTGTCAACAGCCCTGACATGTCCGGGACTCCTTTTTCACAAAATGGCTCCTCGGCTGTTTAAGAAGCCAATCTAAAGACACACACCCACCTCCTCCTCCCACATGAATATTCCTATCAGGGCTGTCAGCGGCCCAAAGACAATGATGTTCGTCTTCAAAGAGAGGATATTAGATGCTGCACGAGACAAAATGAGACGCTTTGAAGTGGTTTCAGTCATTCCTGCAACTTTTAAGGCTGTTCAAGAGTCAAAGTTTTTTTTTCTTTTTTAAACTTTTGTGAGGCGTTCACACTTTCCGTTTGCAAAATCGACGTGTGAGAAGTTTCAGGGTGACAGTTCATTTTATAAGACTTGTATCCTCTCTTAGGTGTGTTTGCTTCTTTAGTTTATCAGGCTTATTTGGGAATTTTAGGTTATGACCACCAGGATGACAAAGTGCTTCTCACTTGTTAGGCCGCGCGGGCTGAAGCGGAGGCCTCTCCTTGAAACAAACAGCGATCGGGAATCTCTTTTGTCGGAGCCGTGCCTAAGCCTAATCTAATGATTCAGATGACTGGGGGCCGTACTCAGTAGGATAGCCACTGGCTTGCTTCAAACGAGCCGCTACTGGTGGAAGTTTCCCGAGGATTAACACTTAAAGAAGCAGCAGAGGAAGAGAAAAGAAGAAAAAAGGGAGCCGGTGCCTTCCAGGGCACCCCCATTAAGTCGGGTCTGTGAGTGCCAGAGAGGAATGTGTGATCCAGCTCTGTTTCAGCTCCAATTGTGAAAAAAGACCAAACGTTTGATCTCTGACTTCTTACGAAACAACAGAAACATGGCCTTGTGATTCAAATTTCTCTGTGGTTGAATCAGACTGACAGTGGACCTAGCACAAGCTGATTTTTCTACTAATGTTGGACATGTAAAAAAACAATGATTGTAGACGTGGTTTCTGTTTAGGAATGAAAACTAAGTCTGAATTTAGACTGCAAAGGTTCTGAGTTTGGTTTGACGTCAAAGTCAGGGATCAGAATCTACACATTTCCTGGCAATAGTTCAAAATGATCTAAAGTAAGTTAAATGTAATTCCCCAAACTTTTGTAGGACATCACATGGTTTGCGTATTGAATGGATGAAATTTTCTAATTTAAATAATAAAGTTGCACAATAACGCTAAACACCTTACCATTCGAAGCAGCGCTAAATCAGTAACTCCTGTGTACATAAACAATGTGAACCCTGAGTCTATAGTAGTCAGATAATCACATGGTTAGTGCTGCGAGGTCACAGTTTGGGTAGATTTAGAAGAAAGATTGAGTTTGGTGGAAGGTGGATTACATGTCTCCACCTCCTCCTGTTGTATTGAAGTGAAGCCAAAATACCTCCACAATGGGCCATGACATGGAGCCACAGTTTGTGGATCGGCTGGTGGAGGCGAGGTCCTGTGCCCTGCCCCCTTTCCTACAACCAAAACACACATTTAACTTACCAATGAAATGCCAAAGATCCCTCAGGTACAGTCCACAGAAGAACAGATTCTTGCGTCGGGTTTGAAGCAGACACTCATGGTTATGGAAAGTTCAATGACTCTTGTGTTAGTGTTTATGTTTCCTCTCACTGTCCCTCCTCTAACCTGCTAATCCGCTGAAGAATGCTGCAGGAGCCTCATTTGTGAACAGTGCTGCCAATCATGACGCTGCATCCACTCCTTTTTGCATCAAATAATTCAATCTCTCAGAAAAATGACCATTTGGATAAATCAGCATGATAAGGTAGAATGACAGTAACTATGTTTTAGGAAAAAAAAATAGCTTATGACCTTTACTGCATCCAGTCAGTTGGGTGAGCTCCAAAACTCTTGGCTTCACTTTAGAGGTGCTGTCCTCCATATTATTAAACAGTCTAAGACATAAAAGCAAATAACATTAACAAAATAAGTGATTAAAAAAATCTAGTCTGCGTTAAAGGTGCACTATGTAGTTTTGGTAGATACATGTGAATGTAGGAGAAATGTACAGATTCTGTGGTATGTTTATAACTCTATACACAAACTGTCCTCAGAGGAAAATGTGGTCCCTGAAACTGTTTGAAGATAAAATGCTACGCAAGAAGATATGGTGGTGGGCCCACAACAGTGAAACCGTAACTCTCCTGGTCGCTTTTTAGTTCCAAACAGTGTTCAGGGACTCATTTTTTTTCCTCTGAATAAATTTTATGTTTTTAGCTCAGAAAATAAAGCATAAAATTGTTTCACTTCTCCAACTTTCAAATTTCACTTCCAAATCTACATAGTGCACCTTTAAACATACGCTCATTTGACCCATAAGTTGCATCAGCCTGCATTAAAGACGCCTTCACCCTCTTCAACTTACGTTTGCCTTTTCTACCAATCACAATTACTCTTTGTACCAATACAACTGTATTTTTGTGCTAATATTTCACCTCATACTACGCTACAAAACTCTGGACTTTAACTGTAGTATAAGCGTCTGAGCAAAGAAAAACTGAATTCAAAGACATTAGAGGAAGAATACCTTAGAAAAGTTTCCAAATGCAAGTTTTAGTTTGACTATTGGACCAATCACAGGAGTTTCTATCCTTGTTGTACGTTATGTTTTTCTCCTTATCCAGTAACTCTGAAGGTGTTTTGTAAATTGATCTGTACTCAGAGGGTTCACATGTTTGTTTGTGGTTGACTTTATTTCTGCAGTAACAAGTCGCTGCATGTGTTTGGTTGCCGGCTGTTTGAGGTGCCCTTCGGTGCTGCTGTCACCGCTCTGACTGACAGGCCTGTGCAACACAAGAAACCAGGATTAAAGTTAGCCGAGAGTGAACAAACACTGACGTTTTAATAGCAGCAAGGAGAAAGAGACTCAGGGTGTTTTACTGCGTTGTTGGTTTAGTTTGTCAGCAGAAAGAAAGTTCGTTTTTAAACTAAGTTTAGAGTTACTTCTTCTGTTTTCCCAGGCTGTTAATTTAAACATCACTCCGGCAGTTTCAGTAAGCCTCGCTTTTGTTACGACAGCATTTTTTCACTTCTTTGTTAATAACTTTGACTTTACCAGTGACAACTGTTCTTTCTGTTCTTCCCTTTTTTTCCCCACAAGCTGGGGTCATAACAAAGAGGCATCCACCAAAACCACTTCTAAAAAACCCCAAAAAAGCAAATTATTACATCTTTTTGTTCATGCTTCCTGTTTCACATTGTTCCCTGTTTGAGGCTGACAGGTTCTTCACTTCAGATACCTTACCTTGGCTGGCAAACTTAAAGGTAAGGAGGTAAGACAGTAAGTTGTTTCCAGCAGAACAAACTCAACTTCTGGTCAGTTATCAGGGCATTGACCTGGTCCCATACACTGTATTCAAGAAATAGACATAGCTTCTCTAACTGTGCTCATTGGATTGTTGATGTTTTGAAGGCTTGAGTTCAGCATTTGCCTTTTTTCTTCTTTTTTATGGGATTAAGAAGTGACCATATTGGGACAAGAGGGTGGACTTTTATTATAAACTTGCATTTAAAAGCATATATTTTAAAACACTCAATTCAGAGGATTTGGGGGTACTGAAGTCTTTAATCTAACATTTTTTTAAACTCTTTTTACCAACAACTTTTCAGCATCATCAGCTGGTTGAAGGAAAAATGTATTGATTTGGGGTTGGTATACCTGCAAACTTCAAAAATCGAATTAATTAAATGATTTCTGTAACTTCACGTATTTCTTTATTTTTGTTATGGTGTTGATGAATCAGAATTTGATTGTTCTAGTCAAGTTAATGATGTATGAAAATAAAAGAGGATGTGACAGGGCGTTCAGCAGAAGGAGAACGTGGCTCTGTGGCAGATCTGATAGCGCTTGTCTATTCACAAATGTAACACGGGATATTCTCTAATCTTATTTATTTAAGAGCTTTAGGGGCTCACAGTGAGGGGCTTTAGAGCTGAGTCTTATCATTAGCAGGGAGGGAAGGCGATTATGAGCAAATTATAAAACAAAGAATCAAGTGCTGAGAGCCAATCTAGATGAGATCTCTGTAAACTAAATCAATTGGTATAAGAGCGACGACATCTGGACCTCACAACCAGGGAATCATATGACTGTGAGAGAAAACTGGAAAAGTACTTAAATCTTCTATTTAAGTGAGAGTAGCGATACTAAACTTTAAAGACACAGTAAAGGTCCTACTTTCAAGATCGTATGTAAGCTAAAGTACATAAGCATCCAAATGTACGTAAAGTGTATGTACACATTTCAATATTTGGTTGGATTATGCAATTTAATCATAATTTAATGTGTTCATAACATATAGTGCTTGGGGTTTTGTGAATTTTGGTGAAATGTTATCGGATGTTAACCTTTAATAATATTTTATATTTGTGGATTATGTTTTGAATTTTTCATCTAAACCTGCAAAGTTACAGATAAAAAACAAGTAACTACACTCTAGAAAAGACCGATGCTATTCAGAATCAAAGTACACAAGGAATGAAATAGCAGGAGTCTTTCTGGAAAGTAAAGGATCTTAATATCAAAACCAGTACAGTGTTTGAGTACATTTGCATTCAAACATGCTGCATTTTACGCCCCTTTTAACATCCCATAGACAAATATACAGATTATTTTTTATAGTGTGGTATTTAAAGTACAAGATCTGAGCCATTCTCTTTTACTTTGTTTTATGAAGGGTCACCTTGTTAACACAGTGACAAATGCATGTCAACATAATCAATCCAACAAGTAGTGAAATAGAGGTGAGTAATTCCTAATTAGAAGTAAGGTTTTTTGTGACAAACCTATAACTCACATGAACATGGACATAGCTTTATTTTTTTCCAGGTTTAGGGTGGCTGATGTTTTTAATTGTTTTACTTTTGTTGTCCAGCTGCATTCTCCACCTCTAACATGATTGTTTTTTTTTGTACGAGGTGTTTGGGATAAAAGGTGCAGGAAAGTGCACTTTTACTTTTAGTATTTTTAGCTTATTTTGTAAATTTGTTTTTTTTTTTTGTAATTTTACTTCAATAAAGCTTTGAATGAATTACTTTTACTGGAAAAAGTTTTTCAACATTGTGGTTATTTCACTTTTTTTTTTATCTCTTATCTTTGTGTGATAGTGTTGATACAATGCACAGTGTAATCATTGTTCCAAAAGGTGGATCAAAGTTACATCAGCAAAACTGTCCAAAAAATAGTCAACTTCTCAGTATGTTACTTCTTGGTTCATTTATTAAAGTCATTAAGAAATAATAGTCATCAGTAGATAATGATTTTAAGTGAAAATATCAGCTGTCATTTTGAGTGTGTATGTGCGTGTGTGTGTGTGTGTGTGTGTGTGTGGGGGGGGGGGGTTAATTTACTTACTAATTAAAGTGGAGGGCGAGCGACAGGGTGAAACATCAGTGCCCCCTCCTCTCTCTCTTTTGTCGTCTTTAAAGTGGCCGTAGGAGTGTTAATAATTTGACCCCCCCCCAAAATGTCTCTTAAGTGATGGGGAGGGGGCCATCGTTTGAAGCCTGACCCTCCCCTCTTGTTTCTGTCTCCCCCCTCCCTCCCTCCTCCTCTTCTCCCCTTTCTTCTTCTTCTCTTGTCTTCTTCTTCTTCTTCTATCCTCTTTCATGCTCTGCGGCCTCAGCTCCTCCTTTTCAATCTGCTCGCCTCAGCGCTCTCTCTCACAGGGCGAGTGGACTGGAACTGTTGCTGCTCCCTCTGATGTATTAGAGGGAGGGAGTTCCCTCCCTCTTTTTCCCTCTGAGCTTCTGTTTTAAAGGATTCTCTCTATTTCTTCAAGCCATCCTTCATCTCTTTCCTGCTGCACCTTTCATTGCAGTTTGTTTTATTAGAGCCATTTAATCAGAATCACATTCATTTATAGCTCTCAAGGTGCTGGCCTTGGTATTTTAATGCTAACTGCCAGGATAAACTAAATGAGGAAAAACATGACCCATTCTCTTTAAATCTCATCAATACTCACAGGGCATTTTTAACTCTGGACCAAGGATTAACCAAAAAAAGATTAAAAATTACATAAAATGACAAGAATATTTGAAACATGGAAAAAAGAATAGTGTGTATGCCCATACGTATAGAATCATATAGGCACAAATTTAGCATATAGACTCGCACAGCCATAGTTAAGGTGTGGTGGGCTGCAACAGACATCAAAACATACACATAAGCAAACACACTTAAAGACACACACACATGAATCCAAGTGAAGGCGTTCATAAAACAAAGTAAAATGCAACTCAAGTGAGGAGTCAAATAGAAGTGAAGTCAAAAAAATAAAAGTGAGTCATCAGGACGTTTTTTTAAACAGTCAAGATAATCTGAAGATGTTCTATGCAATGGCAGGTTGTTCCTTAGTCTTGGTGCAGCAACATAGAAGGTCCTGTCTACAAAAAGTTTCTGTGATGTACTGTAGCTTGGAGCAAGGCCATGAAGAGCTTTTAACACAAACAAGAACATTTTAAGGGGGATCCTGTACTGACTGGAAGCCATTGCAGGAGTTATATGATCCTTTTTTTGCGTCTGCAAAGGATTGTTGCTGCTGCATTTTGAAAAAGATTAATACCAAAGTAGAGATAAAGTATAAGTATCAGCTTTATTTTCATTTAGCTGTAGGAAGCCACTAACCATCCATGCCTTGATATCCTCTAGGCATTTAGGTCAGTGGGTCTGTTTTGGTCATATTGAATAGGCAGACAAAGCTGGGTGAAATCTAAGTAACAATTAAATCAAATATTATGATTCTGAAAAACTTTACTTACAAGAAGCATATAGATAGAAAACAGGAGGGGCCCAAGTACCTAGACATGAGGGACTCCCCATGAAAAATGAGCAGGAGTGGATTAACTATAATCCGAGAACCGCTTTAAAAAATATTGACATTTTGCTGCCCTCGGGTCTCCAGGTACACTGTTGCACAGCCAAGGGCTAAAGTAATGAAGGATGTCTCATCGTACGTTTTTGTTTTGACTTTGTGCACAATTAGAGGAAAACATCAAAAATACCTGATGGCTCTGATGGGCTCATGAGTTAAAAGCACATTTTAGAAATGGGAGGTGAGGTGGGAGCAAGAGCATTAAGAGCTTTTTTAAACCAATGACATAATCATAAATCAATTCTAAAACAAAGCGCTTTAGCCAATGCTGAGACTTCAAATCAGTGTATGTGCGCTCTCATTGTGATGTTAGTTAGCATATATGTAGCTGAGATGTAAAGTAGCGGCGACTGGGAAGTATTCCTTTTAGGAAGACCAGAAAGTAGAGCATTGCAATAATTGATTTTTGAAGTGATGAAAGTATGAATTGGTGTCTCTGCTTTGGCTTGAGAGAGAAACTAGCACTCGTTCTTCTTTAAATGATAAAAGGCATTTCTTAATATGCCTGATAAGAGGCTCAAGGCTCAATTCCATTCAATTCAAATAAACTTTTTTTTATCAGTTAGGAACTTCAGTTGTGTAAAAAAGCATCAGTGCACACATGAATGAGAGCACAGCACACTCAACTTAGTCACGAAGCTGCTCTGCAACTTCAATTATCTAATGTTAAGCGTCAAAGAACAAACGTGAAGTGAAGTTTAAGTGTCTCTCACTCATATTAAAGGCTAGGCTAGCAGCATTAAGTCGTTTAATATTTCAACTTCTCGCAATTAACTACTGCTTCATTTACTGTCTTGTTGTCTTTTTACTCAACTTTTGAGTGTCTCAGCCAGACTATTCCACTTAATTTTCCTCAGATAACTTTGTTTGCACTTTACACAATCTTGGCTGTATCCACGCACACAACTTATACCTGTATACCATGTTTCAATGAATTGCTAACCTAGTGCAGGGTGCCTCAGGCTTAGATGTTGTCTATCTTCTCAAATGTCAGTTTTGTAATTTGATCATCCTACCTTAATGAATAAACTTTGTCTCCACATGCACTGAATGACTTGATCTGGAGACATGAGAGTTTATGATAAAACATCATAATATGATTACTTTTCTTAATGGGGATCTGTTAATGATCTTTTGTCTGCTTTCAGCGGTAAATAGAGACACAAGTCTACAGTGCAGTTTTACTGAAAGTCCACAGAGCTATAAGAGAAACATTCATCTTCATGATCTTATATATAATATATAATAAAACATTCTTTTATTATATATAAATTAAATATGTATTTTTAAATCACTTTCAGCCTGGACTCATTCTGCTGATCAATATCTCTCTCTGCATGGTCTCCATCATGTTTTTTTCATAACTACTTAATGCTTTGAAAAGGATATTTAAGGAGAATGAGACTCCATGTCAATTTGCATATGAAGCGGGGAAGTCATATGATTAATATGCGTTAAAAGATAATTATACATTATGGTCTCCAGATGAATCACATGGATTAAAATGTTAATGTATAGACAGCAGTTTTGTCACAATGTGTTTATGAATATCTTATAAGACCTTACTTTTAAGAAAGTAGGAAAATGTTTTTATTGTGTTATTTTCACTACATAAAAGCATGGTTTGAGAAAAATAAGTTATCCTTAAATTTGAATAAAACTAAGTTTATGATTGTTGCTAATAAGAAAAAAAGGTGAGTGAGGGGCAGGCAAACTATAATTTATCCTTCTCCCTGCTCCTTTCCGAACACGGATTGGGATACAAAATTGTGAACTGTTTTCTGTGAACGTTATGTGTTTTGACATGTGCCGAACAAATAAAGAATTCAATTAAATATCTGGGTTTTTTTCCTGTTCCCATTTCCATCCATCCTTTGTTGCTTCCCATTTTCATTTTGATTCAAACGACCGTCCTTGATTCCTTTCCTTCCTGTCTTCCTTCCTTCCTTCCTTCCTTCCTTCCCTCCTCTCAGTGATGTCTCTGAGCTGTTTGAGGCTGCAGGCTGTGCAGCAGCAGCAGTTTTCTTCTCTCACACTGCCAAAAGTGGAATTAAGTCCATTGCCAGGCTGGATAAGGAACTGGATTCTTTCCTCTACTGTTATCCCTCTGGACCAGATCCTGTTACCCCCTCAGGGCTGTAAGTATGTGTGTGTGTTTGTATGTGTGTGTGTGTTGGGGGGGGGCTTGTGCAGGTGGGATGGCCAGGTTAGAACTCAGGTCCAACCTTCTCAGAGTGTCCACATCAAGCCTCACCTGTTCCCCAAAACCCGCAGCGCGGGCAGCGACTGAAGGCAGGCGGGGGTCTGACTCTCTGGACCGGCCTGGGTCTCCTCCACGCCAGGCTGGATTATTTCTCCTCACAGTAAATAACACCTGTCTGAGCCTCCATCCTGCTGGAAAATCACATTGCTCACTGATATCAATGGAGTCTTTAGAGTTTCATCACAAGTCTCCTAGCAACCACAGCTGGTGCCATCACGGAGGAGCTAGCTGTGTGGAAATAATAACGTTGTGCAGTGAATTCTGGGTAAAGACAGCAAATACACTGTTGTATTACTGTTATGTTGTGCAGGAGGTGTTGATGGGCTCAGTCAAGTCTGAGTGTGAAGGTCAGAAGAATAACCAAAATGTCCCATTTCCTCTCTGTAAAATAAATTCTACTTGCTCATCAAGGCTATTCGCAATAGCTTTTCTGCAAACATGAGGATTTCAGCTTAAAGGATTCACCCAAGACATCACCCATGGTGTAGAGTTTTGCATTTTGCAGCTGCCGTTTTTTTTGTTTTTTTAGCCAAAAGTGACTATATCTGAATGGGCGAATGGAGCTGTGCAGTGAGGGGCTTGTAAGCGAAAGTTGTTAGCGCATGATAGTGCCAGCTTTTTTTAGCAAGACATACCTGTAAATTGTGATTTGTGTGATATTCAATGTGATGCTAAATGTGGTAATGGTGAAAAACCCACTTGAAATAAAATGTACCTGCTAGAAAAATATAAGTCTTCAGAGAGTGTCTGAGTACAACTGAATACTGCAAACATTTTTTTAGGTAGCCTCGGTAGCGTCTTGTCAGCCCTGCCCCTAAATCCTCCCCTGCCCTATGGTCTATTTGACACATAATACAAAATACAAAATAAACATTATGCTGTAATGAAAAAGACTTGAAACTAGATATTGAGACCATAATCTCTTAAGAAAAATGTTTACTGAGGGAATAAATAAACTGCAAATTAGTGTTTTCACATATGCACTCCTGAAAATATCTACAAAGTTTCACTAGGACTTCTCCGGATATTCTCCTGACCTAGCTGTTCACATAAGCTCCTCACAGCGGGGGATTTTCCCTGTCTGACAGGAGGGAGGGCGGTGGTCTCCTGAGGTACGATGTGACGTAAAAAAAAAATAGTGGAAATGGTCGGATGAATCAACAGAGTCCGCTATACGATGCTATCATGAGAATATTTGCCTTTATATCAATGCTATGTGTAGTTTGTCGGAATCACAACATCAACAAAAGAGCGGAGAACAACATACTGACCAACAGCAAACATGACGCAGACGTTAAATTATGAGCATGGACATCTCATGCACCAACTCCAGTTGGTCACCACCCTCTCCCATTGGCTCAAGGTGAATTCTCTGGATAATATCCTGCTGCGTTCTCACCTCAGCTCGCTTGGACTTGCTGCGGAAAGAAATCCTAGTCCTGGCAGGAGAAACTCAGGGTGAAGTCAGAGGGGAAAATGTGGCTGTTTGCATTCACATATTCCGCTCCTTCTCGAAATATCAGGAGTTTTTCAGGAGTTTTCTGCAAGTGTGAAAGCCCTCATATTATATTTTACAATCCAGATTCAAGACACTTCTGCATTGGCTTCACTTTTAAAATCTGGAGGCTTTGTGTTATCTGTTTAATATTGTGTTTTTCTTGTTTTTTTGTTGATACTCCCCTTGTGTCTTGTTTCAGATTTTCAGATTTTCTTGTTATTCCTGCCAATGCAATTACATACCCAGGTCTTTACTGTTTCGCCCGTGTTTGTTCCCACTCACCCTGAGTATAAAGACTCTGTGCTCATCTCCTTCTGTGCCAGTCTTGTTCCAGCCATACCCTATGTTTATATTATGTTTGAATCTGATCTTTTTGTGTTTTTAGATTTTGTGTCCTTGCCTGTCGATTTGGATACCTCTGTCTGTTCAATGACATTATGTGTTCTGAACCAGCTTGTGATTAAGCAGACTTTGAATGTAGCATTTTGTCCTTTTATGCATTTAGGTTCTCTTCTCGTTTTCGTAATGATACTCAATAATGGGTTTGCACTGACGTCACTTTCCTGATGGAGCACATTCGCTCTATCAGCCTGAGTGGTAATACAGCCTGAAATATGGCTGCCTCTGGTAGAGGGAACAATGAAATCAGTAGCAAAAAAAGACAAATATATTCTAAAATGAAGGTCATTTGGACTTAATAGAAATAGTGGTCCATGGACTGCGACCAGCATGTTTACATGTATTTTAAAAGTCCAGTTTAAGTTCGACTAACGTACATAAGTTGACTTTTTTTTTGACATCATGTCCGTTGCCAGGCTGGATATCCATTATATTGCAGTAAGGATCTAAACTGCCTGTAGTGAGCATTATTGTCAGGTAATTATTAAAGAAAGAACAGAACTTTTAAAACTGAAACTCTGAATTTAACCTGGTGCCAACCAGGTAAGCCTGCTAAAAAAAATGCTTTCTCTTGCATCTGCATTGGATGTTACTTGTAGGATTATTTTAAAAAAAAGTGAATAATCATTCCAAAGATCTCACACCAATCAATGACGAAATGTGGATCAAACGGACAAGTCATTGGAAGATCTGTTCATAGTTTAAATTGCTAGTTTTGTCTATTTATGTTTCAGATTGTTGACACTTTAGTCTGACGTTCTGCTGTATGTCCATCAGTGTGCGTCCCATTACACACCAATAAGTCCTTAGCTGTAAAAATCAAGAGAAATAAGATTACTCTCATGTCATTGAAATCATTTTTCATTTTCCTCTGTCTGTGTCTCTTGAGTGTTTAAAACTGCTGGACGACTGCTTCAGGAAACAGGGGGGGATAAGGGTCTTGGGTGGGGGTGGTCTGCTTCTGAAACAGACCATCAGATGTCAGAATATATCTACTCCTTGACTTTTTCATTAAAATCATTTTCCCTATTCTCCTCAGAATGATGTAGAATTTAAAGTCCTCTATAATTGTGCCTATATTTTCCCGGCCTGCCGTGTCGCTGCTTATCAGCAAGGGGTAAGAATTAAGACCACATTGGAAACCAAATAACATTTTTCAAAAGCTTGGAGACTTAAGTAGAAAATTGGCTTAGCATGCAGATAGCAGAGTCAACAATGGGAACATATATCCCAGCTCGAAGTGATTGAAGTTGCTGTCTTTCTGAATAACAAAGTGTTTGATTTCCACCACGACTCTTACATAAACTGCTAACTTGATTTCACACCCCGGATCTGAGCGTGACAACAAACACTTTAATTAGAGGAAGATGATGCCGGCGAGGGAGAGGGGCGGGGGGAAAGGTGATAGACGGTAACAAATCCCCTGCATACTCCAGATGGCCTAAATATACAGCTAGCAAAGCAAAATATAATAATTTGTTCTCCTACTTTTCATATCTTATTATTTTTCTCTTGGAGTTGTGAATATTTTTGCATAGCTTAAAGCGCGGCTGATATCTTTCCCAAACCTACATGCTTCATTTGCATTGTGAAAGGTTTAAACGGAAGGTTATGGTGCTTGCAGGGGGGCTTGTGCGTGACATTATAAGGCCTTTGCGGTTTGGATTTCGGACTGGACCGTGTACCTGCCATCGCGGCTTGTCGCTACAGCCTGAGTGGCACTCTCTAGCCCTTTGAACCGAGCCTCTCCACGTGGCAAGATTAGCTCCTTTCAGAGTGCCTCCATCCTCTAAGTAGTTGTTTTTAGCTGATAAAAGAAAAGAAGAGAATGAAAAAAGCTGAACAAAAACAACTCACACTCGATCCTGCGGACGTAATTAAGCAACCGAACTGATCACAAACTGATAAACGGCGTCTAATAAATGTGCCAATCAAGGCTTCCACCTGTCTTCACCACCCCGAAACCCAAAGCCACCTCTACGCTCGCTTTAGGCTTTATTGGTCAGCAAATAATCAAAGCACTTTTTTCTCCTCAGAGGAGATTAGAAAGGCGAAGCTTAGCCCGCTGGCCCAGACACTAGCAGGGAGGCCAGGGGGTCTCCTTATCAGGGCCGGGCTGCTGGATGCTGGATTGCTTTCACTGTCGCCCGTCTGCAGGGAGGAACAAAGGCGCTCTGCTGCTGCCATAATGCCCCTGTTCTTGTGGGACAGCGAGGGTCTGAAATACGCCTTCATATATTCATTAGGATGAGCAGTGAGATCATAAACGCCCCCGCCTCCCTCCTTTCTTCTTCTCTTCTTTTATTCCATCCATCTGGCCTCCATTAAACGGGGTTAATTTCTTCTTGTAACCTGTTCTCTCTGATTGTGAAAGAGCAGGAAACATATACAGATCCATTAGTTGTGTATCTGTGTATGTGTGTGTGTGTGTGTGTGTGTGTGTGTGTGTGTGTGTGGCAGTGTGCGTTGACTCTATTTATGTGCGTTTAAGTACTTGCTGTCTGCACCCTCAAGAGACTCTATCTTTGACAAGGGTGGAACAAAACTTAAACAAAAAAATGTACAATATAAAAATAAAGGCAGCAGAAACCCAACCTATACCATGATTGTTTTGGTTGTAAATCATTTTTGCATTCACAAATACCCATTAAATAAAGAGACAGATAAGATTAATTGATAACACTACGTTTTGACGCTGGATCTTATTTCAGTGTACTACATCAAAACCTGAAAAAAAGGTAGAAATCCAAGCAAATCCAACCTTTTTTAATTCATTTGGTTGGGAACAAAATGTTATCTGTGGTTGTTGTTTTGTTTAAAGGGGTTTTATACCACATACATTGTAATATTTTATCATGACTCTAATAAAAACAGGAACTCCTTGGTCTCGCGACTCTAGCTGTCCTCAGATGCTGTGCTGCGCTCTGAAAACAAAAGGTGTTGACAGACCAAAATATTGTCAGGCAGGCACCCAAACTGCTGTGCACCACACGCTTTAGACAATGCACTTTACACCATCAAAAATAGGGCCTACCGTGTGTGTCTGTGATAGACTGTGTGTAAGTTCAAGCATTCCCAAATCCATCAGATTCATAACGAATCTACTGGTTAGAATATATATAATATAAGATTAAAAATAATGTTTTTCGAAACAAGTTTTTGCATTAGTTTGAACAAGCATGTGCAAAATACATTTTTATCTAATACTGCCTCCTTAAAGTTACTTTGTGACTCCACAAACTCTTTTCCCAGAAATGTTAACATCTGTGAAGGCATTTATAGATTCTTATAAACGGGAAGCAAGTAGGATGTTAAACTTATTTTTAAACAAGCTGGCTGCTTCTTCCAAAGTATCACTAGTTCAGTCAACAGCACGCTAGCTAACTTTCTGCTATCAGTTAGGCTGGCCACAACATACATCGGTAAAAACTAAAAAAACAATTAATGTAAAAGTAGATTTATGAACACCAGACCACTGTTCTTGATCTTTATGAATGAGTTACAAACTTCAAGCAGGCGCTGAAATGTTTGTGATTTACAACGCTATAGGCCCATCTTGATTCCTGATTAGACTTCTGAATATTTTTTGCTTTCTTTAGATTTGATAGTATTATTTTGTTGTGTTTGTTTTATTAATTCATGCTTGCTTGTAATTGTGTGCTTAATTAGCCAATTCATTGATTGTAATGTCAGACTTTGATTATAAACATCGCACAAAAAGTAAAAAGTACATTTGTGTTTCGTAGATAACTTCTTTGTTGTAACAATGCTACTTGGTAATAAATCTTATACCATTGGAAAGCCTGTTTATTTCCCTTTTAAATGATGCCACATCTGAAAGGAACATGCATTTGTGGGTTGAGCAGCAGAGCTGAGTATGTGGGATGCGCCCATGAAAAGCTTGACAAATCTTCTCTGCAATGCAAATGGAAGAGGAAAGGATTCTGAAGTCATGGGACTCTCAAGTGGCTCAGTAATTCACATTTTAAAGTAACTGGTGTCAACTCAATCGCATGGCTACCAATGGCTATTGACCATCTGACACACACAAAAACAAACATTCAGGGCAACAGTAGACTGAGGATGTAAACAAGGAGCCAACAGGTAAGCAGTCGCAATAGCAACTATCCAAAATGGCAAAGTTGGAAGACAGGTCAGAGGCCGGTAAAGTCCAAACCAGGTCAATCCAAGAGAAGTCCTCGAAAGTCCAGGATGAGGGTGAAGAAAACAATCTGGCAATGTGTGGGTGAGTGGGAGAAGCTTTTATACTGTCAGGCAGAGTGAAGCAAAGGCAAGGTGAGTGGAAAGGTACTGAGATATGAGCAGGTGAGCAGAGGAGCAGGACACTGTGAGCCAAAAGGGACTTTTATGACAGTAAAAGACAAATGGAATCTGTTCTTTTTAAATCAGATTTGGGCCACTTTCGTATGTGGTTTCCCCCAGGAGACCATATTATTGGAAAGCCTGTTTATTTCCCTTTTAAATGATGCCACATTTGTAAGGAACATGCAATCTAATCTGAGCAATAAAATCTGAACTGAGCATTTAGGCGTCTCCCTGATTTTCACTTATTTTTCCTCATCAGTACTTTCTCTCTCTGTGAGTCTCTCTCTCTCTCTCTCTGTGTTTTTACCCCTTGAGGCTCCGGCTCATCTCTGCACCTACCAACAAAAAAAAAAAGCAAGAGGAGGTGACGTGGCGTTCTGTGGACAGAGTGGCGCCATGGCCTGCTATTGACACGCATACACTATGTCTCAGAACACACACACAAAACTATACACACACAGCTCAGCACTTCCTCAGAGTCCCTGTGAGCAGAGTAAGACAGGTGACAGGTAAAAGTTTCAGTTTCATGGCTGACACTGTGAACAGCTGATATGAAGAGTATTATATTGACAATCTGATGTATGAACTGTTTCAATCTCAATAATTATGGAACTAGAACTCGGCATAGTTTGATTCCAGTTTTGATGCTGGTGCATAAATTGTTAAATTGAGCTTTTTTAATAGTTTATGTATTTGTCAGAATTAACATGTGACACTTACAGTTTTAGTCCTGGTGACCAATTACAGTTAGGATTGGCTTCATCCACCTGTGGTCCTTTGAAAAAAAAACCCAGCAGGTTAAGCTTAAAAGTGGATGATAGCTTATTTATTTATTTATTTATTTAAAGGCATGTTTCAAACTGAAAGTTATGACCACAAGCTTTTTGATCAGCCAGTATGGAAGTCGGCTTTAAAATAATCATTTTCAAAAAATAGGATAGGTTATTCATTTTGGACACATTTTTATAATTTTTGTGGAAAAATTATTTACATCTAACATGAAATTAGCCAATGTCTTATTCCAACATTGCAGCAGAAAAAAAAACACTAGTTTGTATAGATTCTGGTCATAGTTCCCCCCACATCAAAAGTGATTTAAACCTAAATCAAGAAGACGACATTCAAAATATGATTCTATGACATATCAATCAAGATGAGTAAAACTTCAAAGACAAAACAACATCTAGTTTAAGATGTCTGTGAGTGACAGGGGAACATAGAGCCACATGGAAGAAAGTGAAGCAGCCAACATGACCGAGGCAAGCAGCAGATTCACTTTCCCCATCCATCTGATTCAGATGATGAAGTTAATTTTCATTATTTTCACTCTGTCTTTTGATTTGAACTTGGACCCATCAGCTGAGATCTGAAGATAATATATACGTTTATATCACTGGAGTCAGTGCAAAGACTGTATACACGCGACCACTACCATCTCTGTGCTAGTTATTAAACGGCTGCATTATGTCTTCTGTTCACCAGTATGTTGTTCTCTGTTCTTTTGTTGATAGTGTCATTCTGTTGAACTACATGTAGCATAGCCTCCCGCGGTGAGGTGCATATATGAACAGCTATAGAGCAGAAGAATATCCGGAGCAGTCCTCCTGAAATTATCTAGATATTTTCAGAATATGTGAAAACGGCTTTAGAAATGTTTGATGGTTGAATCCATACTACATATTTCTTCCCCTGCAACTAGCTTAATACTTGTTTACTTTACTTTTCATGAATTTACAATGTCTCATATTTTGAATATACTTTATATGTAATTTATATTTCTGTTAGCACAAGACTATTTTGTGTTTATAAGAGGAGGAAGTTTTAAAATATACAGTTACCAGTACTTCTGATCATGTATACTCAAATCAACATTTCAGAAATATAGTACCACAGTAAAGATGTTTTGTTGCACATGTCTAGAATGTTTATTTTTAATCGACAGATTGTTGAACTTTCCTCTCTTTGTGCAGACACGTCAGTGACGGAGGAGGAGAACACATCTGCCTGTCGCCTCGTCATGCCGACTCCTCACGTCTGGATATATCCAACATGGCTGCAGGACTTGCGGCAGGGCAAGAGGTGGCATGAAGGCGTGGGCGTGTCAGTGCATATGTGAGACAGCAGACTTTGAATGAGGTCACGTCACACTCAGACAGAAAAAGACGCTTAGCCCCGAAGGACTCAGCCTCCCGGCCCCCGAGGACGAAGTTAGAGTTGAAGAGTTGAAAAGTTCATCTAGAGGGAAAAGAAAGGTAGGCGAGGCAGTCATGCAAAAATCAGACATGAAGACAGGACTGGGGGTGGGGGGGCAGGATTAGTCCAGGCTAAGGTGACAGAGGACAAATAATAGGTAGTACAAAGTGAGTTTTACAATGTAAACTGAGAAGGCTTTGGCTCGAATAATTGTTTTCAGCTGCTGATGTTCTACACTCTTAAGGACAATACAGACATTTCAAACGTTAAATCAATCAATTTTGGGGTACAAAGACAGGGAGAACTCTGATGCTTAAACTTAAAAGAATAGTTAAAAAATCATTTTTAGAACTGGGGACTATGAATAATGGAGCACTGTTGGCGGAGTTTGAAAGAAAATTTAAGATGAATCATAAAAACCATTATCAGTTTAATTTTTTTAAATTTCAGACCGCCCTTTTGTATTTGTTTTTTCTATCCAGCATAGAGGTTTTGTGATACTTTGTAAAGCCAGTCTCTTACAACTCAAGTCCTTTGTCTTTACCCACTAAAACATGTTTTTATATTTATTGATGTTTCTATTTAACTGACATCTTTTTAATTGCACCTTTCAGTGTCTATATAGGCACTGTTTTCTTTAATTTCACCTGTTTAGGTCTGTTCCAAGCTATACCCTTTAGCTTGTCTTTAAAGGGCTGTTTTAAACCATTTCTTTCAGTAGTTAGGTCTGTTCAAAGGCACCCTTCTTTCTAAATTGATTGTCTTAGCACTGGATGGTTAAGGCCTATTTATTTATAATACACTAAAGCGTGTGGAGTACAAGTTTGTCTTGATTTCAAAATGCTTTAACTTGAAACATGGACCAATATCCCCTTTTGATTTCAGCATATACTGTAGCTATAACTGGAACAATGAACTATGACACTTTTTTGAGTGTGTGTGTGTGTTTGTGGAGCTCCCACTGTTTGTTTATACTGTAAGTCATGCTTCTGCAAAACTGTGAAGAAATGTGAAATCACAGGCTTGGACCATGGGTGACGGACCCATTGAATTCAGCTGGGACAAGTCAACACTTCACAAAGATCATTCATTTGGACCCCTTCACTTTTACTGTGCCAAAAACTCTCTAATCTGTCTCTCCAACCTGCAATGCTTTCAGAGACCTGTGCTGTAGCCTGTGCTGTGCCTAAACACATTTAATACGTTCATATTTTTTGGTTTAGAGTGAAGTGAACAAGTACAATTGCGACTCAAAAATGATAGTGTGAGTGTAGTTGACTCTGAAGACAGTGAACGATTGATCGCGGTCTGAGGTCCAGAGGAAACAAGAGTTGCCGAGAACTGCAGAAGTGGGAAAAGCTTAAAAAGGGATGCATGGTCGTGTCTGCATAACACAGAGAACATGACTGCAACTCTGACTTTGTGCATATTTTGGTCTGCTACAGCAGCGTAACACTCCGGGATTTCTTGGTAGTGGAGGCAGGGATTGTTTATGCTTCATGTCCACGTTGTGTGCCCGTGCACCTCTGTACCATGCTGAAGCACATCTCTTCCATCCAGGCCAGAGGGCCAATGAAGTGTACCATGCCTGAGCATGGAACGGAGCACTCACACTAGTCAAACAAACTGGACCTTAGGGGTCAAACATGCATGGGCACGGTACAGATTGCTTAGTGAGAGTGCGCCCTTAGTGAACAAGTCACTTGCAGGTAGTATAGCCCTCTCTTGGGGTCCCTGCTAAACATTTGTATTTTGTCATGAAATTTTGCTCTCAATATTTATGTGAACAGTTTCTTGGTGAGTCAAAGCCACATATAACTAGCTTTCAACATAATACAGCTTTAAGGCAGAGGCCGCAGATCCTGGAGACTTTTTTAGTAGTGCTAAGAACTGAAAGATAAACTTAATTTATTGGAAAAAGTGCTATGACTACAGTCCCCCCCCCCCGCTCACTCATTGATTTGATCATATCAACAGAAATTGCAATTGCATGCAACCATACAGTGGTCCACATTCATCTGGATCAAACACAGACAGAGATATGGACAGACAAAACAGAGGACTCGACACTTTCTCTCTCCATCTTCATCATTAACCGTTAATCAGCGTACAGACAGACAGCCGGCTCTGGCCCTGCACCAGCACTTTAGGGTGTTTTCTATCAGTGCCATTCCAGGCAGATGGTGCAGCGAGTGTGATTGGCAGGGGAAGAGGAAGAAGCAGCGACGGAGTGGATACTGTTGCCAGGGAACTAGGGAAGGGCGGGGTAACAGGGTACAGTGAACTGGGAGTTTTGGGGCGTGACCAGTCTTAATTATATCAAAGGGTTGCCAAGTGTTGGCACTCTGACAAGTTTTCAGAGCCGAGTGATGGGATTTTGGCTCTAACAAGGGGCTTGAAGATGAGTTTTTTGTTTTGAGGGGGAAGGTCTCTAGTACTAGTGTATATTAAGTAAAGATTAAGATTAAATAATTATTTTGCCAGAAAGTCCTGATCAAATAAGCAGGAAAACAAACTAACAGATAATAATAATAATAATAATACTAAAAATATGAGTATTTATATAGCACTTATCTAAACAAGGTTACAAAGTGCTTTAAAGAGTGCAAGGAGAAGACAAGATTGAAAACATAAGCAGAATAAATGTAAACATTATACATTTTTAAAATAAAAAAAAACATTTAATAATTGAAATAAAATGTAAAAAACTAAAATATGTAGAAATAATTACATTTAAAATGAGTTTAAAAATATATTATTTTTTAAATTGGGAAAATGTATATAGAAACTGTTAAAAATGATTAAATACACTAACTAAATTACCAACTAAATTATACACAAATAGATACTCAATTTTAAAAAGTTGAAACAATTGAAATTGTCAAGACATTAATAATTAAGTACAGAGAAAAAGAGAAAATATTAATATAAGCATTTAAATAAACAAATCAATGAACAAAAATAGATCAGAAAATGCCTAAAAACTCTCAAAAAAACAACAAACAAAAAACATGTAGAAAACAACTATTAAAAAACAGATACATTAATAAAACAACCATCAAAAAAAATGTAGATTTGCAGATTTGTACATTTATGAAATATAGCCCCATGAGATGGATCATACCGTTTTCATAAACAAGTGACTCAAACACATTTAGCACATATATGTAAAGACTCTCATGCATCAACCAACTGACACATTGTTCCCTGAAGCCTGCTGCACCCACACTGCTCACAAAACGTATATCACTGTAATAATGACTTTGATACTGTAGCAGTGATTGTGATACTAATACTAATGATAATAACGAAGGTAACCAGAAGAAATATTCCAATTAAGGGTGCAGGAAGACGGCTTTAAAAGTCGATACTAGCTGGTCAGATTTAAAACTACCATATGTTCTGACAGTCATTTCTATAAAAACACTGTCATGTGGCGTAAGCAGCATTTGCTATCAGGGCATCTGAACAGACTGAGTTTTAATCCTCATTTTAGAAGAGTTTACCCGATCCACTCTGCAAATCCCCACTGGAATGTGACAGCTCTCATGTCTCCTTCACTGAGATACGGATCGACTGATGCGGCCTGCAGAGCGACCTCGAGGAGAAGAAGAACAAAGCTTACTGCCTTTGGGTCCAGAAACCACAGGTGCAGTGTAAGTACCTGGAGAAGAAAAAAAAATGGAGGATGGGCGTTGGGTTCATAGGGGCGAAGAAGACATGGAGATACCCAGACCACTGTCCCTCCTCTGCCTCTGATATCTGAGTCACGCGAAGGAGGAGGAGATAACCGGCCATCTCAGGTGAGATCACCAACGCCCGGTTCAACCTGAGGTCAGGAGATTCTCCCACAATGCATCTGGTTTCCACCATCATCGACAATGAGACCAAGAAAAACGGTCACTTCGATGCAATCGCTTTTCCTCTCTGCTGTCTGTGTTGTTGTTTTGGCGCTTCAAGGTAATGAAAAAAATCATAATCCCCACATTGTTGCTGCGCCAGCCATAACAAAAAGGCGACAAGCTGCGGCGCCACTGCCAGACAAGCTTCAGGACGGTCACAGTTGGTTCAGACGAGGGAGTGGATGTGTTTGTCTTTATAAGTTTAGCGGAGGAGTGATGAGAGCAGCAGCAGCTCAATGGTCAGAGAGTCGCATTCCCCACATTCCTCCTCCATTCTGACAACCTGAGCTGCCAACAGATGGCCTCACTGATCGCTGGTCACTCATGCACCCCCACGGGAAATATTATCATTAACAAACTATTACTTTACATCTGAAATGGGTTTGACGAAGAACTGAAAGATAAACTCACCAGGCCACTGTCATGTAAAAGTAAATCTAGCTACTGCTTTCAGAATTTCCCAATAGTTTGTCTTTCTTTTAAAGTGTGTGATGACAGATTTTAAAGACTCTATAAACCTGTTTCCTCTCAGCTTGTACAATTATTTATCAGTGAAGATCTATTTCAAAGCAATCTAAATTTTTCCAAATGATACTGCAAATAAATGCATTAAGAACTAATCTGAACCCAAATCATGCGGGAAAACTTCTTTCTTTAACCTTATTGACATTCAAAGAAAAAAATATTTGAAGTCCTTCAGTCCCATGGTACCTCAAACCAGGAGTAATTTTCCATTCAGATTTAAATGATTGATTTTAGGTTAATATCACAATCTGGGTGTGGAATGTGTGTTATCAAGGACCCTGTTGTCTTTTCCATTTTCTACCTAATGCAGTTCTCATTTTCATGCCCAACAGCCACGTTCTGAAAGTAGCACGTGAACATGCGCCCCACTTAACACCAAGGGGGTTTGTCATAAAATGAGGTGTCAGATGCGTGGCATTAAATCAGGGAGAGTGAGAGAGTGTGGAATGACACACAGGAAAGGAGACACAGGTCAGGCTGCGTCCCCCCCCCCCCCCCCCCCCGTATGGAGGAAGACAGCCTGTGCACAGAGGGCTCACGCTCTAACCACTAGGCCACCAATGCCCCAGCTGATTTAAGTTGATAATGGCACACAGGGCTTGGAGATGGCAAGCTTTTGATTTCCTCGTCTCCTGTCATCTGTGTTTCCTTTCCGGCACAAGGCCAGTCTGGTGGTGTCAGAATAGGATGAAACATAGCTCTCCATTCATGTATGCTCGTACCAATGCACGTTCTGTCATCCAATACACCAAGTATCACATGCAAAAGCGCACACACACACACACACACACACACACACACACACACACACACACACACACACACACACACACACACACACACACACACACACACACACACACACACACACACCAATGCAATAGAGATTTGCATTAGACATGGACTGTCCAGACATGGACTGAAGTGTCCATTATGTACACATTACATCATATGGCCAAGGATTCCAGCAGACAAATGAAATAAATAAACATTTAAAGCCTACCTTTATTTGATGACGGCACACAGAACATGAGTTATCATTGATTTTCTTGTCTTCCGATGTTTATTTTAAAGAAAGATGTGCTTTTGTTACCTAAAATGGAAATCATGTCGGATCCTTACTGATGTGGGAATTCTATAGCCATCAAAATATTTCATACAGTGGCCTTTGTGTGTTCTGTGTGTTCAGGAGCACAATGAAAGGAGAGATGTTAAATGAGCCAGCCAAAGTTTCTTCTACTTAAGGATAAATTGGAATATGTTGTGTAAAAAGCAATGCACCTTCCTGCAGACAAACCTGGCTCTTAAATGGAAGCTGACACGCCCAAAATGCACCCATGTCTAATCAAGCGATTTAATCCAACCTCTTTGTCCCCTTAATTGATTTAGTGCCCAGGTTGTGTGCTGCTGTTGTGAAACTGGTTATCGCCTCAAATCACTTTGAACCCCGCACTTTAGACAGCCATGTACGCCATGTAAATAGGGCCCTCAGAAAAGAAGAGATGCCAGACTGCTTCCAGTCACAATTCATCAACTACAATCAGCTTCATCAAGGTTCAAATACTTCACAACAATGATCTGTAACCCACTAAGTGTGCATTCTAGACCTTGTCCTCAAGTCGTTGTTTTAAAAGTTTGATTGGGATGGCAACCAGAGGAGTTGGGTTGGTCAAACAAGAAAGAGCCTTTGGGTAATTTCAATGTTAAAAAAGTAGACAATGATGGTTGGTTTAGGAAGTCGTCATCCTTTTAAGGTATGAAAAATAAATTGTTCACTTAACATGCATACAATATTATCATTGCTACGGTTTCCGATGAGTGCAAACGCTCGCCAATGGCCGAAACAGCTTACATTAAGAAAAACGTGCTGCATATTCAGAAAAGATGCTAATTGAAAGCAAATGCAAGATGCTGTATTTGTTGTGAGAATAGTGTTCAAGATACATAAAATACCTGAGGAGTTGTATTGTACCTAAATACTGCAGCTGGGAGTTGTTGTTTGTTGGTTAAATGTTTGACAGGTTGTTAGGTTTACAACATCTTCACTGCGAGCCTGACACACACACACACACACACACACACACTCAAGCACACATGTTGAGTATTTGTACATGTATGTGTCAGGTGTGTGTGTCGGAGTTATTTTGCAGCGTGGGCAGGTGAGTGCAGTCATCTCCTTCCTCAGGTGTTTGTCAGTGAGTGACAGCTAAAGTGGAGGGCAGGGAGGACAGACAAAGCAGAGTAATGAGAGATGTGGTAAACAGGCTCGGCCATGTCTCCCCTGTTCCCGTGGCGGCTAACGTGACATGTCAGCTCCATGCCGCAGTGCTTTGTTTATGCATCGCTTGTCAAACCTGGAGAGGTGGCTGAAGTGGAAAGAGGTGCTTATTAATACCAGCTGATGATTAATATTTACAACATACAGCTGAGTGATACCTGTGACAAGCCTTCATATACCAAAACACACGACCTAAGCTATGTGTGCTTCTTCAATTACCTCTGATTGAAATGTTTTGTTTCTATAAATATCTTCTTACAGAATTAATACAGAAGCAGAAATAATGTTAAGCTTTGCAGGTTTTTTTATGGGTTCATTACGAAGATGAGCACCAAAAGAAAACACACAAGAAAACCATGTTTTTCAACATAGGTGGGAATTAGATTACATGTTTACTGAATTTAGGCGCAAACTGCAATGTCTGGCGTGCTTACAGACAGTGTCTGCGCTAAAAGACTTCAATTTGAGCCGCCACTATTCCTGTTCAAACAAAGCTAAGTACGACAAGTACACTGGCGTAGCTAGAACTGCTATTATCACGGATCTGAAAGCTAAAATAAACAAACAACAACGTTTTTTCGTCAAAGCAACAACAACACAAGATTCTCAACGCATCCTATGTGGTTTCTCTCGAACTTGCGAAATCCAGGAAGGCGTTGTCAGATGGCGAGATGGTAAAGTGGTGCACCATAGAGATGGTAAAGGCATTTGGGGACGACAATATGGTGAAGAATTTTGAGTCTGTAGCTCTCTCCCACCGCATGGTGACTTGAAGGATTTTTGACATCCAAAATCATGTGGAGGGATCCTGACAAATGTCACGAAGGACTGCTCGTACAAGTCATTAGCACTGGACGAGAGTACAGATGTAACGGATGTTAGCCAGCTACTCATCTACACAAGAGCGATTGACAGCTTTTTTTAAGTTAACGAGGAGCTGTTGAAATGAGTGCAGTTGCATGGAACCACCAAGAGGGCTGATATTTTTAACAAGGTGCAAAGCGTTGTCACTGAATACGGTGGCTTTGACAAACTTTCAGCTGTCGGTACGGATGGGGCCCCATCAATGCAAGGAAGACGCACTGGATTCGTTGGGCTTCTCCAACAGAGTGGCGTCGATTGCCCAATCTTGCACTGCATCATACATCACGTAAGTTAAATTTCTTTCTATGGTATTGTCAATTTATATTTGACACCATAAATATGATATTGAAAACATAAACAGGCTGGCTAGCTGAACTGAACACATTTTATTTTCATATTTAGGAGGCTTTCTGTGCAAAGACACTTGACTTCAGCCACGTGATGGGATGTAGGGACCCAGGTGACCAATCTGATCCGGGTTGGGAACAGGTCGCTCATTCACTGAAAGTTTGTTTCTTTCCTGGATGAGGTTGATGCTGCGTATGGCGATTTACAGCTGCACACGGAGGTCAAGAGGATGAGCCGGGGGAAATGTCTTGAAAGGTTCTTCACATTGCGCCTCGAGATCCCATTGTTCTTAGAGGACAGCATCGCATCTGATACAAGACATAACGGTCTCAATTTGTTGAATCTGCAGTTGCAAGGGAGAGGCCAAACAGTGTGCAACCTTTTTGGTTATGTGAATGGGTTCCAGAGAAAACTCAGCCTTTTCAAACAGAATCTGATGTCCAATCTGCCTATCTGACCCATTTCCCTGCTTGCACGGAGCTGCACAACGACATCCCAGAATCTACCTTTAAAAGGTTCAGTGCCGACATCAGCATATTGGAAAATCAATTCAGCAAACGTTTTCAAGATTTCCAAAGCATGAGTTCTTGGATAATACTGTTCATCAACCCCCTCTCCGCCAATGTGAAAGACCAGCCTCCTGGAACTGTGGCAGCTCCAACGTGACCCCTTTTTCCACTCAAATTGAGATAAGCAGGATTGAGCAGCATTTTAGAAACTGTTACCTGAGGCCCGCTTCCCTCTTTGCGCTTGCCATGGGCAGCATGTTCGCCAGCACATACGTGTGTGAGAGCAGAAGAGAGAAACAGGCTGGCAGATGACACACTGTTCCATCTCATGCGACTTGTAACCACGAAAATTTATATTGATATCCCCTCAATTGTGCGTTAGCAGGACAGGCCACACGTTTCTCATTGAGACAGAACTGTCATTAGGTGGGTGAGTGTTTCCTTGTTCTCTGTGATAACACACACACACACACACTGTAAACTTGTTTACTGCTCGATTTAACAATGTAGACACATTTAAAATGCACTTTGTACTTTTGGAGCTCCTCCACCTTCTTTTGCAGAGCATAATTGATTTCCACCTGTCTTCCCAGTTTGGAGACGAGCTGCCTCATCTGCCCCTTGTATTGGAGGCGGCTTTCTGAAGTCCAGAACTTCTCAGTCTTCCTCAACATGGTGATCTCCTCACTGGTAACACACAGTTGACTGACTTCCTCCACCTCCTTCTGCAGAGCATAATTGATTTCCTCCTGTCTTTCCAGTTTGAAGACGAGCTTGAGGCTGCTGCTGGTCTTTCCTTGGAACTGTCTTTGCAAGCTGTCCAGCTGCTCTGCATAACGCATGTTCCTGCTGCTTCTTTGAAGACCTTCACCTCCTGCTCCAGGGACTCTTTCTCCTCTGTCTCTTTCTCTCTCTATCAGCATCAGGTCCTTGTTGGCTGACTCCAGATGCTGATGCCTGACTTCCTCCATTTCTCTCGGGAGGTTGTCAGGTTGTCTTTTTGCAGCCCCAGTTTGGCCTTCTCCTGAGCTTTGATTTGGGAGGCCAGTTCCAGTCTGCTGGTGGCCATTTCTTCGAGCTGGTTCTTTAAACTACAGTATCAAGCTACTCTTGGTTAAACCTGTCTCTTGTGATGGCCTCTTCCTTAAAGACCCTCATCTCCTCCTCCAGGGACTCCTTATCTGCAGTCAAACCCTGAACCAGTGTCGTGTCTTTGTTGGCTGTCTCCTCCAGTTGTCTCTGGAGGCTGGCAGCCCTCGACATTTGGTGTTCCCTTTCTTTTCGGGACTCCACCAACTCCTTCTTCATCCCAAGATTGGCCTCCTCCTGTGCTTCCAGTTTGGAGGCAAGGTGTTGCCTGCTTTGTATTATTTATTCCAGCTTGTACTTTAGGTCTTTGCAGTCTTGAAGTGTCTGCTGAAGGTACCTTTCTGCATGACCTTAATCTTTTCCAGCAGGGCTTCTTAGTTTCTTGCAACTTTGGGTCACTAGAGGCTGTGTCCTGGAGCTTCTTGTTTAGTGCTGAAATGACACCTATGAGCTCATCTTTGGTTTTTAGGGAATACCCAACATGTCCTGTTTCACTACGTTGAATGGATTCAGGTGCTTCGGTTCTTCTTTGAGCATCCTGATCTCCTGATCGCATTGGAGTCTCTCTTCTCGCTCCACCCTCCACCTTTCTTCTCTCTCCTGGATCTTTGTCTTGCTCAGATCTTTCTCCTGTTTCAGAAGATCCTTCACTCCCTCCAGCTCATTTCTGACATCTGCAACTACCTGCCATTGGGGTGGGCGTCTCTGCCAGTGGTGCTGTCCGTAGGCTTCCTCCCTCCTCCTTCGGTGAAAAGTCTGACCTTCTGGCTGAGTAGGACACTGTCTATTGTGGTTTTTGCTGCAGTTCCTGCGGTTGGTTCCTTACATGGGGTATTTAAACTCCTCTAAATAAATAGAGGCTATTATTTTTATCAGTTTGGTGTCTGTTGGCTTGTTAAATGTGCAGGACGTATTTGTGTGTGACAGTGACACTGTATGCTGTTTGAAAAACATGTAACTTAAGTGTCAAATACACCATGACTTGGGGACAAGTACCCTCAAGAGATACCCTTGCAAAGCAGGTAGGGTTGGAAAGCATCTGAAAATTACCAGTTTTGTTAAACGTAAATTGCAAGCGGTTGTTAAGTGTTGTTTAACTAAAATGATGGTTTGCATGTGCTGCCAAGATTCAAGACCCTTTGCTGTTAGATGGAAAAGGCTTCCTTTATCAGTTCTGCCATTGCACTGGCTAAATGGAAAACATGAAGTGATTAAAAAAATAGGACAGGATTGGGTCGTTTTTTCTTTTTTTTGTTTTAATTCTGGCCCGGGATTGGGAAAGGACAGGAATACATTTTTTAGGGAGTGAAAGGTTTATCTTAGTGAGGAGGCGTGGTTGACCCCGTTGCTAGGTATGACACATTTTTTTCAGAAGCTGTAATTGGTTGATCCCAACCACTCCTGTGTCAGCCTCTATTCTGGTGTTTCAAAACAAAAGAGGCTCTTTATAAGTCTGTTTTTTTTTTTTCTCGCATTGCCAGATGCAGTCAGACCACTTTTTGGGCCAGTCCAGCCGCTGTGTTTGAAGACAATCCCTCTGAAACCGTGAGGAGCCGTGAATCTGCATCTGTTATGGCAGGATGGTGACGTCTTTTCAATTTTGCTGATTGTTTTTTACATTTTTTTAATAACAGATTTAAATAGTCTGCTGGATTTGAATGTTGGCAAATCAATAATATCAAACACGGAGAAATGCCATCTTATCCCACTAACTACGCTGAGTTTGTCTTTCTGTTGGCTTTTTGAACAGACGCATAAAATGACCACAGCACCTGATCCAACTCTTCTCCCCGTTATGTTGTTCTTCAAGTCTGTTGAAATGTTCTTTTCGTTCAGCAAGTCACCACCAAAGCTGATGGCGTGTTCCATTTTGTGTTGGAATCGTGTCTGTCTGTGATTTGGTCAATGTCTTCTTCATTCAGCGCCTTGTCTCTTTTAACCTCCTTGCTGTTTCTTTCCATTTCCTCCTATTTTCTTTTCTTTGCTGGAGACTGGTCAGCCATTAACCAAGCATCCAAACTTTTGTTCTCTCAAAACAAATGTAAATAAATCCTCCATGTGTTCTGCTGGCTTAGCAAGATAACAGAAGCTAACATGTTCCTTTCCCCGGATTGATGTAATGTGATGTGATGTGTGGGATGAAACAATTCAAGATTGTGGCCTGGGGGAACATGTAGTGTGCAGTGCTTCCCATCTAGGTGGGCCAATTAGGTATACAGTATATACAGGTATATTTTTGGTCCATACGATAGGCAGTTAAGACCAAGGAACAAGTAGGTGATGGATCTCCGCTGCTCTGCCGATGTGTTCTGCTTTCTCTTGGTTTTGCTGCGTCTTAAAAAGAAGCCTCCCCACACTAGGCTAACCTGTTGTGATAAGGGAGAAGCCAGTGAAACATTTTAAAACAGCAGTTTTGTTGTGTTGCAAGTTAAGAAGAAAACAAAAGCCATCTGCAAATTCGTACCCATGGTTATCAAATTCATGCGCAGAGATTTGTTGTCTAAAGGGGGCATGGTTTCAACTTAAATGTTCCTCCTGCATGACAGAAAGTGAGAATGCCTGCATTTTCTGGGAGTGGGAAAAACAGTTTTCTAAGCTAACTAACAAGGATGTGGGTGAATACTTAACGTACAATAGCTGTTATGTTCTACTTCTAAGGTAACATTACAAATTGATATTTTTACACAAACTTAAAAGTCATACGTAGTTTCACTCAGCAAGGCCCTTAATTCTTAAAACTACAACAAATCAAATCTGCAGCTGGAGGTGTTTTTTTATCCAGATGAGATTCCAGTCATTACAGCTCGAGAACCTAACAGTAACATGTTAAACTGGTTTCTACAATTTAAACTGCACCATCTTTAGCGATGATTTCATCTGCAGTATGCAGTTTCGGCGTGTGAGGCGAGTGTGTGTTCAGGATGCGAACACTAATTGACCGACTGACTGAGTGGTTGTTATTTGGCAGGTTAGGACCCGCTGTGCAAATCACTCAAGGCTGCCTAATCATGCATTGTGTGTGTGCCAATGATGGCTGCATGAAGGAATGCAAAACTTCACCTCACGGTCAGGGGAGTCACTGTCAGGCCTGGTGGATTCAAGCAGGGACAGGCTGCATGGTCAGTGTCAGGCCTGCGTGAGTCGCACTTCCTTTACCTCCTCTCTGTCATCACCTGCATTTTTTACTCACAGGTCTTGTTTACATGATGCTTGAATAAATCATCAACGCACTGAGGAGTTAGAGTGGTGCTGCCAGGCACTTTTACATGGCAGGGTTTTAGTATTGACACTCCCTAAGACCACCCATGTTGGAGAATTTCCTGCAGGTTCTACATCACCATGACTTCCTGAATTTGAGGCCAGCCAACAGACCTTGTTCAAAGTCACGATTGTTCTTGTATTGTTCCTGTTTGATCTACAAAGGGTGGAGAAAGTTACAGAAACCCATAACAATACGATAAGAAAAGTATTTGAGCGGAAACACTGATGTACAAAGAAGGGCCCCAAGGCATTTTAGTGGTTAATATTTTACTCAGGATTATCATTGACCACATATTGAAATGATCAACATAGTCAAATCATTTGGCTTAGCAGAGGTGCAGCTCTGTTTGTCTGTTGTTAATTGCAGGATGATAAGTGTGTTTGTTGTGTGTGTCTGAAAAGTTTTTCATTTGGAAAAATGTCATTCAGCGGGGTGCAGATGGCCTAGCACTTAGGTCGCACCCCATGTACAAAGAATATAGTCCTCCAAATTAGCAGTAGGTTCAAATCCGACATGTGGCTCCTTTCCCACGTCATTACTCACGCTCTCTCCCTGAGTACCTACTCTATCCACTGTCCTATCAAATACAGGAATAAAAGTCCAAAAATAAATCTTACAAAATTAAAAATAAAAGGGAATTAAGCTATGAGAATCAACATAAGAAGGAACTACTTTGTCCCTAGACAACACTCTGAAAAGACAAACCTTTAAAAAGCAGTAGAGCAGACTTGATTCTAAAATCTATTCTTCATGCATGTGGCACCCTCTGCTGGCAGCTCGCAGGAGGGACTAGTCCAAGCCCCGTATTTACAAGCATTCTGAGAATCCTCTCAGAGAGCTCCTAACTTACCTTGAAAAAATCCTAGCAAGGATTTATAGCCTAAAAGTGAACTCTGTTCTGCTCTGTACTGGACTGACCTTGAAGCCTGCATGGACTCGTCCCATCAGACATATGGCGCCATGACTCGTTCATCCATGTAGACACAGACTGGTCCTGAGAGCAGCGGGTCACATCAACCAGTATCCTGCCTGTATTTTTATATCTTCCAGGACTCGATTGAAAATTATGCTGGCTGGTAATGACAAAATAAACACAGAAATATGTCTCTGTCAGCAATATGAGTACAGTAAATATGCACACCCACAGCTGGCCTATAGTACACCATGACTTATACACTGCCAGTCCAAAAAAAAAGGTGCCACCTGGATTTAACTAAGCAAATAGGTAAGAGCCTCCCATTCGATTATAACTGCATGGGCGATTATCTTTCAGCTGGCAACAAGTTATTTAACCCCAACTGATGCAATGAGTAGCTTCTCATTTCTTAAACTACTATGTTGAAAGACCCATCCTGTGAAAAGATGTTAAGTCTGTTTGAGAAGGGTCAAATCATTGGCATGCATCAAGCAGAGAAAACATCAAGGAGATTGCAGAAACTACTGAAATTGGGTTAAGAACTGTCCAACGCATTATTAAAAACTGGAAGGAAGATTTACCCTGTTCCAGAGTGATCAGGGTAAGAAGAGAGGCAGATGAAGTGATGCACCCATCATGCCTACTGTACAAGCCTGTGGGGGCAGTGCTTTGAGCTGGGGTTGCTGCAGTTGGTCAGGCCTAGGTTCAACAACATTATGTGCCCAAAGAATGAGGTCAGCTGACTACCTGAATATACTGAATGACCAGGTTATTCCATCAATGGATTTTTTACTTCCCTGATGGCACGGGCTATTCCAAGATGACAATGCCAGGATTCATCGGGCTCAAATTGTGAAAGAGTGGTTTAGGGTGCATAAGACATAATTTTCACACATGGATTGGCCACCACAGAGTCCAGACCTTAACCCCATTGAGAATCTTTGGGTTGTGCTGGAGAAGACTTTGCGCAGTGGACCGACTCTCCCATTATCAATACAAGATCTTGGTGAAAAATTAATGCAACACTGGACGGAAATAAATCTTGTGACTTTGCAGAAGCTTATCGAAACAATGCCACAGCGACATAATCAAAGCTAAACGCGCTCCAACAAAATATTAGAGTGTGATCTTTTCTTTTGGCCAGGCAGTGTATTTGAAATTGCAGTCTTGCATCTATCCCAGAATCCTTTGCAAGTTGCTCGTGGTGCATACCAGGCTGGGAACCTCACTTTTTAAATTCTTCCATATAAAGAAAAAAGTGGGATACTGTTAAATAAACATTATGGAAGGGGTAGTTTTTTCTAATGTCCCCATGAAATGAAAAATACATTTTTCAGGTTTTTTTTAAAGATTTATCTTTGGGCTTTTGTGCCTTTAATGGAGAGATAGGACAGTGGACAGAGTTGGAAATCAGGGAGAGAGAGTGGGGAAAGACATGCGGGAAAGGAGCTACAGGCTGGATTTGAACCTGGGCCGCCTGCTTGGAGGACCACAGCCTCCATACATGGGGTGCTCACTAACCACTGCGCCACCAGTGCCCCACATTTTTCAGGTTTTAATTCAGCGTTCCTGTGTTTAATGTTCATTTATCTGCCAAATATTTCAAAAAATTAAACGTAAAACGTAAATCGCCACGTCACGTCCGCCTCCAAATCTAAACAAATGATCGTGGATTAATTTAATCCATTTTTAATCTACAGTTGAAGTCCCGACTGAAATCACTACTTTAAATTAACAATAGAAAATATAACAAATATCTGCATTATTATAAAACCTTTACCCCTCTATTTAAATAATGATTTCACTATTTAAATGCGTCTTTATTGGTTTATTTTATATTCTTTATATTACTGTCTTTCATTTGTACTTTTCTTTATGTACTGTATGTTATTTAGTTATTTAATCTGCCTTTTACTTGATTTACTTTGTGATATTGTTTTTTGTTTACCTGACTGTATGCGCATTCCTCTTCTTGAATAAAGATAAACAAAAAACCCCCCAAAAAAACGAGTGGATGCGGCCAGTTCAGGAAACGTAAATGACGTCACTTCCATACTGAATGAATCAGAAGAAGTAGGCACAAATATCTGCCTACTGTGTGCATACTGAATAGTAGGTACTAACAGTATGCAGCACGGATAGTACGTAGTGCATACTGCCTACTGAAAGATTGAGGTACTTGGTAATTCCAAGTACCTACTCAATCTGTAGGCAGTACCTACTATCCGTGCCTACTATCCGACCTTACAAAAAGCAGGTAAAATACCTTACTGTCTGTCTTTTAACATTACAAAAGAGCAGGTAAAAAGACCATACTCCTTGTTATGTTACAAAAAGCAGGTAAAAGACCTTACTTATTGCTATATTACAAAGACCCGGCCTATCCATTATGAGCACTTTAACAAAGCAGCAAAAGTTACAGTGGTAAGAAAAAAAAATAGGTAGATAGGGGGTTTGATCCCTAGATCCTGCGGCTACATGTCTGATGTGTCCTTGGGCAAGACACATAACTCAAAGTTGATCCTGCTGCTTTGTCAGCGCTGTGTTAATGTGTATGAATGCGTAGGTGACCTGTGGTGTAAAAGCACTTTGAGTAGTCAGAAGACTAGAAAAGCCCTAAAAGCTCAAGTCCATTTACCAAGTCCATTCTGTTTGCAGGTGTTGGTCCTATAGTTGGTGATGTGGTGGACATGTAGCACCTTTGATGTCTTTATCAGGTTGAGTCTTACAGCACTGTTGTTCTCTGTCCCCAGATCAGAAAGCCTTTTTTTGCGTGACTTCAGGAGGATCTGGACTTGGTTTGTTATCCATGGCTTCCTATTTGGGAAGACATGAATGAATTTGCTGATGGTCAAATTGTCATCTCAAGTTCTGATGTAGAAGAGTACTGTTGAAGTATATTCCTCTGCGTTCGTGTCAGGGAACAACTCTGAGTCTATTCTTTGGAAACAGTTCTGGAGGTCGGTTTCTCTCTCTAACTATTAGACTGTAGACTGGAGTAAATAGTAACGAAAGAAGATCAGCTTGACCAAGATGTGAGAGGGGTGAGGCTCTGTATCCTTCGTTGATGCTGACCGAAGTCACTTAGACATTGTCTAAATATGACCTTGTAACTTATAGTTCATCTGGGTTACTTGGACTTTAAATTAGAGACTTGTATACGACCTTGTGACCTGTAGTTGACCTCAGTGACTTGGGCCTGTACTTGGCGATACATGACCTCAGTGATTTGTACTTTCTCTTGACATGTCCTCAGTTAATCATGTTTAGAGTGTGGATTGGCTGTTATCTTAGTGACTTGCATTTGACGTCAGTCACTTGGACAACACCTTAATAACTAGGACATTATCCCAGGGACACTACCTGACTTGTTTGTCTTTTTTTAAACAAGATTGAATGAAGGACATCACTTTGTGTTGTTATTTTACTGCATAAGACAAGGTGCAGATACACACTGTCAAATGTGATGTAATTAAGTGACCCATGCAATGATACACTATAATATATCAGAAACATTTTTTTGCAACTAACTCACTTAAACGTATCTCATTATTGCAGAAAGGACTTGAAAGACTAAAATTTGACGAATGGAGGAGATGATAGAGCATAAACAATTAATCAATTACACACAAAAAAAATTCAGTAATAACAAATAACTCCTCTTAAGCCTTATTTCCAGCAGCTTAGTTATGAGGATGTGCTGCTTTCAACAAAGGAATTTCTTTGAATCGTGTGCTGTTGGTTGGACAAAACGAGCAGAAGACTTTTACAGCTTATGTTTATGGATCTGGTCTGTTAAAATGTACTATATTCGGGCGCTGGTGGGTTGTGGTTAGTGCGCGCGCTGCATGTACAGAGGCTATAGTCCTCCAAGCGGGCGGCCCAGGTTTGAATCCAGCCTGTGGCTCCTTTCCCGCATGTCATTCCCCTCTCTCTCCCTCTCTCACTCCCTGATTTCTGACTCTATCATCTGTCTCCAATAAAGAAACAAAAAGCCCAAAAATAAATCTTTAAAAAAATTTTTTTTAAAAAGTACTATATTCCTTTTTTACTATTTTGGAGAGAGAAAAACATTTAAACGTTTTTTTTTATTATTATCAATGAAAAAAATAATAATTCAAATTAAAACAAATTTTTTTTTTAGTATTTTTTAGGAGTGCCGACACAGAAATGCTGTGATACAGTCTACTTTTCTGCACCAGCAGGCTACAACTTACTCCTTACTGGTTTTTCCACATCCCAGTTGACTCTGCTGCAGGTCCCCTGTCCTCATGTGACCCTAAAATTACATTTTGCGCTGATTTAGCCTGCAGTGACGTCAAACACCCCTACACCCAAACAATACAGAACTCCCTCCGATGTTCACAGTATTTCAGATTCCATCTTTACTATTAAACTTACACCTGAGATTGCATCTGAAAGGCTTTAGCAGCCCAGTCAGCGGCTATTTACGTCTTTAAAATCTTATTAAGGGACTAGACGGACTGCAGCAGCGTGTGTGTTTCAGTGTTACCGTGCAGTAGAAGTCACCCCCTGGTACCTCGGCGGTTTCTGTCTCTCTCTCTCTCTCTGTGAGTGGGTGTCTACCTGTCTCCCGCATCTCTGTCTCACACTCGGTACCGTTCGGGTCCAGCCGCCATTTCTGCTGCTTCGGAGGACGACAGTGTCAGTGAACGACAGCGAAACACCGACGGGACCATGTTGACTCTGCTGACTTCCATGTACCTGGTGGTGCGGGCGGTTTCCTCACGGGTAAGTTGAACGCAGCACAGCCGTGTTAAAGCTGGAGCACCGTGGGGGACGCACCTGAACGCAGCATTACCGTAACATTCTTTAGATAAAGTTGACCTTTGAAATCCTACTGTAATTAGCCTATATCCTCTCAAAAGAGTAAAGCATGGCTACTTTAAGTATGTGCGACTCATTCTGTTTTCTTTATGCCGCAGTGGAAACAGGAGGGTAACTTGGACCAGATATCCGCCCCTCATTTTTGTGTGGTTTCTTTTTTTTTTTTTGCTGGGCCTGTTACCGTTTGACTTATAGGCTAAGTGAGAAAAAATGGCCGCTGTAAACTTTTCACTACCTTCGTGTAGGTGAGGTATCGGCATGTTGCGCCCTTTTCTGACCCCGTCATCATTAATTCAGCAGGAGTCGTTTCCACTTGGCAGTGGGCAGAGCATTAGTGAAGCTGGTCAGGGTAAACAACGCAACATCCGGTCACAGCATCCACAGTAGAAGATCCGAATTCAAGTTAAACGAGGTTGAATGGAAATGTCAAATGAATAACTTAAACGTACCCATACTATGTGGAGGACCTTTTCAAGCAAATTTATCAGATAAAAACTCCATTTATCTGAAAACGTGTGACCTTGGCAGTCAGTCATATAGCCTTTTCATAACATTGACTTTGCATTGATCAAAAAAAAAAAAGACTGAGTAGGCTATTTAAATGTGTTGATTTAAAAACTAAATTCAGTTCTAGATGAAGACATCTATAGACCTCAAGGGATGGGAATCTGATTGAAACAGTACTGCTAAGTGAAGAATCTATGTGTTTTACTTTAAATCACTTTACAAGGGGCGTCTGTGGCTAAGTGGCAAATTTGATCGTCTTTCAACCTGAATGTCAGGGCTTCCATCCTCAGCTCCTGCACCCACATGTCGATATGTCCCTGGCAAAGACACTTAAACTCAATTTGCTCCAGCTGCTTTGCCAGCGTTGTATGAATGAATTAGTTATACTGATGGCCATTTTACAAAGCAGCCTCTGCCATCAGTGTGCGAATGAGAGATGAGATCAAAGTTGCTTGAACACTTCAATTTTTTGTTTTAATTAGGCTACTTTATGAAACTTTGACAGTCATGACCTATCACTATTGATTATGACTCTGTATTTCAGAACTCTAATCAGGTGATCACATTTTTTCAAGTGGCAACCTCCAGTGTTGAAAATAAAGCAAATGTGTAAGTGTAAAAAACTGCAAATTTAAGACCCAATTAAAATAAACAAATTTGGTCTTGACAGATCACTTGCTTCAAAGTTAAAATTGTATGGGGGATTGACTTTCTTTTTAAACTCATCTTTTTGAATTTTGTAAAGGCTAAGATTTATGCATGCATTTGCATTATTTGGGGGCATGACTGAATTGACTGACAGGTGGGTGGTTGATCCTGTTTCCAAAGAGGCTTAAGGCCCACCTCAACTCCACTTGTTGATAGGTTGATCAAAAGTGAGGCTAAGATAGCATTTCCAATATTGCGACAGCCAATGAGTGAGGTCACTGAGGCTACATCTATACAGTCTATGGTTGTAGTAGTTGCTTTTCTACTTTGCATTTATTCTCTATAATCTACTTTGTGTTGATGTTTTTTGGCGAGATCAGTTTAGGTGCTATTTACTGTGTGTATACTCTTTATACTCTTAATCAATAATAATAGTAATATTATTATTAGTAGAAATAATGAGCATGATGTGATTTTCTGTTTCTTTATGAAAGATTACTGCAACTAGTCTGAAACAAGATTTCAATCCATCGAGCCATTTCATATAGAAATGAATGATGAAGAGTGAATTTGAAAGTAAGAAAATAGGCAAATGTCTGACATGCAGTGAGTTGTGTTTTGAGTATGAATGATCAAATGTATTTTGCTTTATTTATCTCTCTTGACCATCTAGAGTACAACATAATAAATTCTAGTACATTGTTAACGAAACACAGAAAAGTCTCTATGTGGCATCTTCCATACTCTTCTGTGTGTACAAAGACAGTTTTAACAGTTGTAATTTAACCTTTCAAAAATGTCGTAGAAAAGTTCAAAAAAAGTCTTTAATCAATTCAGTCAATCGAAAAAAATGACATAATACAATACTTTTTTCACAAGTTGGATAAAGACAAAATTAGCTTTGATCAAATAGGACAAAATATTCTGAATAGATTATCTTAAATAGAAAATAAAATAAGGTATAAAACTACACAAGAGCTTTAAACCTGTGTGGTTTCAATGTTAAAAGTGAAACATGAAACTCTGTTGCTACCCCATGATATCTTTCTCAAACCTTAACATATAGCAAAGCTTTCATGCTTTTATTCTGAAGGCTGAATTAGACATGCCTCCTTCAATGTTTCCTGTTTTATTGCTGCCTTGTTGCAGCCGCCCTGGTTTCCTGGGTGCAGATTATCAGCACCATGGTCAGCTCCTGCCAGCAGCACAGAACTGCAGCCTCTTTAAGCCTCATAGAATCTGAACCCAGTGAACGGCACACAGATCCAACATGGCTGCCAATGTCCTTGATAGGATGAATGAAGGCCTCACCTCGCTGAAACCGATACGATCCTGCTGAAAGAATATCCCTGTCATTCAGCTGCTGCACTCTCATTATGAGAGCTTTACTTTCAGGTGGCAGGGAGTTTGTAGGAGTAGGTAGTCACTTTAACCTAACAGTTATATAAGTTAAGTAACAAAAATCTAAAGTTGATTATTAAGGTTGAGCCCATGACTTAGCACAGGCCAGTCAAGTAGTTTCACACCAAACAAGTGTTGTAGTACTCCAGTCCCGGACTCAAGATCGACTCGAGCCCCAATTTTAAGGACTTGTGAATCAAACTTAGTCTTAGAGTTACAGTCAAGCAAAACATGGCAAAACATTTTAGAGAACCTCTTGGTAAATGAGGCTGAGAAGAAATTTACACCAGAAGTCACAAATTTGAAAGTTTCAATATCACTTTAAATTGCTTCCTCTTTAAAAGTGGCCTGTAGTTTTTTTTGTCACAAACTGCTGTTTTGTAAAATTATGATTAACAATGTGTTTTGTGTATGTTTATGTTTATGTTCATAGCGAGCGGTGGGGGAGCTTGAAAATGTTTTCATCTGCCAAAGAGTTACCCGGCAGAATACGTTTTTGAACCACTGCGTTTGAACATCCAATTTGACAACAGCTGTGTTTAAAAACTGTAACTTCTCTGTAGCTTGCTGCAGTAGGAAGCCGTTCTTCCCCACCAAAAGTGTGTGACATGGGAGAAACTGAATAGTAACACCAGATCCGCTAAGGTGACTGATGGCCTTTTGACAGAACACAGTCCTGCACTCTACTTCTCCAGCATTTTGTTTTGTGAACGGACGTAACGGTACCCGATCTGTTTCCTTTTAAAATGCTCTATTAATCGTCGCCAGCCAGTTTGACAGACAACTGTGCACTGTCAATGACACATCATTCCAGACTTGATCTATCCGCTGATCTCCAAAACTTTCTGCCATTGTTGTCCCTGCTGCTGTGTTCATTCTGTCACATCCTCTCTGCATCAACACTGCCCCTACTGTTCATGTGCATTCTGCATACTGCGACTGTGGAGTGTTCATTTTTGAGGATGTGCATAGCTGATGTACCAGACGCAGGGGAAATGAAGTATAGCTAATGTACAGAATGGCAGAATGTTTTAGTGCAATACTATGGTCTACATTTGGTCAATTGTTTGAGATAAGAGGAATATTTATCTTTTTTTCTTCTTGTTGTTTCTTCTTAATCAGTGGTTCTCAACTGGTGGGTCGGGACCCAGAGGTGGGTCGCTGATGTGTGCCTGGAAAAAAACTTGTGTAAAAATGTTTGTGAAGTACTTTTTAAACATGTTTGTTTTGTTCAGTTTCTTGCTTATGTTGCATGATTTGTACCGACTGAGGTCCAAACTGCACAATTTTTCAATAAATAAATCTGATTGGTCGAAAAATATCCACATTTTGGGTCGCAATTTTTCACGGAGGAGTTGGTGGTGGGTCTCGAGACTAGACAAGTTGAGAACCACTGTTCTTAATCATCCAATTTTGAGAAATGTTACTTTCAAATATCTTCATTGTCACAAGTTGCTTTGCCCCTGAAGTAATGTCACAATGGTTTGCTGAGTACTGTTTTGAGTAACAGCTAAAATGGCCATGGGTAATGTGCCTTCATAATTCAGGGTAACAGTGATATAAATTGTGATGCTTATTACGGCCAGAAAAAAAATATTTAAACCAAATTGTCTTGGCAAGAAAAAGAACAATCAAGTCCCAGGGTGTTACAACTGAATGCTGAATAAGACATTTTGCAGCTTGTCAATCACAGGTAGCCCCGTCCTAAAACCTCCTCTGCTTTAAGGACCCTTGGACTCTAAATGGGACCATTATTTACTAAATGAACACCACGCTGTGTTAAAGGAGACTTTAAACTAGAGATTGAGACAATAATGTCATTAGGAAAATGTTTACTGAGGTTTTAAATCAAGTGAGAAGTAGAACTATTTTCTCATTGACCTCAGGCTAATTTTGCCACCAGTGGAGTCGCCACCTTTTAGCAATTAGTAAAAAAGCAAGTTTTTAGACACTTCTGCTTTGGCTTCATTTTTTAGATCTTTTAATATGCAGTCTGTGCTATGACCTCCTGACTGTTGTGTGTCACATGTTGACTGTCTGAACTTTCTTCTGCTATAATCTTCAGAAGATCAGACAGCTCGACTCTGATCAGATTTACCTGCAGAGAAGCTGCAGATAACAGGCTGAACATCAACTTAACAAGCTGGCATCTGAACTCAGTGACTTCCTGTCTGGGGAGTGAGCTTGACCTCAAGTGAACTTTAGCTAGTTTTTATTTTATTTTTTTATGTAACCTTTATTTAACCAGGAGAGAAAACTTGTTGAGATCAAAAGTCTCTTTTTCAAGAGTTTCCTGGCCAAGGCAGGCAGCAGCACAATGAACAGCGTTTCATTCAAACAACAAGCAGCCAAACGTACAAATACAAAAAATACATGATTAGACATTAAAAGTCACAAATAAAAAATGTAAACAACAAATGTTTGCCAAGAGCATCCACAAACACATAAGGGAAAACATCTACAGCTAGATGTGTCCGCCTCCAAGTCTTTTAACATCCTCTTAAAAGCAACCAATGAGAGCAGCTTGTTAAGTTTCAGCTGTGTTTTGTAATTCGTTCCAAGAAAAGGGAGCAGCAAACGTTTTCTCCAGTTTAGTTCTGACTTTTGGAAAGACAGTAAAAAAAGGTCCTGGGATTGAAGATTGTAAGGCCCTGTACTCTTCTGATTGATGAAGGTCAGAAGGTATGAAAGAAGTAGACCTAAGATAGAGATAAGAATATGCCAGTGTTTAGATCTGTGTAGGGTCACTTGTTTTTTGAGAAAAATGTTTGAAATCAAAATAAAGCTTGAAGTAGTTAGCTTATCAAATAAAAACACAAGAAATAGCATGGTAAAGTTTCTTCTAAATATATTCACAGTGTAGATTAAGATTGTAAATATTTTAGATACCTTCATTCTTTTCTATACCACGTGTTTTTTTAAAGGATGCAGCCTCGGTTATTTCAATGATCCATTGTATGGTAAAGTACTGCAGCTTTTAAAAAACTACAGCTCTTCAGTTATATTTTTAACCTAAAGCTGCCATGAGCAAAATAGAGTAGTCCATTCATATTCACATGTTGTTTAGAAAAGATTATAAGTGATATTTAACACTGAATGCTTTAAAATGGGTCTATGCCCTATATTTTGGAACGACTGTCTAAATTGCACAAATAATCTGGCAACATCTAAGTACCGAAACATTGCATGTAAATCGCAATTTGGATAGTGTGCAGAAGTTTGCCTGCAGTTTTCAGTAAATAAAACAAAAAATTACCCAATCTTTAGGACTTCTAATTTTGTGATAGCAAAACAGGTATCAATAGCGTTTCATTTTTACTACAGTATTATTGTGTCAAACTTTGAAATTCTTGTATCGTAACATCCCTACTCTAGGTATTATTTTTTAAGGTAGGTTTTCAATTATTTACATTATGCGTTAAGTTTTGGGGGACCACAGCACAACACAGTACCCCTGTGGAGTTCAAATTCAGCCTTCTACAAACATTTGGACTGGCTACTACAGAGATGTTTTTTGCTATTTATATTTATAGTATATGAATATAAATGGCATGATGGTCTTTGAAGTGGAAGCCATACTGAATTACCCTTAATGTTTTCATTAAAATGTATTTTATCTAGAACTGTCAGAACAAGCCTTCAAAACCTGACATGAGTAACTTGTGTGTAACATCAGAATACAAAGTTCTGCTGAAGTTATAAAAACGACAAACCCCCTGCTGAGGGGGAGTTACTCTGGACATCGCAGTAAAAAGATGGGCCAAAAGTCACATGATATTGTTTTTTATTGGTAGGAAATATTTTTGTTCTTGTAAGACATGCTGTATTTCTGGAGTGAAATGATGAAATCTACCATGTATTTGCTTGATAAGTACATTTCAGAACAAACACATACATTTGTTAATGGTGTTTTTTACAAACCAGGCTGTGTTTCCTAGTAATTGATGGGACATTTTTTAAATCATATTTTGGTTCGTGAAGTTTTTTGAGAATGTGTGGTTCTTTTTGATAATTATTTTTAAGAGTTTTGTACAATCTTCCATGACAAAAGCAGTTCTTAACGTGACTCAAAAGGCCCTGACACACCAAGCAGACGTCAAAGAACTAGTGGTGACGAAGGCCGCCTGTGGCGTCGCCGTTTGTTTTGGCCAAAAAGTTGCACTTGAACACACTGCAAAGACTACAGCCGACAGCCAACCACCACGTACGTTCTGCACATGCGTGAGAGGAAATAACTATCCATGCCAGCAGGCGGCGGAAGTCCGTTGTTTATGGTACGAGAAGACCATATTCACATCGCTGTCGCGCATTGCTCGTATTATAGGTACTAATCGAGAATAATGTCTGATAAAAAGTTGAAATAACACTGGTGTTGTCAGCCCTTGGTCTTTTAGTGGAAAAAGAAAAGAAGACGACAAATAAAGAGAACTGCACTAATGGGTAAAAGCATGTATACTACAGCTTCATGTTCAAGGGGTTTTCCCGAACCTGTGTCGAGAGCTGGAGATAAATGAACAGCCAATCAGAGAGATTCCTCTCACCTACCACCGGCACCGTGTCGAATGTCGAATCGCCCAGAAATAAGCCGATGGATAGCGACGGAGCCTGACATACTGCAAAAACTTGGTGTCCTCAAAGGGGATTTGGTTCCTGAGGTTGTTTTGGGTCTGCTTTTGAATTTATTTAATAATTAAGTTTCAAGGGAAAGTGTGGGTTCTTCAAGGTATTCTGAAGTAATTCAAGACGTTTTTAAGAAGGTTCTCTGGCGTTGTGTGCTTCTTGATGATCAGTGATTGTAATGTTCTAAGATTTGTTAGATGCACCATAAAGAGAGCCAAATAAGTTACTCAGATACTTTTTTAGGACATTAGGTTGTTGGTGAGGGTTTCCAGTGGCTCTTAATGGGGTTGTAGTAATTCAATAAGGGATCTTATTGGATAACTAGTGGGTCCCTATGGATCCAGGGATAACAGATTAGCGGTTTAGCGGTTAAAGGCAGTTCTGGTTCCTGGCATGTCCCTTGGCTTGTTTAAATGGTTAATGGACGTTGGGTTCCCTGGGTTTTACGTTGGTGTCTGGAGGCCTACCAAAAGTTCTTTAGGGTATTCCAGGTGAATCCATGGTTCCAGGATTATTTTTCTTGGGTTCGTTACATGCACCATTTAAGGGGATGAAGAAGTGTTTAAAAGTTGACCTATTATACTGATCCCCCATTTAAAACTCACCTATAGTGTTTCAATGCTGCATTCCCATACAAAACATGGGAAAACTTTCAGTTCACGCGGTAGACATGTTGGAGTAATCTCAGGATAAGACTGTAGAGTGCGCTGAATTACTTTTCCTGCAAATCACATGATAGTTGGCGATATGAAACCAACAATTTCACATGACAGCTTCAAGCCTTTACGTAGTTCAGTGAAGCCTTTTACATTGGTACATCTGGTTCTGCATCCAGAAGGCTTTCAGAGAGCTTGCCTATCAGAAGGAAGTGGGGAGGGGGTCTTTCAGAGACAGAGGCTGATATGAGGTCTGTTAGCATAGCTTCCAAGCAATATGGCGGATGTTAAGTTTCGATTCTGGGAGTGAGTTCCCACCCACTGATCTGTGATTGGTCTGTAGCTTCAGTGGTCGAAAATATGAGGAACTAGCATTGTAGTTTCTCCCTGCTAACCACAACAGCTTGCAGCGACGCAAAAATCGTAATTTTGCGTCACTGGAAGCTGCTTTTCAGACACAGAAATACAAAGATTTCCCATCTCAGGGGGAAATGAGGGCGGGATGCATGACCATTCAAAAATACTAACAGGTTTCTAATGATACAAAGCTTAATGCAAATGGGTGAAGTATCCCTTTAATAGATTCTTGTTGTTTTTGAAGTGGACATTTGATCCGTAATAAAGTGACCTAAATATTTTATTTTGGTGCTCACACTCAGCACCTGTCCTGGCAGGTAAAAATTAGGAAAGTTCCTTGTCCCCTTTTGTTCTGCATATCAAAACAGTACTCTTTGTAGCATTGTATTGCACACAGTGTTGGGAGGGTTAATTTTAAAATGTATTCCCCTACAGATTACTGATTACATGTCCTAAAATGTAATCTATAATGTATTCCCTTGGATTACTCAAGTAAAGTAATGTATTCTAAATACTTTTGGATTACTTTTAGCTTACTTCAAAATCGTCTAGCTGAGCGTGTTTATCTGGAACACTGAATTTAGTTAACACATGCTTTAGAGAACGATCTAATTACTGTCTTCAGAGAAAAAGTTATGCAAGTACACGAAACACAAATGTGGTAAATTTTGTCCTGCAACCTAGTGGTGCCAATACATTTATGGACTAAATGGTAGGCTGCTGGCATGTACAACAGAAGAGGTCCACCACTAGTGGATTGTTTTTAATTCTGCCAAATGTGCTTTCCTTCATTCCTCATTCATCATTCATTTTGCCACTTGTTAAACTCTAAGGGCCAGATTTACTAAGCTCCCAATTAAAGAGTACTAAATTGCGTGTTCACTCCAAAAGTTTGCATGTTTGGTTGGTGGGCGTTTTGCGGGTGATCTACTAAGAAAGTTTGTGCGAATGACACCAGGTGCAAACCTTGTGGAGGCGGTAATATTTAAGTTAGGTTTTTGCGTGTTCTACTGGTTTACATCACGGAGAGTTTGGACAGAAAGCAGGATGACTGCAAGCGCAAAATAGGTATTAGTGGGAGAGGCAAATAAACGCACAATACTTTTGAGTTATAGGAGACAAATCTGAATATTACAAAGAACATTTTGGTTATAAGCAAACCTCAGCATTAAACAGGGCCTCTCTTTTCTTCCCTTAATCTTAAGAATGAAGTGTCATACATTGCGCAGGAGGTGCGCATGTGTCCTCTGTGGCACGGGCGCTCTACACTCACCGTTGTTGTGCACCAGACAGCTAGCCAGCGCTGTGTCTGATCGGACATAAATGCTAAACTACATGCTATGCTAAAATGTGCTAAACTACTTTACAAGGAGATGGAAAATTATCATGAGGGTATCCAGGGGTTCTTGAAGAGGATCTAGGTTCCCAAGGGATTACAGATACTTCTCAGAAGTCCTTAGGGAGTTACCTGTCGGCCCCAGTTGGCTTTTTTTTAACCGATTCCATATGTTTAATTGGCATGAGCCATCGCCACGTTCTTCCTCGTCCTCTTCCGGTTTCCATTTTTTGGAATGACGATTACAGACTAGCGCTGCCTGCTGGCATGGAGGGTAATTGTCTCTCACGCAGCCGCAGAACGTACGTGGTGGTTGGCCGTCGGCTGTAGTCTTTGCGGTGTGTTCTAGTGCAACTTTTTGGCCGTCGCCACTAGTTCTTTGTCATCTGCTTGGTGAGTCAGTTAGTAGTTGAAAGTGAGTCTGAGCATTTGTATGGTATTGTGTTTATAGTGTTTCAATGGTCTTACATTTCATTTGACCAGTTGTTAAGATGATAATATAATTATATATATTCACTTAACCCACCACCATGGCAGCCCTGACTCTGCTCAGCATTAGGCTTTGGCTATGAATCATGGTCAAAGGAGCGACTGTAAATACTTTAGCTCCTTCGTGTTATTGATGAACGCAGATAGCTCTGCTAAAGCTCAGTTAGTTACATGGCACATTTTATTTCTGACAAATTCTTCTCAGTGAAAGTCCCCAATCAGGGGCGGTGGGTAATGTAAGCTAGAGAAGGCTTAGGCTTGTTTGTGTATGTTCGTGCGTCACATCCTGACCGGACACGAAACATCATATCAGTAAAAATCCCGCCAATCACAGTCATTCAAGCGATATTTTTGACCTTACAGCTAGCTAGTGTTTATTTCGGCTAACAAAATGGACATAAGCCAAAGATGAATGCATCTGTTACCCAGAAGTCCCACACTGCAGTGGTGGCGTTGGAGCTGCAGCTAGTGCACCTCCCGACACAGAGTCAGTAAAGAGAGATGACACAGAATTTTGTGCACGTCAAATGAGCTATGCCAGCCTGTGGTTTAATACTTTCTGTTGTCTTACTATTTTATATGATAACTGTAAGTCCCACAAAAAAAGTGGGCATTTGTGCTGTAAGTTGTGAAGGAGTATGGATTATTAGGGTGTGTGTTTGTGTGTAGACATTTTTGTAATTGTGTCTGTGTGTGTGCATAATAGTGAATCCAAGTGAAGGAGATGAATTGATAGAAAAAATATGTCAAATGGTTTTGTTTCTTAGCCTGACTGCTTTTAGTGGCTGCATATAGAACGTTGGGTATAATAGCCTATAGAGGAAACATTTAACAGATGCTCAGAGAGTGAAAGAGAGAGAGAGAGAGAGAGTGACGCAAAACTGTAATCAACTGATTACATGTTCCAATCCCCTGTTGATTTCGAGCAACTGATTAATGAATGAAAATAAATAGCTTTGTTTGTGCTGACAGTTAAGTACACGGTTTCCTTCACGGTCGTTAAAACAAGTGATCGTTGGTCAGACATAAGCGTTCCTAAATCTCTGCGTCACATGCGGCCTATTTCCCTGATTATTATTTTGTTGAAAGGCCTTGCATGATGAAACAACTATATCAGTGTATAATCTCCTGAATGTAGGAGAGCAACAACACTTCAGACCCAATGCAGCGTGTGAACATCCATTTATGTGCGATCACAAAATGAGACTCACACTTTTCAGCATCAACCTATATGGCTGTGATAACTCTCCCACTATCTGTTTTTTAAACCAGCTTTATGTTACCTAGTGGCACTGTTATGACAGTGTGGGACACTTTTTCCTTCAATTCACACGACATCAGCCTATTTATTGTGAGCCATGTTTATATGAATAAATATATTCTTCCACTTCATCCACTAACAAAAAGAACCTGGCTAAACCGAAATAAAATGAGCTGCTAACAGCATGTTGCAACTCAGACCAAATAGTTTATTTTAACATAAGCCCCGCTTCTAATAAATAGTGTGAGGGCCCCCTGTGGCTATTCAAGTATGTCATGTGTTTTGGGTTTTATACTATAAGGCAAGGCAAGTTTATTTATATAGCACATTTCAACAACAAGGCAATTCAAAGTGCTTCACATAAGACATCAAAAGCATCATGACAGAGGAAAGAAAATAAACATTAAAATAGAAAATTTAAAAATCACATTTAAATCTGAACATATGTTCAAATAAAAATAATTCAAATGAAATTAAGTAAAAATATAAAAAGAGTTAAAAGTTACAGTGCAGAGTTAAAATTGAAAATCTTATTAAAATTGTTGTGAAATTGTTGTTGTAAAATGTAAGGTTGTTATAAGAGGGCCGGAATTGCTAACGACCAGAAATATTTAGTCATACTTTTGTGTAACAATATTTGCAGTTCTACTACCGGCCAGGTGATGTCGCCAAAGAACAGCTGCCTGAATCTCATTCAAAAAATGACCTATTTTAGAAAATCCTCTGCCATACAAAGCATGGGGTGGGCGGGTGTCCTTGGTGCGGTGCATCATGGGAGAGTGAGTTCATTGTGTGGATACGGCTGGCTTTGAAAAGCCTGTGTCAGTATTGAAAAATGACTACAAGTCCCGTAAGGAGTGTGGGACGAGACGTTGCACCGCCTGACTTTACAATACATTCATAGAGGTGACCCTTCCGTCTAGTCCGTCTCTGAGCAGGAAGAACAGGCAGCACAGACCCGAAGCATCTCCATCCGTCTCTTAAAATGGTAAGCTGCATCTTAGCTGCTTACTTTATGACTATTAAGATGAAACAGTATGGAAGACGACTCCGGTCTCAGCACCTTTTCATACTATAATTTAAATACGCTTTAAATAATTCATTCATAGTTGACATTGATAAAAGGACGACTGGGTGCTTTTTCAATTTCACTTTAGGTCAAACATTTTCGTTGCTTTATTGTGGGTTTAATGTGCCGAAGTCATGGTTAAAGTAGGCCTGAAGCATCAAGGGCAGCTGTGTTTAACCCGCAGATTAGAGATGAAGGTTGACTGAAGACCCTCATGTAGCTTTTGTGTCTGCACCAGACTGCAGACATGTTTCCGCTGTATTTGCACTTGCAGTATATTTATGTGAATCTTCCTCCATCTTAATGCTGTGGCGTGGCTCCGGCGTCAAGTTACATTATCGGCCGATTCTTTTATCCAGTCTTGACCAATCATGGCTCAGCACAGTTTGAACTTGTCCTGCCAATTGAACCATTCATTGCTACTGCGGAAAGTTGTCACGAGTTGAAATATATTGCGATGCGATTTCAAAATGTTCTACAAACAATCTTAAATTCGGTTTCTGTGGTTACCACTATGCACCAATATCAGTAATTAAATCACTCGTGTTCTGCTGCTTTCCTCTTTGTTTTCTTTCATTTTCTCGTTCAGTGAAGTGTGTTTCGGAGTCCGAACACATGCCGAATGAAAGAGTGAAATAAAATATAAGATATAGACTAAAGCTCAACTGAGTTCAATGTCTATTATGGTCAGTACAAAAGGTCATGCTTCATTTCGCGGTTTTCTAAATGAAGTCTGGTGTTGCGTTCTCTTCGTGCAAAGGGGCCGAGTGTCACAGTGGGAGGCGCCACAGATGAAGGCCTTGTGAACCAACATACGTATCTTAGATTATACTGAAGATAAATATACATTTTATCAGTTAAAAACTATTCATCATGATTGACTCTGCCAATTTAAGCCATCAATACCTCTTAGTGCTCCTTCATTTCCCCCCCTAATGCATCCAGGTCAATAACACATAAACCCATTTTATTTATTGTCTCTCCAGGCTGAACCAATCCGTGTTGTGGTGACCGGCGCTGCAGGTCAGATCGCCTACTCCCTGCTGTACAGCATCGCCAAGGGTGATGTGTTTGGGAAGGACCAGGTAAGAAGAGGCCTAAACTCTTTGATTATATAACCTGCAGAGCCCCCTTTCCCCCTGAAGCTCATCGCTGCACTGACAGCTGGGTTATGCCTTGTGTTGGGCTTGTTACATAACGGGCCCATCATGAATAAATCATGTTGGACAGTGGGAGTGACTTCAGTTTGATTTGAGTTCTTATCACTGCTGGATAAAAATATCTTATAATGTTGTTTCTGTCATTATTTTTGTTTTACCATGATTACCATAATATTGACCAAACTCATGTCAAGATTTAAACATTTAGCACCAACTTCTATCACCGCACTTTTCACTATTGTCGAAAGAAGCTGCAAACTCCCTCGATGTTGGTTTGCAGCTTTATGGATTTGAATTTGATACGTGTTGAATTAAAGTTTGTCATCAAGTTTTTAGGTTTAAATCAAGCTGAATAATTTCACAGATTTTAAATTTATTTATTTTTATTTATTTGTTTATTTGACAGGGACAGTGTACAGCCAATTAGCTGTACCAGAGTTAGCTAGAAGCTAATTTACATCTGTAGTCCCTGGGCAGGAGAGAGAGACAACGTCTCTGTAAAGAAACAAAACATACACTAACAACATTTTCACAACAGTAAGACCGTACACAACCACTGAACAATGGCATTACACTAGTCCACAGTGAAATTCATACATTATATGCACAGTCAAGCTAAATGGCATGTTTTTCATGGAGCTTTGTAGTAAGTTTTGAAGTGTTTCCAACATGAAAGTCTAAAAATCCATCTAAAAAATGGATTTGACATAATTATTGAAACAAAACAAAAAACAATGTTATGAAAGAGATGTACAATTCTGTTTAGCAGAGCAATTTATTTTAAACCTTGAAAAAACCTGCTTCCAGGTTATTTGTTTAAACCTGACCTTTATGTGTCCTAATGAGACCTTGATCTGCTCACTTGTTTTTGTGAACCTTTCCCCTCTGTTTATTAAAAATACCACCTGTATTTAGCCTCTTACACTTGTTGTCCCTCTTGATTTTCAGCCAATCATCTTGATGCTTCTGGACATCCCCCCCATGCTGCCAGTGCTGGAGGGAGTCGTCATGGAGCTGCAGGACTGTGCCCTCCCACTGCTGAGAGGTGAGTCAATGTGTGTGAGCTAAAACAATGACCTTTTAATACAGAAAAAAGATGGAAATATGGAGCCAGCACACTCTTAGGTGGAAGGAAATGATCCTCGACCTCCAGTGATGAATGAACATACTTTTTACCAATCAATCAAACAAATAAATAATTTTATGATCCAGTGTCATCTTTCTAAAATAGAGCCTGTAGCTGTTTGTTAACCCCCAATAAGAACACAATGTCCAATGTGTTGTGGTTGCATGAGTGTGTTTTTTGACCTCTATGATAATCATTGCTGCTACTGTGAGGAGGAGGAGGAGCAGCAGGAGCAGGAGGAGGAGGAGGAGGAGGAGGAGGAGGAGGAGGAGGGAGTGTCTAAAACAAGCCCTCTCATTGGCCGGTGATTAGGGCACCACAGCAGCCAGTCAGAGAGGTGGTGGGACAACAATGAACAGAGTGGAAGTGGACTCTGACTGAAGTTCAGTCTGATAACCTTGTGTTTTCTACTCATAATCTAACTCTTGTTATCATCAGGATCAGCCCAGGTTACGTGAATCTATCAGAGAGTAAAGAACTAAATAAAAAGTCTGCTCTGACGATGTTCAAAATAAATCAATAAATATTTAAAAGCCAACACATGATATGAGACGGCACCATGTGTGCATAAAAGGGACAGAAACATGTTTTTGATGTTCAAAAAAAAGAACCAGTGTTCCTTATCAGTCCTGATACACCATCTTATCTTTATCAATACGTTGGAAGAAAAACTAAACCAGACTTTGAATCACATGAAACAGACTCAACTTCTTGGTGCTCTGTCAGCTATCATCGCCTCTGCTTTGATTTTCTGCGCTAAAAAACAACCAGTCATTTAACTCTACATTCTGTGTTGTGTTTTCTGAACATGTAATATTATAATGAACATACTCACACTAGTTTGTTGAAGGTTAAACACTATTTGCTCAGTGACTGCATAATGTCATGGTGTTGAAATACTGACTCCTACTTCTTCCTCCCCTTCCTTCCACAGATGTGATTCCTACAGACAAGGTGGATGTGGGCTTCAAGGACGTGGACGCCGCCATCTTGGTAGGCTCGATGCCAAGGAAGGAAGGGATGGAGAGGAAGGACCTGCTGAAGGCCAACGTGGCCATCTTCAAGACACAGGGTGCCGCGCTGGACCAGCACGCCAAAAAAACCGTCAGGGTAATGCTTCAGACTCAGAAATGATTGTATTTTATTTCTTTAGATAGGAAATGATTTTAAACTTTAGGAACCTTTAGCTGTTTTATTTATTTATTGCTTTTTCTTCAGGTATGTTTTCCTCTCTCTTTTTCTTTTGGGTATTTTGCGGACTCCCTCTAAAGTCTGATAAACTGGAGGAATTGAAAGTGCTTCTTCAGCATCTCTGGTCCTTGAAGTCAAATGTTTTTCTGTTGTCACGCTCTCTCTGTTGAACGTCTTACAGCAGCTTTCTGTTCCAGCAGAGCTTTAATCTGCAGGAAATGTTGAAAACAACATTTCTCCAGAGCATCGTCCATTAGCACCTAAACATGCAGGGGGCCCCTAATCACTAAAATCCCTCCACAAGGCCACGGAGGTCGACCCCTTTTCTAAAGTCAATAGTTAAAACTTCACATGTAGGGAATTTGTGTCGAAAAGAAAACAGACCATCAGGCTTCAAACTGCCTCTTCACTGAAAACTTCAAATGATTTGACTTACCCCTACCTGTCTGGGTTCTTCTTCAAACACTGTGATAATTACTGCTACTATGTTTCAAAAGTAATGTTCACCTGTTCCCTCTGTGACGTTGTACCTTTAACTGCTGCCTAAGAGCAGTTTCTGCATGAATAAGACATTTTTAGAATTTGAAAGGCAACATAATAAGACAGGATTTTGGCATTTGCACTCTGAAATGCTTCCTTTAACTACGGATTTCTGAATCTTGCAGCCTCAAAGGTGGAATGAGAGACATTGTATCTTTGTTAAAGCAGAGATTTTGTTCAGCTGATTGAGGTTTTCTTTTCAGGTTCTGGTTGTTGGAAATCCAGCAAACACTAACTGTCTGATCGCCTCCAAGTCTGCTCCATCCATCCCTAAAGAGAACTTCTCCTGCCTGACCCGCCTGGACCACAACAGAGCATCCTCCCAGGTACACACACAAACACACACAGGCCCACAACCCTCAAGTCTAACCCCAACCTAATTTAACTAGTTCTAACAAGCCTTCTTAAGACTATACGTGATCCCTTTTGAGGAATGAAAACCTGACATAATGTCCTCACTCTCACATCTCGTTAATTTTCCTCATCACTAAGAATATAGTTTAGTTCCAAATATCTGCTGATGTCTGTGCCTCTCCTGCAGGTGGCGATGCGTTGTAGTGTTTCATCTGACAATGTGAAGAATGTCATCATCTGGGGAAATCACTCCTCCACCCAGTACCCCGACGTCCACCATGCCAAGGTCAACGTTAACGGCTCAGAGATGAGCGCCTACGATGCGGTGAAGAATGAAGCCTGGCTCAGAGGAGACTTCATCTCTGTAAGCACAGTTTCTCCGCTTAACTCAAAGTTAAAAATCTTTCATTTTTAGGGTCATTTTAGAATTTTCTTTCTGCAACATGTTTCCTTGAGTGTTGTCTAGTATGTATGATCTCTCCATCTCCGTCCTGCAGACAGTGCAGCAGCGCGGTGCAGCCGTCATCAAGGCCAGGAAGCTGTCCAGCGCCATGTCTGCTGCCAAGGCCATCTGCGACCACATGAGGGACATCTGGTTCGGCACCAAGGAGGTCAGTGAGCACATCCCGATATGAACAGAGCTTTAAAAGTTTCAGTCTAACGGACCATGGGAGGGGAAATAACTACTTGAAAGTGTTTTGTTGCATTTCAGCACAGCACTCAGGACATTGTAGAGTCCAGATAAGAGGAACATGTAGCTGGAAAAAAAAAAAAAAAGTTTCAAGGACTTCTTGAACTGAAAAAGTTTAGTTATTGTGTGTGATCGTGCTAAAACACTTGGTCTCTATGTTTATGCAGCATTGTGATCTTATTTTAAATATATTTAAGCCTACCCATTAGGCTGGTGTGTGTAAAATAAGATGAATATTACTAAGTGAATGAGCATCCAGTAGTTCCTACACACAGTCTTCTTGGCTGTGGGTAATCAGTGAATATATTATATGGTGAGTGTGCCCTCCAGTGATTTTCTCTCTGGCCCTCTTGCTGCTGTAGCTGAATATCCCTGATTAAGAGGATGATAGAACAATAAACTTACCGGTGATACAAGGCTTATTTTATTATAAAACTATACAAATACTTGCCACCAATTTTTTTTAATTATTAAACATTATAATATATATATTTTTTACTAGATAAAAACTGGAAACAAAACTTGTGACCATGTCAGATACGATGTTATTATGTAAGGAGTCAAAGAGATGCACACTACCTGATAGAAGTTTCTGCAGGACATGTTTTTTTGTTGTTGTTTTTTTCACGCTGACTGGAAATGTTTTGTTTCCTACCTTCAGGGTGAGTTTATCTCCATGGGCGTGTACGCCAAAGGAAACTCCTACGGCATCCCAGAGGACCTCATCTATTCCTTCCCCGTGCAGATCAAGGTGAGTCCGTCCAATCGGCTGCCAAGGACCAGAAAAAAAATGGGGATGTAGTCAGTGTACATCAGAAGTTCACCTTAAGTCACATTTGAACCATATGATACACAGAACTTGAAGTACTTGTCAGTTCCTCAAAAGATTTCACATCTTGTTGCTGTTATCATATTTCTGGAATATGTCAATGCTAGGATAGGCGACTACTTCTAATAGAGGGTTTGCATTGACGGCACTTTTCCTCCTGACCACTGCCCCTCAGTGGGATAGAGTGGCAAAATAATTTAACTGCTGCTTTCAGTATGGAGCCACAATGAAGACAGGAGTAAAACAGACAAATATCTGATTAAATTTAGGACTTTTGGACTCAACAGAGATCCTAACTATTTAATACGCAGTGGACTGTGGTAATCAACATTTGGTTTGGGTTTCCTGACTTTCATACACCTGGTTTTAGAGCCATGGCATTAGCCTTCACAAAGCAGAGCATGACGACACGTAAGTCCTGTTAGATCAGGGACGGACTTGAAACTGAATAAACTTTGTAGTCAGGATGTAGGAATCCAGTTGTTTCTCCTTATTTCAGTGATTCTTTCGCTTGATTTGAGATGTCATGCACTACTTTATATTGTGGTAACTTACTCTGGAGACATGTATACTTTTAAAACCAAGAAGAGGAAATTAGTTACACAAAAAGTGTTACTCGGAAACAAAAAACACCAAAAAATCTCAAGTTTGCCCTCCGTCCCCGTCCACAGAACAAGACCTGGAAAATGGTCGACGGACTCTCCATCAACGACTTCTCCCGTGCCAAGATGGATGCTACAGCTGCCGAGCTGGTGGAGGAGCGAGACACTGCCCTGGAACTCCTGTCCCAGTGACTGTCGCCCCCTGTTGGCCAGCAGAAGCACTCAGGCGCCCTGAAGGCTTGCTGCTCACGGCTCTGAAGAAGAAACCTCCCACTCTTATAAACCGTCCCAGCTGCCATCTGTGTCTCACCTGTGTGTGTGTGTGTGTGTGTAAGAGTGTGGTGTGTGTGTGTAAGGCCACTTCTTCAGGTTTTCAGAAAACCTGTTTAAAGACCACAACCTGGCCTCTTCCTCCTCCTCTTCAGTCTGTAAGACATCAAGAGAATGTCCTGTTGGTAGATGAGAACACACTAGCTGTCCAGAAACTGTAACAGAACAAATTATCACCAATAAAACAATAAGGAAACTTAAAGACTGTATCTCAGCTTCTTTAATGCTTCTGTGATTGTTCTCTTCATTGAGCTGAGGGCAGATGCTCTTTCACTGGAGGTCATGTTATAATTCTAAAACTGAAACATGTTGGTGTTTTAAGCATGAATATATGCATACTTTACCTCAAATAATAAGAGCAAAGATAGATTCACAAGTACCAGACGTACACAACAATACAAACAAACCACATGATCAATCATTATTTGTATAACACCAATTCATATCAAATGTTATCCCTAGATGCTTTACAAAAGAGCAGGTTAAGACCGTCACCTTACTTGTTACAAAAGAAAAATCGGATAAGATGCAGGAAGGATTTCTGATGCAGCAGTAGACCGGGAGCTCCTGAGGTATTGAAGATGGGATTTCTATTTTGTCAAAAGAAGAGCCATGTAAGGGTTTTCAGATAAAAGAAAATCATCCTATTAAACAAAAAAAATAATTTTCTGTATGGATCTTTTCAGTTTTGTTTTCAGACATAAGTCAATCAAATGGCTCCACATCTTTCTTGCTTTGACACTGCCTTTTTCTCAGATTGTTATTCAGACTTGCTCCAAAGGATTACATAACAGTCATACAGCCTATTAAACACTGCAAAAAAAATAGAAATCAGTGTTTCCCCTACCATTATATTAGGGGTGCAGCCCCCCCCCCCCCAAAGGTCAAGTTAATAATATATATATATTTTTTGTGCCTTTTATTGTAAATAGGATAGAGGATAGAGTCGGAAATCAGGGAAAGAAGTCATTTAAGGATACCTTTCCGATAGAACAGGACAGCTGTCATTAAAAGTAACGCATGAACACCAAGATTACTTCAAGTGTTTGTGTAGGTGTTTGTCTGGAGGACCCTCCCCCCCCAAAAGGTGTAAACCAAGGGGAAACACTGTACATATATATATATATACACAGTAAATATATTAACGCGGATCTTCAGACTCTGCCTCCTCTTCAGAGGACATGTTGTCTGGGTTCATGAGTTCCTCCAAGTATTCCTCCCACGGCCCAACGATGTCTCCAGTCCGGGTCAGCAGCCCTCCACCCCTACTGATAACAGCCTGAGGCGTTGGACGGTTTGCCAGAACCTCCTTGAGGCAAACTGAAAGTCCTTCTCCAAAGCCTCCCCAAACTCCTCCCACACCCGGGTTTTTGCTTCCGCAACCACTGAAGCTACAACCCTCCGAGCCACCCAATACCTGTCAGCTGCTTCTAGAGACCCTTGGGCTAACCAAGCCCGAAAGGCCTCCTTCTTCAGCCTGTAGGCTTCCTTCACCACTGGTGGACACCAGCGGGTTCTTAGGTTGCCGCCACAACAGGCACTGACTGCCTTATGACCGCAACTCCTAGCAGCCGCTTCCACAATGGAGTTTTTGAAAATGGACCGCTCAGACTCTATGTCCTCCCCCAGGATGATAGAGAAGTTCTTCCGAAGGTGAGAGACCCCACGGACAGGGACCTCCACCAGACGTTCCCAGTTCACCCGCACTACAGGTTTTGGTTTGCCAGGTCTGACTGGCTGCCTTTCCCTGCCATCTGATCCAACTCACCACCAGGTAGTGATCAATTGACCCTCTCTTCACCTGAGTGTCCAAAACATACTGCCGCAGATCTGATCTGAAACCACTACAAAGTCGACACCCCGATCTTCGGACTAGGGTGCTCTGGTACCAGGTACACTCATGAACATCCCTATGTTCGAACATGGTGTTTGTAATGGCCAATCCATGACTAGTACAGAAGTCCAACAACAAAACACCACTCGGGTTCTGATCAGGCAGGCCGTCCCTTTGTTTTTCAGGAAAGTAGTCTTTAAACCAATCCAGCAGTTTAGTCAGATGTGCTGTGATTGTTTTCTTCAAAACTTGTTTTCCTGCGGTGTCCAGCTTCTGTGCCTCATGACAGGCACTGGAAAAGTTGATTTTTAGACACGTGATTTGCCCACACAGAGATCTTTTTTTTTGAACGCCTCAATTTTGTCAATTTGTAACGCAAAGTGACCATTTGCTTCAACGGGAGTTGTGGTCTGATGTATAATGTCATCCGACATGTCTTCAATGCGCCTATTAATGGTGTCTTTCGACAGTGGTATGTATGGTTTTCAGTTTATCTGCTGCGGATTGATCCAGAAGCTCTCTGACCATGTCCATGGCTGCAGTTAAGATAAGGTCCTCTGCAATAGTGTGAGGCTTCTTGGACTTAGCAATATGATGTGCAACCTGGACAGATGCACAGAGGGCCTGCTCTTGCTTCGATCACGAAGAAGTAAGGCACTTTTGTGATGTCCTCAGTTCCTGGAGTCGTCTTTGGAAGTAGTCAACATGCTTGTCTTTGGAAGCAGTGTTTTGTTTCGAAATTCTGTTTCAGTTTTGACGGCTTCATGCTCTCCAACTGTTCGCTGCACAAAACACATTGGGGTCTTTGTCCTCCTTTGTCCTCAATGTAAGAAAATCCGTATTGTGGATTATTTTGTCGTACTTACATTTCGCCATGAATAATTAGCAGCAGCGGCAACCATTCACTGTAAATATTAAGGCAGCAACAAAACAAAAAGTTTTCCATTCTCTGTGTAATGGCGGTCGTCAACTACCATTAGTGCACATTACAGCCACCTACTGTGCTGGAGTGGGAGTAAACTGAGCTACAGCCGCTAAAGACCCTTCACAATAAAAGCCATTGCACATTTAGACAATTTGTCTGTTTTCTTTGGAAACGGCTCATAGTAATCACTGTCACTGTCATAGATCTTTAATGATCAGACTGTGGTACGCCTACCACTGGTAGTACATGGTCTCCCTTACTGTCTGTGGTAATCAGGTAATCTAGATATGATCATCTTAAAAAGTCTGTAACTGGATCATGTCCCTATTTCAGAAAGCTGGATTTTACTGAAAATCCTGAGTAGAGGGGAACTTAGAGTTTTCTGTTTCAGAAAGGGAGTTCACTCAAACTCGACAGTGGGTTAACTCAAGCCCGTTCTATAGAGAATCACTTACTATGGTAACTGAGTCTGTGACCCTAACCTCGTCGGGAGCAGGTTTCTATAAATGAACCTTGAGTTTCTCTCTATTTCTCTTTTACTACCAAGCTTGACCTGTTTGAACTCTGTTCTCATATTTTATTTGGATCCGCCTCCAGGTCCGCTTTTCTCCCAAAATGAAAATGTATTTTATGTATTTTTTACATGTCCACATGAGGTTTTCTAGTTCAGAGGGGTAACGTTGGAAGACCTCCTTTTGTCACCTGTTGCCATGGTGAATTTTATTATCAGGCTCCATTAATGTTGGCTTTTTATAGTTGTGGTGCACGCCTCCCAGTGAACCTACTCAGAGTTGAGTTATCTCATTTAGATCAGTTGTTCTGGAGTTAATGCAAATTCATAACAAATGTTATCTCAAGACACTTTACAAAAAGCAAGAAAGACCTATATTTCAAAGACCCAATATTAATCCATCATGATAGGGTATAATTTATTGCTTACATTCATACTAAAGGAATCATTTCGACTAGAAATCGACCCTTGCTGTACAAACATCAGATGTTCCATTGTAATCTAATTGATATTTAGGTCTGCTAATATTGGAAACAGCAGCATGAAGTTTTATTCTGTTCTATCTATCTAGCTAATTAAAATGCAGAACCTGGCAGCCTGCTGATCCACACAAAGTTACATAGTTGTATGAACTTTAATTTGTTTTTTATTTTAATGTGTTAGTCTATTTCTGTTGGTTCCTCCAAGATGGATTCATGTTGGAGCCTGTCCAGGACAGCAGGGGGCAGTAGTGGATCATTTCTAACCAAGGAAAATCTATTACAAACGGAGAGCTGCAACCTGTTTGAACTATCAACACCTCTCTCCACTTGTTATGTTTATCAGGTCAGTAGTATGTAACATATTTTGGTAGAATAAAAAAAAATTACTATATATATATCTAAAAGCAGTGTTTGTGAAAGGTAAAAAGGTAGAATCAGTGTTGTCAGTAGTTTCTCTCAGTAGACTAGCTATAGGTAATTCGATTTTAAGAAGTGTGCAAAGCTTCCAATCAGCACAAAGACAGTATAATTTCCAGATGAAACTTTATGTTAAAAATATAAAAATGGAAACACAAATGCAACATGTTGAAACAGTTCAAAAGGTTCACTCAAGGTGTATAAAAACCCCTTTAACATGTTTAAATCCAAGCTAAAAAAAAATGCAAAACAAGAAATTACAAATGTGGAAGTATATTTTCAGATTTAATAATCTCAGTGATTTTTACATTTTCTTTTTCCGTCTGTCATGATGCTTTTAATGTCTTGTGTGAAGCACTTTGAATTGCCTTGTTGAAATGTGCAATATAAATAAACTTGCCTTGCCTTACTACATCAGCTATTCTTAAAGCAGCTTGGGACTGGTTTCAAAAGTGAGTTATTTTTCATAAAGCACCATATAAATAAAAATGCAATGCCTTGCCACATCCATTTAATTTAGCCTGATGTGAACAGTTGAGATGGTCACCTCTCTTTGAAACACAGTCAAAGTCAAGTGTCATGTCTGACGTGTGTTCATCAGTATGTACCTTGGCTTATTGTAGTTCTTCACAGAAAATGTTTGTTCGCACACATACGTGGAACCAAACGAAATAAGTATCATCTGAGTGTGTGGAGGATAGAAAACTGAGTTTCTCAATGAGCCATAGAAGTTTTCAAGTGTCGATGTAGTGAACTTTTCTTTGAGCGCAGGGTCACACTGTATGTCAATTTGTTCTAGTTGCGCATTTTGGTGGCACATTCTTACTGTCGAAGGACAAAGGTGATGTCGACAGATAAAGTTCTTCTTCAGTCTTACAAAAGTCAGAGAAATGCCAATAAAACCCAGCTTGGAGGTCTGTCAGAGAAGAGGCATATCTGTCGTTGTGGCATGGGAAATGTGCCAAACACTTGTTGGCCAGTTGTCAGGTAAACAGGGTCGGCTTGGCTTTGAATGCTTGCATGTGTAAAAACAGCTTTTGCATGAAAACATTCTTCCCCTTTTGACGGCCTCAAGGTTGGCCTCTTTCTGTTTGTTTCCCTTTGCTGGCTGTGTTCTCCTTGTTGCAGATAGATGTGGGTGGAGTCAGGGAGGACTCTAATGCAGCACACCTGAGCAGGCTGGTTTTGGGAGTCTACAAAGCAGACCTGCTCAATCTACTCGCCCTCTTCTCTCCTGCATACCGCTGTTAACATTTGTTTGTGCTTTGTGTTGGAGTTTGATACTCATTCATCCACGCACACACACACATCGTTGCATACACACTGACCTCCTCACTAGCATAACCCTATGTAGTTTAATAATGTAATCAAACAACATTGAATAATGTTGCAGATTATGTGTGGTCTCCCTCTTTTGTCACTGCTCTGTTGAGCCAGGTTGTGACACCCTTGAACTTTAGGTTGAGGCCTTTCAGATGGTCTATAATATCAGTCTTGAATGACAAAGCAATCTGGGCATTGCAGCACCTCAAACTCATCTGCTTTTCTGAAAGAAACAAGAAATGTGCCGATCTCTCCTTTTAACACAAACACCCAGCTGATCACCTTTCAAAGGCACAGCACAGCAAACAACAGAGTGGTCTGTGTTCTGCCTCACTTTTCCTCAGTAACTAAATGAAATGGCCACAGTAAAGCCCACAGCTTGGATTAAGGTCACAAGTTTCACCACGGTTTTAGTGGTGGTGAGGTTAGGAGATCCATCAGAAGTCACCTTTAGCAGTTTAGTCCATGGAATGTAAAGTCTACACACAAACAAATGAAAATAAATAGTTGGGCGGTATCTTTGATGTCGGTGCTCTCATCCAGCGTGATGGAAAATATGTTAGGTCAGTTTCCTTTTTTGACAATTCATCAGACAAGTTCGTGTCAATTACCTTAATTACCTGGTTTTCTGACCTTTGTTGTGGCACAGTATGCCTGCTGACTGCACTATAAAGTCTTTCAATAACTCGCCATCAGAGAAGAAGTTTGCTGTGTTTCGCGAGCTTCTTCGTTAGTACGTATCTAACTTTTGTTGATGATTCTTGCATGGTTGACTGCTTAAGTTAAACTATTCTGCCTAATAGTTTGGCTGAAACACAGTTTCCGTGCTTTTCTCTCTTTCACACGATGACGTGTTCATGCCATAATTAACGCTAAGTCAAAAATAACTCTTGATGTTGTTTTTTTTAAATACAAAAACACTCTCCTGGCATATCTAACATACTGCCTTTGAACCAACACTTGTGGTGAAATATTTAGATGTCCACTCTTGAGTAAAACAGTGACATTTACAGTCAACTTTATTCTTTTTTGAAGTATTCATGGCTGATCAAACATGTCTCTATATTTAATACTGTGTAACATTTGTCTAGACCTGCTCTTTTTGTAAAGTATCCATGTGTGCTCTATAAGCTCTCTACATTTAGACTAACTGTGTCTAGCTTCATGACTCCCCATGAGTTGCACGTTGTGGGGAAAATCTGTTTTCAAGTACTGTTTTTAAGGGGTGCTCATATGTTGCTGCTTTAGGAGGCAATGTAACGAAAGCAGGTGTGCTATAATGACTCCTGTTTTACACAAGATTATATTACACAGATGCAGAACTTGCACAAGCCAGATAATTGACATTTTTGAAACTGACATGCTCACACTTCCACTCATATAATTAATGCATTTTGTTGTTATTCATTTCCCTAAACACATATCTGTATGCTAATGCACAGTACAGAACAGGTTTTAACTTTTACGTTCACATCACAAAGTATCAGCATGTTGCATCTTGGCTATCACCCACGACCCCTTTAGATTTCCCGACATGCACAAATACTTTCAATACTTTACTTCAGGCATAATATGTATTGTGCAATATGACTTTAAAAAAATAACAACCCAGTAATCTACTCCACCACGATTTAATCTGTTAAGGCAACCTAACCTGAATCTTAATCAGGTAATGTTAATCTCATGGGCTGTCAGTGGTTGTTCATTTCTGTGCGTAAACAACAGCATTTAAAAGTCTATTTCAGTGAACTGACTAACATGAGCAGATAAATGCAGACAAGGAATGCAAATTGAGCGATGTAACTATACACAGCCAAATAGGGTGTTTTGTCAACTGTAAAAACCACAGAGAGAGAAAGGGAAGTTCAATTCACTCACCCTTTTTGAAACTATTATTCTGTCTAACTGGTGGCAAAATTAAATGGTTATTGATGTATGGAACTGGCAATGCTAAACTTCAGTGGCAGTTTAGTATACCCATAAATTGTGCAGCAGATCACAAATATCACAGTTCAGGTCAGATCACAGAATTTTGTCACAGATCTGATATAAGATCTGTTCATTGATCTGTGTGATAGATTTGTACGTGTTTAAAACAGTTTTCTGGAACTTGTTTAAAATACATTAGTGTTCAGTTCTGCAGTGATACAACTTGCAGCAGGACAGAGCTTTCCTTTTTTGCGTACAAATGTAGGTGTTGAGAATGTTTTCAACATAATCAAAGACATGTGATCATCCTGCCAGACAGAGCAGCATATCTCTGTGCTCTACTGATTTTAAATGTCGTCAATGGTCCACGACTACAAGCCTCACGGTCAATCAACCTGGGTCCCACTCTTCTACCCTTCGCAGTAAATTAAAGACACACTTGCACAAAGCAGCAGTGACCCTTCTCCTGAACAGAGCTTTAATAAAAGTACTGGCCATTGCTTAATTTGATTTACACCATCCCTGTCTGCTTCACACCACAGTTTATAGACAGGGAAGTCCTTCCATCACTGTTATTGTAGCAGAGTTTAAAGGGTCAGCTGCAGACACCACATCCTTTCAACTTTACACAGTAAATCCTTCTACACCATACCTTCATGCATTATGAACATGGCACTTTGCTCTTTATTTCAAATCACAGGAGAGGTTATAGTGGAGACCTCTGAGCAGGGGCTATATTGACTATAATTTATGTTTTAAAGCTTGTGATTCGTCTTTTCCATACATATCAGGCTCTTCTTATTCTAACTTCTCTTGGGGGTAACACTTGAGCTCAATGGTTTGTTCTCATATTTTAATTTCTTATTTTTCTCATTTAAAACACAAAATGACCAAAATTCAAATATTTGGTAGCTGGTTTGAAAATTCCATCCACTTTTCAGGGCATACAATTACTCAACCTAACTGACCTCAAGATTGCACGCTAACAAACAGGTTTAGTTTCAAAATAAACACAAGATACTTATTCCCTTCAGTCCCTTCCACTTGTCCTTATAATTCCCCCATAACCCTATTTATATGTTCCATAACATACCTTATGGCCCTTAGTTACCACCACATCCCAAACAGCATTTTTACCTTCAACAGACCCCAGGTAGTGACAATGCTGCTACTACGTACCTAACCACGTGGCCCCTTTTGGCTCCCCAACACTCAACTCGAAGACTGATGGGCAGCAGGAGCCAGGACATTACCAAAGTTGTCAAGTTGGAACCTCCCTGGTTGGTGTTCATTGGTGTTTTGTCCAATTAGTCCCACCACACATTGGGAAGAATGGATAGTTAGCTACAGCATCCCAGAGCAACCCCCCTCCATGCTAGCTCTCATAGCCCACCCCACCCACAAGCAAATCTTCAATATCATACCTACTCTGGCCATCACAGCCAAAACAGCATTTTCACCTTCAACAGATCTAGGCTCATAAAGATATTGACAACGCTGATACTACCTACCCTACCACATGGCCCCAATATTGGCCCCCAACACTCAACTGTGAAGACTGATGGGCAGCAGGAGCCAGGACATCAGGTTGTCAAGTGGGAAGCTCCCTTCATTGGTGTTTAGTCCAAAAAGTCCAACGACACCTTGAGATCAAATCTTTTGAGTAGGATTGTAACACCTGATCCAAACAGAATCTGAATTATCCAGATCCCAAGTGAGGGCTGGTTTCATTATATATAGGAACAAAACGTAATAAAAATGTTAAGTAGGGGAAACAAACCATTTTTTTTTTCTATTTATGTTGATACTGAAGACATTTTTTTCAATATTTTGCTTTAAATTGCTTAATCGCTATCATGACATTCTAGAAGGACTTTTGGTTTTTACGCAAAGGTTGAGGACCAAAGAGCAGAGCTCAAAAACAATCCATTTTATCAAAAGACAAAAAGGAAAAACAGAAGCTTACTTACTTCATAAGTCCAAAAATTCATCCAAAAAACAATGTCCAACGTAAAATCCAAACCAGGACAAAAATGCAAGAATAGTTCAAAGAAAAATCCACAGAAGGAGATCACAGAGCCAGGATCAAGGTTTGACTAAAAACTTACACTGAAGGGAAGGTACACAGACACGAAATACACTGGAGGAGTAATCAAACATACTAGACTAGAGGGAAACAACACAAGGGCAGAAGGTAATAAATGATACACTGTGGTAAGAACTACAAAATAAACTACAAAAATAAAAAATAAAACAGAAAATGCTAAAGACTAAATGCAAAAATAGAAGGCACACAGGCCCTACAGCTCAGTTCTCTTAAATGCTGTGTCCAATCACCCGTCGGTCAAACCAGAAATAGTTCCAAACCCCCCCATGTTAAGTGTCCAGAGCATAGAGCCATACACTTGGGAGTGTAAGAAAGTTAAGAGCTGCTTAGTGTAACTTCCTCCAGCTGCAGAGCTCACTTAGCTGTGTGGCCAGTGGTACTATCAGCTGGCTGCGTCCACTGTCTGCCTCTAAGGAGAAGGGTTGTGTTAGCAGCAGAGCTCCATTTGCCCTGCAGCAAGACTTTCATTCTGAGGACTTTTTTTTATTTAAAAAAAAAAAGGTTTTTGGGATTCAATGTTTGAAAGTTGTTGTAGAAAAAAATAAAGTCAATATGATAAGAATGAAATTCAAATCAAGAAAAAAGTAGTTAACCTGAGTATGAAATTAAGATAATGAGAATAAGGTGGAAAAGTCAAATAAAACAAGAAATTCAAGGGGTAAATCAAGATATCTAGTCATAAATTATGACGTCAAATATTAAGTCAGTTGGTCAGGATCAGTTCCCAGCAGACAATAAGAAACAAGCGAGGAAGGAAAGGTTGTTTTGTCTTTTTTTCCCTAAACTTTGAATTAATTCTGAACTTTTCTGAGAGAAACAAGAGAAAAGGTTACTTTTTTTTCATTTCTTCTGTCCCTAGTCCTCGGTAGACATCAACTGCTTTTCACCTTCTGGCATATTTAAATTTAACAAAAAATATATATTTATATTATCATATTTGTCACAAGAATTTAATATCTAGACTCATAAGCTTACCTAATGTTTTTGACATTAACTTTATTATATTTAATAGCTAAGAATTAAAAATAATAGTTTTTTATTAATAAAATGTTTTTGAATTTTTACATTAAATTTTCCTTTTTTTTTTAACTTGAATACCATTTTTTTAAATCACTGTCCATGATAGGAATGTAACTGTTCAGATAGATGCAGAGATAGGATGCTGGAGTGAAGAGAGAGAGCTTTGTTGAAACAGGGACTTCCCTGAGCCTCCATCATTTGCAGGGAGGGAAAAAAAACACGCACACACACATCCTCCTACATACACACGCTCACACTGTGCTGCGAGCTAGCAAGGGGCTTTAAACTGCTTCACTCTAAACTGAGAAAAAGGGACTGTAACGTGCCACAATGGAGGAAAACATGGATGAATCACAGAGCCAGAAAGGTAGGACGGAAGAGCAATTTGCTAATTTTTATCTTTCATCAGCTGTGCCGTTGTGCCATTGTTCTGTTCGTCCATCCATCTCAGTATCATGGGATTCCTTTGTGTGTGTGTGTGTGTGTTGTGGGCAGAGAGAGACAGAAGACGTCCTGCAGAAAAAGAGAAAAGCTTAGATTTTTATCTTTATATCTCATTTTGAAAATTTGCCTACATTTGATTGTATTAGCTATTCTTCCCAGCAGAAATAAACATTGTCTGTGTTTTTTTTTAATCCCCCCCACCGATATGTCTGCTTTTGATAACACCCCAGATTATACAACCCTGTTTTTGTGGTGCGTTCGATAAATGGATGCTTAAATCAGCAGATTGTTTGTGTCGAGGATGAGAGGAGATGGCAGACATGGAGGGAAGGTGTTGTTTTGGGAGGCTGGATGGACAGATGGACAGACAGATGGATGGATGCATGCATGTATGGACGGATGGATGGATGGAGGAGGTGGGAGTGGCAGAGGGGGGAGGAAAGGGGGGTAGATGAGGGTGCTAGAAGGAGGGAGTGTGGGGCAAAAAGCTTTCAATAAAGCCTAAAAATTAGAGGGAGGAGGGATAAGTGGGGCAGTGATTGATGCCTCCATTGGGATTTTCTTTGTTAGCCTCCATTGTTGATGCTTCACGCTTGTCTGAACGCCTTTTCCTCTCTTCTCTCCCTGGCTCTCTGCATGTCTCCCTTTTTTTCAGCTGTCTGTGTCGCTCCCTGTCCTTTCCCTCCATTTTCTTTATGTCTCTATCACTGGTCTCCCTTTATGCATTCGTTCAACTCAGTATATCTCTTACTCCATTTTCAGGGTCTGCCTCTGCAGGTCTTTTGTTTTTCCCTGCCTTTTTCACCACTATCTCCATATACCTCAGTTTTGTCTCCCTCCCTCACTACTACCCCCCCCCCCCCCTCCCTCCCTCTAATATCTCCTTTCCTTCGTCCATTTTTTCCACTTTATAATCTTACACCATTAAACATCAGTTTCCTCTGGCAATGTGTGGTTTTTTTTGCAATTAAAAAAAAGCTATCCTCCCATATTTGTGTTGTTATTGTGGGCTGTAAAAAAATGAAATGGGCGTGTCCATTTTCCTCGTCGCACCTTCAATTTGACAAACAGACGTAAGCCGCTGCTGTTTTCACAGATTCTGAAATGCACCGAACAAGGAGGTGATTTTACAGAAAAAAATTGAACTATTATTTGCTTTTATTGTTGTTTATTAACACTGTATCCATGGTAACACCCTTATGGAATTGTCATCTGTTGTGTGATAGGCGGATTCATGTGTTTTTTCTGTAAGGACTTTGTTTTAGCCAATCAGAGAGCCAAATAGTGAGGCATGATGTTTCAAGCAAACATGATTTTTCATTTCAGACACTTTTTTTTTTTGTTGCTGAGCACTCACCCCCACTCCTTCTGTTCATCCTTTCAACTAGTTCCCATCCCACATCGGTGTCGTTCTCTCCACCTTTATTTCTTTATTTTAAAATCCTTGTTTAGTTTAGCCGTCACTGGCCTATTTGCACTCTCTCCTGCTCCTTTTAGATGTAATAAATATATATATTCATGATGAGATGAAATACAGACATACTGGACCGTTAGAAAGCTGGTTGACATCTTGAACCACTTTCATTTTTAACAGTTATGCTAGCTGTGCTGTGGGAAATTCACACCTCTGATTGCACTGACATTTGAGAAAACTGTTTTTTTGCTTATTTTGGCTGAACAGATTACTAATGTGATTAATTATTAACAGATCAGCTGTGCAAAATGCAGAATTAGACTATAAGACAGTGTACACATTAAGTCTAATGCTCAAGCCTTGATCATAAAAAAATAATTGTTAATCCGTTCAACACTTACAATTAAAAAATGATCAAAGTCAGTAAGTTGAGTCAGTGACCTAAACTGTGTGTTACTGATATATTGTTGTTTTCTCTCATTAAATTCTCAATTAGGCATCTCCAGACTTTGGCTGCGTTTATTCTTCAAGTAATAAGACTTGAAAATGATCGCATGGCCAAGTTTTACTTAGAGACTTCAGGTTCACCAAATGTTTCTTCTGACATCAACAGCTAGCGTTAGCATTCAACTTCTTCTGCTTAACCTTTCTGTTTGATGGTGTTAAATTATTGAATAGGAAAGGCATAAATAACACAATTCCTGAATATTAATGTCAGCTAGGTTTATTGCTGTGTTAGCGAACATATGCTGATGTTGTTCACTGTAATAGTGCCCAAAGATCCTCCAAACTTTCACAAGCTATGGTGAATTTCTTGTCCTGTTAGACATTCAGTGAACTATTTGTTGCCGTTTGTTTCACTCCTGGATGGGATTAACATTGAAAGGGAAGGTGCTGCATAATATATGAATAATGTGAGTCTGTTCTGGATTTCCAGTTTTCATTTTAACCTGGTGACATTTCCAGATGTGATCAATGACAGGCAGTCAACATGACAAATGGAAAAAAAAGGAAAACTCAAAGCCTTTTCCTGAGTCAGTTACACCGACATGAAACATGTTTTGTTGTTGTATTCATTCAATGTGATTTACCCTTCCTAAACACATCATTACCTCCAATTTCCATCAAGCAGAAACAGCCATTCATCTAATAAGAAGGCCCTTCAGGATCATCATGTTTCCTTCAGTATCAAAGCACTGTGATAGCTTTCTGTACATTCATAGGGACACTGCAAACGGGAGTTGCTAATTGCTGATTCATAATATCACTCGAGATAATTTGGCTATATATGTATCTCCTGTACAGTAGGCCTTAAAAACAGTATCTTTAGCTGTGTTTCCAAAGAGGCCTGTTATTGTTGATAACATGTTTGAATTTATTGGATTAGTAAAACATTTGATTTCCTGCATTTAAACACAAGATATGATGATTAGATTTGACTGGATTCAGAAATGAGAGATCCACTTAAAAACACGATGACAAAGCCCTGGCTTAGATTTGACTTACAGGTGGAAAGGTAAGGATAATTACGTCCGGTGTATGGATGGAATCTTTACTCTCTGGATTAATATAACTCGTTGTTAAATTGGGATGTTAAATTATCAAATCTTTCCCATTCTCTCATCAATGGGAACTAATCATCAACGTGTATAAAAAGATCTTATTATGTTAATATTCTGTTGTTTAATGTTGAATGTTGAATGTTGAAAGTATAATGTAAATGGAAGAGGAAGTGTTACCTGGAGAGCTCTGGGAGATTTTGTGGTTGCTCCCCAAACCCATATGATCACATCGGCCATTTTGCTCCTTCCCTTTTACCTGACCCACAGGAGCATTTCCAAAACTGGTACCCCAAGGATGACAGCAACGTGTCCTGACACCTACAAGTTCTTACCAGTATACCACATGGTTAACGTTGTAAATCATCTGTACTTGGTTGGGTTTAGAATCCAAAACTTGTTGGTAAGCCTTTAAAGTCTGAGTTAAACAAGTCATCTTAAGGTTAGACCTTCATCTCATCACAGTGCTCTGTTGGATCATAGTTAGTACTTTCATGCTAGCAGGAATCAGAAGATGTTATTTGTCAGGAAGTGGCTGCTAAAAATTTCATTCTGACCCAGTTTCTTCTTCTGAAATAGATTTGTCTTCAACAGTAATGCCCAAACTGTGGAACATGGATCACTGGTGGAACAACCAAATTATTGTCAATATATAAAATAATAAAACACATATTGGAATGTTGTATTAAATAGATTTTTAATCCTCAAAATATTTTGGAAAAAGAGTTTGTTTGTCCTCATTAAAGTATGGCGTTAAAGATATGGCATCCCCCCAGTTATGTTGGGTAAATAATGTTCTGAAATGTTTGGAAAATCACTAATCTACAACATTATCATCCTGTAGTATGCTGCGATTAAAGAGTAACATTTTAAAGCCAAAACAGACAGAGCCTTATCAAACAAGATTACACTTCCTGTGTCCAGCTGTGATGGAGAATTCACAGCCAGAAAGAAAAAAAACCTTCACTAGATGTAAACAATTTGTTGCTGTTATAACTCTGATAAGAACATATGAGAAGATAAGTCTATACAACTTCATCAACTCTGAACAAGAAAGGTGCCTTGGCTTCAGAGTCAAACACAAAAGAATCAGAGAATTAGATCATGGAATATATTATAGGCCGATTTTTTTTCCAATTTGATGGAAATAAGGTCTTCAACCTCTGTTTGAAATGTCAAGAAAGAAAGAGCCTTAAAATTAATTAAACGGGTGGTCTTAATACATGCTACATGCAAGGAAGTGCATAACTTAGGTTTAACTTAAATAAGGAACATCTTAGAGATTTGAGAAAGAGTAGAAAAAAATTGTAAAAAGGGTGATTATTTTCGGACTTAACAATATTCTATTATGAGAAACCTTTTTGTGGTGTGTGTTCTGCTGTTGTTTGATCTTCTAGGTTTTCGATTGTCAGGTTGGAGTTTGGATTGCTTTTTGGATACTCCCTTCTTTTCCAAACAACACTCACTCACATCACACCTCATGCTAGTTATAGTTACTCTCAAATATAATCTGGTTAAACATGGAGTCATTAAACATATCATTGTTTTTCCTTTTAGCAAAGACTGGATTTGTGTTTGCCATTTCAAAGAGGAAATGTTAAGTTACAAAGAACTGGCCTGAGATTGATTCATTTAAAATGACGCTGAAATTAAGAGACATTACGGTATCTCATGAGAAAGCGAGAATTGTTTTTTGGTATCATGTTGGTTGTTTATCTTTTGCATACGTTTATGTGGTAATCCCATTTTTCCCATTCACTGTGTATACTTTGTATACTCTAAACTTGGGCTGTCAGCATTAATAAAGCAATTATGGCTCATAATTAACGCATTTATTTTTAAATCTGATTAATCATGTGCCATTATGTCCCTTTAAGCACACCATAGCTTAGCAACTAACCTCCGGTAGATGCCCTGTAGCCACACTAATGGAAAAGAATGGCACCCCAGAACTTCTAAATGGCTCATTTCGCTTTAAAAACTCCCAGACAGTAATATCCACCTTGTAACATCAAACATTTCACTTTTTTTATTGTTCCTTTTAGCTATTTTCATTTAGTTTTCAAACTGTAACAAGTTCCTGTTTCCGTGGTTAAGATAATATCGTAATCTCAGATCTACTATGTTTCTTAAATAAATAAAATCAGGTTTGTATCCAAACAGGAAGTTAAGTACTCGTATCTTAAGACAGTAAAAAAATACAAATGAAAGTCTAACAAAAACTGTTGGGAATTGCAAAATATTGGAAGTTCAAACACACAATTAAAAACGTGATTGAATCCAGAGATGAATCTATATTAAGAAAACTATTTGTTTCACAGCCCTGGTCCAGACATAGTTTATGGTTTCACTTTAACCAGCCAAGCGTTCTAGAAAATGTTCTAATCAGTGGTAATAGGGTACCTTGAAATTGAAGCCTTGAAACTAATGCTAAAACACCAAAGGGTTCATCAAAACAGATGCTAATTGGTGCCTTAAAGGTGCTGAAGGGTACACTCCAACAGAAGTGAAAGGAGGGTATATTCAAGCAACATCTGAAATGTGTTGCAACAGCTGCTCAGCAGATGATTCTTGGTGCATTTGTTTGATTGTATCTTGTGTGTCGTCTTGGCTTGAGAAGGTGCTGAAAACATATCATATGTCTTATTGTATGAGGATATGTTGTGTGTTCCTTCTTTCTAAGCCTACATAAAAGCTATAATTAATTGACTGGGACCATTTCAAAATATAACTTCTTATTTACTGAGTATAGTCAAACCGCTGAGAGTGGACTGGGTGTATTTGCCTCATATCCATTTCATTATTATGACCACTAATAGAAAGCAACTTAATGGACAGAGGAATAAGTCAATACAAATTGACTCTGCTGGTGCCCAGCGGTTGAGGATGAATAGATTGTGGAGAGGAGAAAGCCTTCAGAATGGTTCTCCCTCTCTGTAATTTCATTACCTTCCATCATGAGTAGAAATGAAATCTAGCTTCAAATAAGGTATTTTCTGTTGCCTGTGAGTGTATCACATTTACACACCAAGCAGCTGAGCGGTTTTCTGACCAAAGTGGGAGGAAGAGGTTGACCCTAAACCTGCCTGCAATATTGTATTACTCTGCAAACGATTGGAACTCTTTGATCCAGATATCAGCAGCTTCTGGGCATGAATCTGCCTGATCATCAACATCAGCCCAAAATTTCACTTGTGCAAAATAAATATTAAGATAATTTAATAGACAGGCTTGTTGTAAAATCTATTTTATATACTGTAATAAACTATCCCTGTATTAAATGTTTCATGAGTGCTTTCCCAGTACACTCCCAGGTAAATCTAATCAGTAGGTAGCCTTAAATCAGCTGTGAACAAGAAGAAAAAAACATTTTCTTAGCAAGGAGTCTTCCCTATAACACCCGTTTAGCTTTTAAGGGCCACTTTATGGAAGGATCATGGTCAAAATACTCTCTGAGTTTAACTAAAAGGATATTTGACTTGAGTGTGGTGCCTTACAGCTAGCCTTGGATTACCTGATGCACATTCTCACTCCACCTCCAATTGGATCCTCATGTTGCTGTTTGGATAAACCAGCAAAAATATGACTTTACTTGTTTATTAACCTCATAATTTCTTTTACTCTAAAATAGATGTTAAGTAGATGTTTTGCAGGATTATAATCTCAAAGAGATCATTTTTGTATTCGTGTGTGATCATCAATTTATTTGGGGTCTTTACTGTTGGCACGGCTTCAAATGTGGCATGTTCAAACATCTTAAACCTAACGACTGATCAGATCTTAAATTGACAACTATTATGTTATACTGTAATGAATGTACACTTAATATATGTTGACATTGAATGGACTAAAACACGTCTATTTAAGACTGATATCAATGCAATCAATTTGTCTGTAGACATGAATTAGAGGGCGAAGTGTCATATTTCCTACAAATAACTTGGTATATTTGGTGCCTTCATCTAAATCTGAGAACATTGTTTTTGTGTTTTGTGAAACAGTCACAGTGTAGTCATCTTCAGAGATAGACCATGATTTTAAAAAAGTCAAACCTTGAATTTAGCTGTAACAGGAAATAGAGCGGTCACTGTTCAAGACTGAAGACTTTCACTAAATTGGCATAGTAATGTCCTGAAAACCCCGCCCATCTGGATGAAATACTTTGTTTTCAGCGAGCCCCAAATATTCTTTAAAACGAGCTGTTGTTCTCAATATTCTCGTCTAAGGTGTGATCATTATCTAAGGACTCTGTGTGTGGAGCCCTTTTAGATGTTATCTTTTTTTAGACGCCATATCCTTTTTAATTATTCATCTACAGACAGAGGAACCAACACTCCATAATCACACAAACATCAAGATTTGGTTCAGAAGCTGTGATGTATTACTGTATGTGATAGATTGGTACATGAGCTAGCTGTGTTCTGTGCAGCTTTACTTGCATTTGTCCAGCTATGAGTCAGAACATAATCTCATATCCCTGAAAACTCGCTGAGGCCGCTGTCATAGAGTCCTGGCAGTGTTTCCAGTTTTTCACCGTCTGTGGAGCTGCTCCAACAGGAGTCTGAGGATGACATCATCACTACAGTCTGTCTCTCTCTCTCTCTGCCGTTTAGCTGAGGAAGGGAGTGGTTCAGTCTCCATTTACACAGTAACACCGAAGAAACAAACAAAATTCTCATTATGGATTGTGTTTCTGCAGGGTTTTCCTTTTACATTTGAGGATTTCTTGCAAATTAATCATTAGTTTGATGTCCTTCTGTTTTATACCTGAGGGGTTCAATTGATTGGATCAAAGCTGTTTCAGAGTCTTGTGATGCTGCATATATTATGTAGCGGGTACCGCTCTGAATCTTTATTTTATTTTCTGGGAAGTAAAGCGTATCAAGTCTTTTCTGTGTTGTTATGTAAAGAGGAATATTACATATTTCTATACTTTTTTGCCGGCTGTCTTCTTCCTATATTTTTTATAAATTTGCATACGAAATTCTGGTTTATTTGCTTTAAAATGACAGTCTATAAAGGCTGTATCAGCACTCTGTTTGTTTGATTTTGAAGGCATGTAAGAATGATAGACAATAACTCAGCATACAATAGTGTTTGTGTTTGTTTTTTTCATCTAAATCAAATGAATACAGTTTAATACTGGATATCACACCAATGCGTTCATTTAAACCCAATGTTACAGTCACCTTCTTCATACCTAACTTAAAAATGTACAATGTACAATAAATAGTATGTACAGTAAACCAGTGCTCTGATAGATTGTTACCCTTGTTTTGACCGTTACTTTAGTTACCCACTGTGATTATTGCTTTTAAATATAAGATCAGGAAATTAGTTCAAATTTGGCTGAAATGGATGCAATGTAATCCTGGGGGGTAAATTCATTTTTTAAGTGCTTGTTTTTAGTCTGATCTGATGGCTCAGATTTGTATTCAGAGTCTGGAAACATTACAGGGAGGATCCCTACAGAGATAAGACTGTTTTTGTTTTAGAAGACCAGAAACCGCTGAGACATCAATCTTTTCAAAGCAACCAGTCTATTGAACATAACAATTTTACCTTCCTTAACACATGAGTTTCTAGGCTACCACTACCTTATTTTTTTCTATTTTTTTTTCTGTGTTATTGACTGTTGCATAATGATTTTTTTGGATCCTTTAATTTAAAACAAAAATGAGTCAAAAGAAAGTCCAGACGTTCATATTTAACTCAAACGTATGTTGCTGCATTTCACTTTGGCAGGTAAACTTCAACAGTACCATTGTCCTGTACTTTGTTAACCACCTGCCTGTCTGAGAAGAACCATCTCTGACATGTGATTGGTATCCTTGTGGCTTCCCCCTCCTCATGTCTCTGTTATTGCTGTTCTGCATCCGCTTCCACATAATTACAGTACCAATTGCAGAAATATAAACTGTAGGGGACATCCCTCCTGCAAATATGACAGTTACATTATTTTAAAGCAAATAAAAAAGCTCTTTCATCATGGGAGCTGTGACCAGATGAATGCTAATCTCCTCTTTGTCAGGACTGTGATGTTGCGTGGGCTACCTTTATTCTTATGATCTGCTCAGTCCATTTACACAAATGAAACAGTATTATGTACAGTATTATTTACAAAACACAAGCCTTTTGTTATTCATAATTTAATTCTTATCATCAGCAATTGCAAAAGAACATAGTGACTGAGGAGACAGATTTATGGATTGTGTTATGAGTGCAAAGGATTTTTGATTAAAAAAAACATCCAATAACAAATTATATTTCAGGGGGGAAAAAACAAGATTCAAACAGCCCGCGTAAATATTTTAAAGAATGTTTTATAAGGAGGAAAATTCAAGCACAATCAAATTAAAAAAATTAAGAATGAACAAATCACATGAGTGCAAAAGAGTTTACTACAACCATGAACGATAACAATCCAAATCACAGTCGTCCCATAAAACTTCTGAATTCAAACAGGAGCAAAAACAACGAGGTGATGACTAGAGGTAAAAAATTGTGAAGCAGAATCATCTAATGTCACCATGAAACGATAATACACAAAACGCCTGCTAGCCAGCAGCTGCCTGCCAGATGTAACGTTAAGCAGCGGCACAAAACAAATGACAGAAAAGCTTATAACAAGCCAACAATGTTAACTCAAAACATTGATGCAGCTTGTTCAGAGAGTCATGTAGTTCATCATCCTCTTCAGTATTCTTCATGTGTGGCATTACAAGCTCCATTAAGTATCAATCATTGTTGCTGGAGTTATCTGTCTGTAAATTTAGGCCAGATTTAAAAAAAATGAAAACATACATTTATTACATTTCACAAATGGCTACTCTTGTAATAATCTGTAGTAACTGCTAGACTGACATGGGTGTGTTAATGTTATTCCAGACATGCAAAGATAAAAACCCACAAATCAATAAACCTCAGGTTCCTGTTAGACTGTAGTGTTGAGGTCAAAAAGACAGACAGCTTGTGGCCCTCATCAGGCATCCTGATCAGGGTATTTGTTAATGAAGTTGATCTTCATACTACAAGTGTTGCTGGAGCTTTTTGACCTCTTCAAGCCTTTCACTCGTCATGCACCTTGGTAGTTGGTGAAGTTGTGCCAGGAAATCCTCTTCAGCGTCTTCAGGACACTGTAGTGGTGAAAACAGAATGAAGATCATTAAGACTGCCGAGCCACAGTGTGGCTTCAAATGAGGATTCAAAAAGAAATGGGTGGATGACTATGTTGACTTCAGAACCTACTGAGACCCAGCTTCAGCAGTTGAACTCAGTTGAACAGCAAATTACAGTCAGATAGAAGTTAAATGTAATGTGAAATAAAATATTTATCTATATATCCATTACAGGGAGAGCTTTCCTCACCTCGCTCCTTGTTTAAAACACGTAGATCTTCCTGCTTTCTCTGTAATTCTAAAGACTCAAAGTTGTTCATTAAATGCTTTAAATACATAGATTATAGACGATGAAGAGAAATAATGAACTTTAAGACATTTTCTGACATACCGGTGAGACTCACAGGGAAGGACAGGGAAGCAGGGATTTTTGGATGAATAGACAATTTGATTGGCAGCTAGGAGAATCTTTTCAGGAGGCCATGCCAGCAGAGGCCACAACCATTAGCTGTGTGTGTGTGTGTGTGTGTGTGTGTGTGTGTGTGTGTGTGTGTGTGTGTGTGTGTGTGTGTGTGTGTGTAGAAATACACTTAGATGTACTTCAGAGTGAAGCATCATTATTACTTCAAGATTGTTTAAATGATCACAATGTGAAAATAAAAGTCACCTGCAGATAATGTCAGCTTGACTCTTGTCAGTGTACAAATAGATGTATGTGTATCTGGGTTGTACTCCACTGTGCTGGACTTCTTCCATCTCTACATGGTGCAGTGGGGTTAAACTTGTCATCTTCCATTAGAACACTGCTTTGACTCTTGAGTGCATCTTCAGGCCACACACTATGTGTGTGTTTCACTCTCTTGCTCTCTTTATGTTTGACTCTGTGTTAGCAACCCAGTCCTCTGTCAGAGCTAAGTCACTGTTATACACACACAAACACGCAGCCATATTCAGCAGCTAGATGATCTGTTAGACCCTCACATTTGTGCGTTACTGTGACTAGGGGTTCATTTTGTCGTGATGGTGTAGGATTTGAGATGAAGTTAGATATTATTGTCATGGTGCTTTAAAAATGTATACATAGTATATTATCAATCTTTCAGAAAGTCACTGAGGACCAGTGTTTGGATGGTAGAACAAAAAAGGATGACTAAGATTACCACTTGAAAGATGATTTCAGAACAGAAGTAAAGCTCTCTTTAATTTGTACAGCACAGTAAATACACACAATTAAAAGCCAATGAAAAGATGAGAATGTCTTCTTTATGACTTAAATAACGCTTTCCCAACCACGCTGATTTTTGTCAGCAATGTGTTTCTTCTGACATCTTGAGGTGCATGAGAAAATCCAAACTTCATTAAGAAAAACAGCATTTTAAAGTTGTTCATTTGTTCCATCTTGGAGAAAGAGCTGACATAACATATATTATATGTTTTTACAAATATGCATCATGGTATAGTTCAATTAGCATCCATTCAGCTCGTTTACTTTGGGTTCCTAGTGCTATAGTCAGAATTCAGCTGGGACCTGGTTGCTGTGACACTGTCACTCAGCGGAGACAGATGGACAGGCGTTCCACAGCTGAAGTAGAGAGCCAGTCGTTGGTGTCCATCAGAGAAATCCTGGTAGGAATCTTAGCTAACAGGTCCTTAAAGTTGGCACTGGCAGAGAAGTGAATCCAGTTGCAGTCTCTGGAAAAGCAAGGGGAAGGAAGCCAGCTTGTGTGAGAGGTGATGGAATGAATCCATTAAAATGATGTTTAGCTTTCTGGACACACATGGAAGTGTGACGTTTAGATGTTTAAACAACTGAAATGAAAGATCTTGCAGTTAAACTACATGTTGATTGTCATCTGCATAGAACAAGCCAGAATGTAATTAATGTCCCACCTGACCAAGGGACACTCTCACATGAAAACAAAACCAAAAATGTCAAAAGCAAAGTACAACACAATCCGTCATATCCTGCATACTTCACACATACTTAAACTCTAACAGTTTGTCAGTTTGTCAGAAGGACATTGTCTGAAGGGCAATGGCGGTCCGGGTACCAATCCAACATGTGAGTCCATGTCATTCCCTGCTCTCTCTACTTGATTTACTCCTTTCAGCTTTCTCTCCAATAAAGGCTCAAAAGCATAAAAAAAATATTTTTCCAAAAACTACCAAACAATTAGCTCTTCTTAAATCTCCTGTATTGTTTTGTATATTATAAATATTACTAGTTTAGTTATTATCAGGCCAATATTTTGTTTCATATACACATTTCTACGGACTTTTTTTTTTTATCGTCATGACTATAAAATTACTTTTGATTGAACTGGAAACTTAAACATTACTATAGTGTGGATATAAAACAGTAATTTTGAATAATGGGAAAAGAAATGGAGGCTTATTTTGTCATCATGACTGAAAATATTTATCTCTTCTTAAACAAAGAACACAGCCACACATAGTCGACGTTGTACTCTGTCGTTTGTGTTTATCCTGTCCCAGTTTTTACCGGGTCACTGGGTCTTTCCTGCGTATAAGCCCAAATATGGAAATATGACGAGGATTATAACTTGGCTGCAATTCAGGATGCACACACACTCAGACAGTCTCACACACACACATTGTTGGAAACACAACCGCACAGTCACACACATGCAGATATTGGCCTCGAAATGTTTTACAGCAAATACAAAATGTCTGTCAGAAACACCTACACACATAACTCATAACAGATTTATATATCACTTCTCCTCTCTGTGCCTCCATCACTTCATGTTTCCTGAATCTTCTTCATATGTGAATGTGAGACTCAAATGCATGAGAGCAACCAAAATTAGCATGTAGCACATTAGCGTTTTATTAAATGGAGTCAGTCGGTGCAAAATGGTACCTTCCTACCAGACACAGCAGCCATTTTTGTTCCTCTGTTATGCACTCTTATTTTGACAGGAGACAAATTGAAAATGTTCACAGATAATTTTTTCACCATAAAGAAAATGGGAACAGACTGTGTGTGTGTTCGTGTGTTTGTCTATGTGTGTGTGTGTGTGCAAAGTGTACATCAGTGTGACTGTAGTGCTCGCAGAGCAGTGCTGTTACCATGACAACGCTACAGGCAAAGTGGGTCAGCAGGCTCCTGCCACACCCCTGTTGGCATGGCAACAAGCCTGGTCGATTAAACCTGAGCAGTGCGATGACTCACAAACACACACACACATGCACACACACACACACACACACACACACACACACACACACACACACACACACACACACACACACACACACACACACACACAGACATCAAACCCAAACCCCTTTTGTGCAAAAGGGAGGTGAAAAAGGAAAGGGATGCGTGTGTGTGTGTGTGTGTGTGTGTGTTTGTGTGTGTGTGTGTGTGTGTGTGTGTGTGTGTGTGTGTGTGTGTGTGTGTGTGTGTGTGCGTGCGTGCGTGGGTGCAAGCTTGTGTATGCTTGTGTGTGTGTTCGGTCTGTGTTTGTGGGCGCGCGTGTGTGAGAGAGAGAGAGATTGTGATGTGGCAGATATGGATTTAATAAAGCATTTGAATTGAAAGCTCATAGTATTAATATCATTAGGAGTTGTAGTAGTAGTCATTTGTTTAATTTGTAGAAGTAATAACTAATATTAAACTGGGATATTTCTCAGGATCTTGTCAGTGCTAGTGATCTGAGATCTATTTGATTAGTTTCTCTTTAAAAGACACTTCCCTGTTTACATTGTTTTCCCCAAATTATGTCAGCTCAGATCATTTTTTAAATTTAGTGTTTTATGATTGAACTTTTAATCTTAGGTAGAGCATCTGATGATAACAACCTGGATGAATAAAGTCTAAATTATTATAAAAGTAAATATGTCAAATTCAAATGTCATATATTGATTATTCTGATGGACACATCTTCCCTATCAATAAATAATTGTCATAAAGAGACCTGTTTCCCATGTATAGTAACAATCCCATCCTTTTTTCTCCTGTCTTAAAGCATGTTGGATAAGTCTAATTAATGAATTAATTACTTTTTTTGCTGTCATCTCACCAGCTTACATTTTTGAAGTGCCACCCAGCTGACTCTCTTTACTCGGCATGGCTGTCAAAAACAGCTTTGTGATCAGTATCAAATGACCCCTTCAATTAGAGATACATACATGTCGAAACAAAGTATTTTCTTTGCTGGAGTGGAGGCGGAGTATTTTTTAAGACTGTGCTCTAAGAAAACCAGCTGTTTGTAGAGACAATAAATTATTGACTGCTGCAATGTACTTTTGGTGTCCTTTTAAACCCAGTGAGAATCCAGCACATCATGCACATGTTAAAAAGACAAGTCAAAAAATGAACAGTATTTTTAGTTTGAATGACTTCAACCTGCAGTTTTGGCTTAAGAGCTTTGTGCAGCTCAGGTAAGATGAGGAAGCAGTAGACATCCTAGAGGGAGAGACACATCAAGAAAAGAAAAAAGTCTAGTAGAAGAGCAGCTTCAAACACATCCAAATGATTTAACCAGTCCGATGAAGTGGTCACCACTTCATGAAACCCATTGACCCGACACTGAACTCAACACTGCATGTGCTCAATGAAGACAGATCTGTCAAACAATGGACTCATTATACAGCCCACATTAAAAATACTTATATGTTACAACACTACTTGCCCTTTACTGGTCATTTATCCAGTGAATAAAAGGTCTGTTATAGTATGATATCGCTGACGCTCTTTTTACCTTGGACATCCTGTGCGGGTGGGTTAAAAACAAAAACTACCTGATCAACTCAAACTAGAGTTTAACAACGTTGGTATGATGGTTGGCTATATGGCTCCGTGTTCCATTATTATCACCTGGTCAATCAGGCCCAACTTATTGTTCTGTATTTGCCTGACCACCATTTGATTCAAACATTTACGTTTATATATAGGGTCTATGAATGGGTAAAAAAAAGACACAAGACTTTTACTTTCAGAAAGTGATTTAGAGATGTATGGGGACGTATGAACTTTATTTGAATTTATTTGTATTTAATTTCTGGCTTTTTATGCCTTCATTAGTGAGACAGTACAGTGGATAGAGTTGGAAATCTGGGAGATAGAAGGAGTGGGAATTGACACGCGACAAAGGAGCTACAGTTTGGACTTGAACCCGGCTGCCCGCTTTGAGAACTGTAGCCTCTGTAAATGGTGCGCCCGAACTATCCACTAGGCCACTGGTGCCCCATGATTTTTGTCTTCAACCCAACCAACTAAGTTTGGTCGCTAATCCAAACTTAACTGTAATCATTTGAATGTGTGTTCACTCAGGTTACAGAATGAGGAATGAAGTTAACAGGATTTTTGAAATTCTGACCCATTCCCATGGAAACTGAAGCTATTTTCACATTACACATGTATCAGAACCTAAATCAGTCAATTAGAAAAGGATGTAAAAATATTCTAATTTTAAGGGTGATTGATTTTCATATTTGATGGGTCATAAATACACAGTTACTGGATGGATTTGATCCTGTATTGCTGAGATTAACTTGTAATCACTTTTGTTTTCCTTTTTCTGTGCCGTCCTCCTCAATAAGAGTTCTGCACCTGTCACATTATATAATGTTCAGTGGCTCTAAATGCTGCACCAACAATTCAGATATTTGAAGTGGCTGCCTTTGAATCTGTGATTTATTGAATTATGAAGATGAAATCTTTCCCTTAAAATAAAACTCTTGCAAAGTGAAAGTGTACATGCCTAACTAGACACTATTTTTCATCTATATTTTTAAAGATGGTTGCTTTTTAATGAAGGCAGGTAACTTTCCTTAAGCTTATAAAGAACTTAAAATAAATCTGCCTTCTTTCTTCATAACCACTATGTGTATGCATGCTTGATTTTCACTACCAGCTTTCTGTAATGAACCATAAAAATCCTGTGAATATTGTTAAGACTCATCAAATATATGTAAGACATTGTCAGCACTTTTATTCTGATTACTTCTGTTTGTTTAAGGCTGTAAGGAGTGCTGTGAACGATGTGTGGGAAGCCTGCCCTGGGCCTCTCTCATCGCCACCATCCTCCTCTACATGGGCGTGGCCTTGTTTTGTGGGTGTGGCCACGAGGCTCTGAGCGGCACCGTCACCATCCTCCAGAATTACTTTGAGGTCATCAGAGCCCCTGGAGAGACACTGGATGTGTTCACCATGTGAGTGATTTTTTTTTAACCTTTTTTTTTTCTCAGTGACAGTCTCAATGAGTTTTTTTTTACTCATGTCACAGTTTTCAGGACTGTTTTTTAAATCTTCCAATAAAAATCTGTATAGTTTCTGTTCACTAACACATTAATTGGCTTGAGGCTCATTAGCTTCAAATGGAAGACAAATTCCTGCTTCTAAATTCTGGGCAAAATGTATACATTAAGAAGCCTTGAGGGAATAATCGTGGTCTTCTTGATTATTTGGAGCCATTTGGACGAGAGGGCAAAGCTAGGGAGAACAGGTCACCAAAAATAAAACTATGTATTAGAAACACTGCTAACAAGCTAACTAGCTAAGAGACAGATACCATCTAATATTTAATACTATATAAAGAAAATACATAGAGTTATTTGGTCACAATTTCTCTGAAACTGGAGTACAGATATGTTGATAAACTATTTTTGACACCTTGTATCAATTGTTATATTTGACCTAATTCAACTATTTGACAGACTGGATCATCACTCCCACAAACATTTCCACCAACACTTAGTTTATACTTCTAAGAAACTACAGAAAAAAACCCTCTGTCAACACATGTTGTCTCTGACGTTTCTGGCAAATGAAAACATTGATTTAGCTGAAGAAACATGTTGAGACTACAAGGTCCAGACTAACGTGAAAACAAATAAATAGCCTACTAATTAAACACTGACACTGTGTGTGTGTGTGTGTGTGTGTGTGTGTGTGTGTGTGTGTGTGTGTGTGTGTGTGTGTGTCCTCTTCACAGTATTGACATCCTGAAGTACATCATCTATGGACTTGCAGCTGGGTTCTTTGTGTTTGGAGTGCTGCTGCTGGTGGAGGGCTTCTTCACCACCGGAGCCATTAGGGATCTCTATGGAGAGTTCAAGATCACCGCCTGCGGGCGCTGCCTGACTGCATTCGTAAGCAACCAGAAGACTGAATATCATTATAGTGCCATATCTGTCCAAATGTTTAAAACACACATCAGTTAACCACAGTGCTACACTTGGTAACATCTTCCTCTAATGTCATAAACTCGTTCTTTAATATATTTTGACATGTGCCCCAAGTCACCACCCTGTTGCTGCAGATCCCAGCCTGAGTGTCAAACATGTATTAATCCACAGCTAACAATGGTACCCAAAAATAGGCTAACAGCTAGCTCTGCTCATTTTCAGAAAACTAGAGTTACTTGTTGCTACAGACATAGCTCCAACTGCGGGTCTAACTATGAAAGAAAAATAATTTTAATATTAAGTGAAGTATCCCGGTTACAGGTTTAGAGACCGTAACAATGATGATGTATTCAGGTTAGAGGTGTAAAGTCAGTAACCATGGTGATGTATCAGGTTAGAGGTATAGATTCAGTAACCATGGTGATGTATCAAGGTTCAGGTTAGAGGTTTAATGGGTTATTTTTAATCCAATGCTGTGTTATGAGCAGGACCATGTTTAGTGAACATCTTTGGACTGGATATAGATTAAGATATGATAACTCCTCGACTATAACAGCCGGCTCACTTTTCATATCCCTAACATAATATTGAGGTTTTGATCCTTATTCCAAAATGATGAATGAAAGAGAATATTGAATAATATTCTGTTTACATGAAGCTGTACAGCCCTTCAAACTGTTGGCACAAACTGTTTCAAAGCCTAAGAAGCTACTTTAAATACACATGTAAACATTTTAAAAACACATAAACGTGTCATCTGTTCACTAGCTACAAACATTTTAATTAAAGGGAGACATTTATTTGTCCCAAGTTACTAATTAGTTAATCACGCTGCATTCTGAATTCACGAGTTCAGGGTGTTTTAATCACAATCCAAACACACTAAAGATTCAGTCATCATTTAATGTCTAACATTGTTTTGAGTTTTTAAACTGTAACGTACACGTGTTGATGGTGTTGGAAAGCGTGACTGAACCTACGTGTCTCTGTTTGTCATGTCTGAATCTCAGACATGACAAACAGACTAACTGTGAAAAAAAAGAGTCCTCATCTGCTGAGGAAATGTCTCCCTCACAGCTGTAGCTCTTCTGTGCGTGTGTAGACCTCTGGAGACACCACACACACACGCACACACACACACACACACACACACACACACACACACAGGTGTTTGGCCTTCAAGAACGCTTATAGGCAAGAGAAAGCGAGCTAGAATAGTCTCTTTTATAGGTTCTTTTTATGCATAAATATGAATAATACAGGAATTTGACAGGATTACCTTCACACCGGACCTCTGCAATAATCAGTGAATTCAGTGTATAAATGTATAAGGGCCAGGTGTTTAGGTATAATAGCGACTAAAGTTACAAAGAAATACCCTTTTCAAGTTAAATGATCCACCTTTACTTCAGGATTGCAAATAAATTGGTTGATCCCTGGGGGGAAATTATCCCAAATTACAGTTACTCAAATGATGAAAAAATAAATACAGTACAAGCTTTTTAAGACATGGAAAATACAAAATACAAAACAATATATACATTAAATAAGTCTAAAGGAAGTCTTTTAACACAAACTATCTGAGATTATGATGGAGGAGGTCAGGGGCATGTCCAGACTTTTTTGACTAGGGTGGCCAACCTTCGGCATTGACTTATGGATGGGTGGCTTCAAGTTTGTGGACAAACACAAATACATGTCATTTTTTACCCTTTCTATTCTATCCCCACTAATTATATGTACTTGTAAGTAACAAAATTTGGCAGCATTTAAATCTTCTTAACTTTATTCTTTAGCGACTCAAAAGCAAAGATGTATGTGCAAAGTCACAATTTTAAGTACTTTAAATTGCTTTGACACTCTTGTACACTGTCTAACCTGCAAAAACACTTTAATTGTCAAGTAAGTCCATTGCAGGTTAGACAGTGAGCATGAGTTTTTGCTTAGAATTTTTATGCCCCCCCCCTCAGGACACGCCCCTGGCAGAGGTGAATAATAAGGCATAAATGCGTAACTTTCATTTGGTCCATCTTTCTGCAGCTGATGTTCCTGGCCTACCTGTTCTTCCTGGTGTGGCTCGGAGTCACAGCGTTCACCAGCCTGCCCGTCTTCATGTACTTCAACGTCTGGTCCATGTGTCAGAACACCAGCCTGGTGGAGGGAGCCAACCTCTGCCTGGACCTGCGTCAGTTTGGTATGTGACACATAATGACATCGATGGATGGATGTGTCTCATTCATTTTTTATCTCTGTAATGTTGAGATTGTATTGATCAATGTTCTTAAAGTTAAAGCAGCTTTAAGAATTCTTAGAACGTCTAAGCTGGATCTTATCTGTGAAAAATGTTTTGGGTCTAAATAACTTGTGGATTCAAAAAACCATGTAACAGGCTGTTAATAAATAATGAAACTGACAGAAATTATAACTTCAAAAAATCTATTTTAACTTCTAACACTGACTGATAATTTCTCTGTTTTTGTGATTACTACTTAACCACCACTATAAAACAAACAAACAAATCAGTGGCAGACCAGAAAGTCTCATGATTTGAAAGAAAGATGACAGTTTTTGTTAGACCAATCTGGGGCTTTTAAAAAGGGATTTATTTCTGTTCAGTTAACCTATACCAGAAAAAGATCCATTACTTTGTGGATACTTTTACTGTCATTTTGACGGACACTCAAAATACCGCTATACAAGCTCAAGTCCATTTACCAATATGTGTTAAATGATACCATTCAGAACACATCTATAAGCTGTTAATTTAGATGTGAATCTTAAATTTTCCTCCATTTGGAAGGTTGAAATGATTTTCTAGTTATAAACACCAATGTTTGATAAGTTACTGAACGCAGCTTGCCTAAGCATCCTCATAAGTCCTCATGACGATAAGTACATAATTTCCCCTTGCTGCCTGTTCACTGGAACACATTCATCCACAAGCTCAGTTCACTCTAATTAATGGCAACAAACCAAATCACCAAACTGGCATAGATAGTGGAAAAAACCTGTGTGAGTGCAGCCAAAGTGCCAAGCCCACAGAGCACCATGTGCCACCATGAATCTTTCCCCAACTGAAAACTGCCAATTCAGTCACCTGAGCTGTACTTAACTATTTGGTTAATGGAAGAAGAGGATTGACCACAGTCTCCTTGTCTGTGAATGCTGTTGAGTTAGGCCTTTGACTTAAAGGAAGGTTTGGAAACAATGAACGGTCACTATTAAAACAGCAAGGAAACATTTTTATGTGTGCTTACAGCGTGAGGACAAAACCCTTTTTTTTTTTAAATATGCTGGTGGCAGACAAAAGTAGAAAAATAACAACCTTAAGACAAAAATGACCTCAATTAAAAGAGGAAAACAGTGTTCTACTTCTCTCAGACAGGAACCGAAGAAAGTACTAGAGCACACAAATCACTTAAGGCAAATGTATTTAGGTGCAAAGGACTAATGTTTCAACGCACTGCCTCTTCCTCAGTGTCTGTTTTATGTGCTCCAGTACTTTCTTTGGTTCCTGTCTGAGAAAAGTAGAACACTGTATTATTTTGAACGTCTAAAGTCCTTCTCTGAGAGCTCCGAGCTCAATTTGTGGAGTGGCTGAAGCAAAATTCTCCTTCTACATTGCTAAGAATACAGTGTCTTGTTGTTTGAAAATAGATTGTGTGGTCTGAATCACTTAAAGGGACATGGGGAGGTTTGCTCCAGTAGATATCTTCAACAGGTAGCCAGGGATAAGGCTGTAATGGCTGCAATTTAATCATTCAGTGTTTATCAAGGCACATGTGACTGATCAAAGTAGGAACATCTTTGCTTTGTCACTGACAGGCTCAGATTTGTTTTTGCTCCATGTGCCTGAAAATATTACAGAAAGAATCCCTACTGAGATGAACTTTTGGTTTGTGTGAGGTACAATCACTGACTGTGTCAATAGAGTCTGCTGGCTTTGAAGATATTGACCAAACCGTGTGTCTGTTTAGAGAAAGCATCTCTCTCTTGAAGAAGGTCCACCTCTGTAGGGATCATTTCGGTTATGTTGACAGATATTTGGAGTAACAATCTGAGCCTGTCAGTGACTAAAACAAGAACTGTTGGTGGATGATCTCTTAGAGAGCTTATTTTGCCAAAAGATTATGGTGGAGCCATTATACGGCCCATTTTACTGCTGCTGGCTAAATGAATCTCCCATTCCCAAACTGTTGTTCATTGTAATCATTAAGACCCCAAGAGTGTAAAAAGAGAGCTCAAAAACATCACAATTAAAACTTCAACTATTGAAGATTGAAGATAATGTATGTATAGGAATACGATATGCCAGGTGTTGAAATATTTAATTGAAACTTTGCACACTCTTTTTAAAACAGTATTAAAATGAGAAAGTAGTAGCCTAATTGTCATGTAAAAATAATTGTATGTTAGATACTCTTTGGACTTCTACCCATAATTCATCTGAGAACAAATTTATTTATGGTTCATTCAAATCATTATCTGTGATTTCTTACATCGTGTAAAAACATCTAACTCAAAGAGTGATTCATTCTACATACTCGCCCACCCACCAGTGTACATCAACAAGATATTACTAAAGACCTCCGTCCACCATGTTGTTCTTCAGGCTCTGTTAAAATGAAAATGTATCCCAAGCAGTTCATGCAGTGCTGCCCCCTACTGTCTAACCTGCACATGAGCCTCCTGCTGCAGAGTAGTTATTGTGTCTAATAATTACAGTATTTCAAGGAATACAAATCTTTTTCACAAAGGATAGGATGCATTCCCCCCAGCTGCTCGCTGCGGTCATACTGGTCAGCTCCCAGTGGCAAACAGTGAATAATGTTCTAATTAAATCAATACAGAGACTCTTTAGTACCTGCAGGCCCATCATAAAGAGAGGTTCTTTATTTCATTCATCTCCAGAGTAATAAAGTGTTTGTGTTGTTAATGTTCTTGTTTACCAGGAGCTGTGACTATCTCTGAGGAGAGGAAGGTGTGCACAGGATCTGAGAAGTTCTTCAAGATGTGTGAATCCAACGAGGTGAGCTAAAAAAAACAACAAGAGATTGAGGAACATGTTGTTTTCTGTATTTGAAATGGTTTACATGCAAATATCTGAATAGAGATCAAGACTCTGACTCTTTGATTTGTGTTGCAGCTGGACTTGACCTTCCACCTGTTTGTGTGCGCTCTGGCAGGAGCAGGAGCTGCTGTCATCGCCATGGTGAGGACCTTTATACTTCTATCTGATTGGTTATGGGTCTGCAGAAGGCAATGGAAAGTGTTACCTCCACAGGTTTTCGCTTGACCAATGACTTTCCTAGTCAGTTGAACCTGTTAGATCGGAGCGTTGGTATACAGTCATGACAACTGTTTAATAATATAATATGATATAAATATAAGTAAGTACCTTATACTTAGAAAAAAACTCTGATCTTCAGTCATATCTTTAACCTAAAGCAAAAGAGTCTAATACTCTGGCAACATTTCCGTACAAAAACACATTTATATAATTGTGTGCAGTGTGCAGAGTTTGTCTCCATTTTTGCACTCAAACGCTGCACACTGTCCCCGATAACGTGTCCATATTGTTATTTTGTTGCAGTAATGTCTAAACAGGGATCAATATCTTTCAATTTACTCTTGAATCTTATCAAAGTTTAAAAACCATAAATCATAACAGCTATGCTCAGTGCTCCGTACTGTATGTATTCAGCCTGATCCTGCACTGTTAGTTAATGTTTGCTCTTCTTTCCACCACCAGTGTTAAAACACAGAGCATTAGGACACTTTCATCTATTTTCTGTAGCTGTTTATTCCAGGGGGTTGGAGTCTTTCCCAGAAACACTCTCTACCTCCTCCACACTTTTCTATCTGAGAAACAAATTGTGAAGATTTTGAATACTAAAGAAGCAGAAAGGGAGACGTTGAATTTGACAGCAAGTGCTGTGAGAGATGAATCAGATTTGTTTCCACTTTGTGTCAGCTGGTATGAAGGTTTTTCTCCTACAAGTAAGTAATTAATTGACATTGTTAAGTAAGTAAATAATTTGAAATTATACACTTAATTGATTGACTGTATATAAAAATATGACATGTTTCACCTCCTTCTCTTGTACAAATGTGAAGCCATTTTAAATAATGTCCCGTCTGATAACATGGAAGAGGCTTAGTTAATGACCTATACTGCAGCCAGTCTATAGGGGGAGCACTGTATGTTTTGGCTTCACTTTTGGGGAGCTGTCATGTTGTCCATCTTTTTATAAAGTCAATGCTTAAGATTTAGAGACAGGGTTACATCGCAGAAATCCCTTTAAATATGTATATTTAAAACATGATATAAACGTTTGCATTAAATCTACACTGAAGTCTGATATGCAGCTCTACAAAAAAAAAATCTGCATGTTGCTGAGCTGGTACAGAACAACTGATTGTAAGCATCACCTTACATGCCAACCAAACCCAAAGAAAGTTTGTGTCGTTGCAGCAGGGCAATTTAAACCTTGTATGAACTCGTTTAAAGATACCTCCAGTCTGACATCTTTCTGCATGGCAGTGGGCCACAGATACTTAATTCTTCTTTGCCTCTTCTTGCAGTTGTAAATGCAGTTATATCACCATCTTGTAGGTGTAGTACTGCCACCTTCTGGACTGATAATGTATGTTATCAGAAACATTTTTAATTGATAGAGCCACACGATAATGCTAACTAAAGCAGTGAAAATACAATACTGAACCACCTGGACTTGCAGTATTAAGTTTTAAGTTTTGATTTGCATTCTTGGGTGTTTTCAGTATGTTTGCATCAGTAAACCTATAGCCAATGTGAAGGAAAAGCCTGTGTGTGGCTTACAGTTGTCTTCATGATGGCTTGATAAAAGAGAAAACATTCAGGACACTGCAGATTTGTTCTGGTATGAGTGTAATACATGAAAAACAAAAGCAGAAAAAAATAAAAGGAAAAAGTAGTAAAGGGTGTCACCTGGTCTTGGCTGGTTTAGATTTTCCTGTAAAGGAGTTAAATGCAAAGAAACAAAATATCTAAAAACAGAGGTCTACCATGTCTATATATGTATATATATATATATATATATATACATACACTATAATTAAGCCTGAATTTCCTTCATCTTCAGGTCCACTTCTTGATGGCTCTGGCTGCTAACTGGGGCTACCTGAAGGACGCCAGCAGGATGCAGAAGTACGAAGACATCAAGTCAAAGGAGGAGCAGGAGCTGCACGACATCCACTCTACACGTTCCAAAGAACGCCTAAATGCCTACACATAAACACACACCTGCAGGAAACGACACAAACACACACACACGTACACACACACACACTTAAACCTGTCAGACACACAAATATGATACATGCAGACACACTCACACACATGAAGCCTGACACACAAGAAGCATACAGAATACAAACAAATGAAAAAAACAACAACACTAAAAACATTCAAAGCAAAATAAACACACGAAGAGGGAGAAATAAAGAAGAAGAAAAAATGATGAAAACATGGACACCATCATCATCCTCATTTCTGCAATGGTTTATTAGCTCAGATGGGCGATGCTAACAATTTAGCATCCCATATGTTTGCTTGCTTCATTTTTATTAACCATGACTTTGTCCTTTTGATCAAGAAAAGAAAAATAGCTTTACTTGAAACAAAAGGAAAGAGTTAAAATCTTACTTTCTTTTTTACTCACAATGCCCTAAAATATCTAGAACTGGTCAATAATTTCCAGAAGGAAAACATAAATAAACATGAAAATGTTAACACATAAAATAGCACAAGACATTTACAAAATTATACCAAAAAGGACTAATAATGAGCAGAAGAACCCAAAGACATTTTACAATAACATGTGTTTGCCCTTCTAATTTGCATCCCTATGATTTCACTGGCTGTGTTGTATTCTTTTTTTTGTGAGATAAAGCGCACATCTCCGCCCTTTTCAACAGCTTTTCAGCTTTAACATGTTAGCACGGCATGCCAAAAAAATCTACAGCAGACATTTGAATGAGTTTGGTGTCTATGAGCTCATCATTTAACGAGGGGGACAATATCACGATATACCCCCCCCCCCCCCCCCCCCCCCCGCAGTACACACATCACACACACGCACAAACACTCACACACACACACGCACACTCTCACACTTACACATAGATGTGGCTGAATGGTCGGTGTTGTTCAGGCAGTGTTGTATGGTGGTGTCATGCTGTGTCGTGTCGTTTCGCCACATTATGATGACTGGTACTGCAGAGAAAAACGGTCCCTGAGGATTATGTACCTCCTGGGTGCAAATGGTTACCCCCCCCACCCTCTCTTCCCCCTCCTATGTCCTAAAACCCTACTCCTCCTCTTCCTCCACTCTGTGACCTCTCCATAGAGCCCTGTTTCATTAGTTGTTCCACAGACCTTTGCAACAGACCATAGTGTCCTAAAATCGTCCGTTTTATGAATAGGGTTTGGTTTGAAATGACATCGGTCATTTAAATTCTAAAGCCATATATTGATTGACAAAATGTGCAGATAGATGGGTGTCAAATTCTATTAAATCCAAAATTCCCCTGATATGGCTTTCTGTCCATCACATGTCGGACTACCCTAGCTATTTTGGCCCTTCAGAATAAAAGCACTTAAGATGGCAGTGGAAGCCATTTAATACAACTAGTGAACCTGAGCTCTGCTTCCTCCCCCCCTTCATCCCTGATTTGTACAAACTTGTGAAATGTCCTCAGAAACAGCACATCTTAACAGCACAAAGTCTTTTTAACGTGTGTCATGTTCTCATCAGTCTTGTTTTTCTCACTTTTTGGACTTTTGCCACATTTTTATCAGTATTATTTATATGTAATTTTAGAATGGGGGAGGGGGGTTGTTTCAATGGAACAGGTGTGTGTGTTGGACGGGGACGGGGTTGGTTGTAACAATTTCACATTTTCTTGTGATGATTCTGTATTTCAGTGGTTCTGCACACAGACACACACACACACACACACACACACACACACACATACACACACACACACTCACAGATACACATACACATTGCGTACACACCAATCATGTTGAGGATTATTTATTGTCATGTTTACGTGTTTTTTTATACCTTTATTTCAGCTAGCCCTAATATGTGACCAAAACTCCAGTTCATGTATAAGCTGAATTTGAAAATCACTGATACTGATACCAATTTGTCATTTGTAAAAGAATCAGATGATTACTGTGAATTCTGGGAGACGGTGAAGGTTTGAAAGATGGAGCAGGATGTGATGAAAGATTAAGGATCTGATTCCTAGAAACATTTGAAGGTGCAGAGATTTGTAACATCTAACGAAGCATCCGGCTCAGGAAGTAGAACGGGACAGTTGTGATGAGGTTGAGTGGTGTGAATAAAATAAATTTTTAAAAAAGGTCTTGAGTTTCGAAAGAAAGCAAGTGAAGGGAGATAAAAGTCACCACTGTCGGTTGCAGGGATCTAACTGGAGTAGTCTTATTGAAAATGAGGACCAAGATGAATGATGTTCCAGCTGATAAGCTTGCGGTTTCTAGATGATTTGTGTTACTGGAGAGTTTATCTATGTTATAAAGGATGTCCAAGTTAATACTTGGTATCTGAGTTATCTCTCCTCAGGTGCTCCGTTATTGGAAGCTGTGCCTATTTCTTTGCTATAGATCACCGATAACGTGATCATACTTGTTGAGATTTTGACTCTAATTTTTAATTGCTTACTGCTATTTTTCAAGTAAGGCCAATTTGACCAGCATTAAATACAATGCAAAAAAATAGATTTTTATCTTAAGATTTGAAATAAGGAGATTTTTAAAATGATCTGCTGCCAGGGTTTGCAGGGCTGTTCTGTCTGTTTTATATGTTAAGTTATGTTGAGCCATTAAAATGAAGTGTGTTCAGAACAAGAGTGAAGTGAATATTTGAACTGAGTGGTTACAAGTCGAAGAAAAGAAAACACAATAAAGGCAAATGACATCTTTACATGAACAGTAATTTGTGCCAGATATGAAACATAAAAATAGCATGATCATAATTATGCATCAAAAACAAACTTGTATCAGTAAAAAAAGAGGCAGAGATTCTCTTGACTTTTTGTTGAGAACACGTCTTTAGCAGGTTGTTTGTCTGTCCTGGTTGAAATGTGAAGGAAAGTGACGATTCTCTATCTGCCAGTAGAGACGACTGAGAGGGAATGATTACTGTGCTGATGATGAGATGGTGATGATGGTGATAGTGGTGATGAAGGGTTTGATCTGATAAGACTACCAGCACACACACACACACACACACACATATACACATATACACAAAAACAAGCACACACACCACCACCGCCATCACTCTGAGCCATAATTCTTTGCTCATTTACTTTTCACTGATTACATTTCACTATTTTATTATCAACTTTTAAAAATTTTAAATGTTAAATCATTTAATTAAAAAAAAGGAAATGTGTTTTAAATTTTTCTTTTTTCTTTCTTTTTTTGTGGGCAGTATTAAAAGCACTGTACCTTCGGTAACTCTGTATAAAGATATACATATATGTGAAACAGTCGAGGTGAGCAGCCGGGAGAATGATTTCCTATTGGTTACAGAGTCTGGAGGAGGCGGTTCAGTCCCAATGTCCTGAGCTTCTGCTCCCTGACAGAGCTGCATTTACACACACAGCAAGGACGCCGGGTATTCAAGTCAATGGTTATTGGTTTGAACACCTTGCATGATTGATAAATATTCTAAATAAACATCAAAATTAAAATGCATTTTGAAGTATCACATGCAGTACTCCAAAGTACCTCTAGGGGTCGATGATATCACAAAACCATTACTTTAAGATGCAGAAATCCTCACAAGATGGCATCTAAGCCTCCAAACAAATAGACCAAATAATCTAAATTTATAAGAAAAAATTGTTCATTAACAATCTAATGACTAATTGTTTGATCAAGTTAAATGTTCACATGTTTGCAGAGACAAACTGAAAGAAAAAATTCATGGAGAAGGCAAACTGACCATCATGCAATAACAGATGAAGTGGATGAATGGTTCTGAAGTTGAAAACCTGTTTGGATCTACTGTCCTCCATGAACATTATGGTAAACAGAGCTAAATCTGGTTCTTTATGTTGTGTAAATGCAGCTCATCTGACAGAATTGATTTAAAAGTACCATCTGTGTCGATAAAGGGAGACTCCCCCGGACTCGTGTCCTGTTCAGGTGTGTCTCGGCTGCATACAGTCAGTATTTTTAAGGGTCTAGTTTTACAGTAACAGTATTCTATCATTTCATTGCCTGACAATGGATGTCATGTCAGTGTTTTTAACCTCAGATAAAAAGAAAAAAATAGTTTTTTGTGCACTTATTGACCATTGTGAGCTCTCTCTCTCTCTTATTCTTGGTGTGTAAGTGCATTGAGATCCCCTCTGAGGGACCTGTGTATAGTCTTGCAGCATTGGTTATAACCTGAAGAAATAACAATGATGAAAACGAATGAATTCATAATAATGAAGATAATCTTATTCTAGGTTTAAAAAGAAAAAAAAACAAAAAAAGACAGTGAATCTAGTTGTTGTTTGTGGCATGGTTATGCATTAAATGGTCATAATTTTAATGATTAAAACAATACAAAAAAAAACTTATTTTCCACTGGCGCTGTTCTGCTGTTTTGTTTTGTTTTCACATTTTCAGTGTGCAGTATTGCGGTTCCTGTTGCTAATGGTGTTGCTAAGCTAGCTCGCTTGCTCAGTTGTTTACCACCAGAGCAATATATTGTAGCAGAAATCCAGACGTAAAACACAAAGTCAGTACATTTCTGGCATTTAAGTGCATGAATCTAAGATTGCAAGTCTTAAGTGATATGATCATGGTGTTCTCTATTGTTTCTCCTAATAAATCGGATTTGCAGATGTGGTGTAATGTATTGCTCTGGCTATCCCCCTCACCCATCTCTGTCTTCATCCTGCACCCACCTCTGCTCGCATCCTCTTCCTCGCTCAGTTCTTCTTTTTTTTTTTGAGCTACAGTCACACCACAGCTCCGGGTGCTTTTGTATTTAAGTGACTCATGTCTGATTTCCTGTGTGTGTGTGTGTGTGTGTGTGTGTGTGTGTGTGTGTGTGTGTGTGTGTGTGTGTGTGTGTGTGTGTGTGTGTGTGTGTGTGTGTGTGTGTGTGTGTGTGTGTGTGTGTGTGTGTGTGTGTGTGCTTGTAACAGCCAGTGTGTGCACACACAGGAGTCACTGATGCATAAGTAAAGCCCCATGTTACCTAGCAACAAGCACAGTCTGTCCAGCTCACACAGCCAAATCACCATCTGTAATGAAGGCCGAGTAATAATTCAGAGCTGCACAATCTCTGTTGAAGGTGGAGAAGAATCACTGGCTGATACTACAATAGTCAATCATGAGATACAGACCTAAATAGATTCACTATTAGGAAAAATGTCTTTGCCAGGTGGTGTGATGGAGCTTAAAATCTGAAATGTTTGTCATAGCAGCTGATAGGAGATCTGTGTGCTGCTGGGAGTAGGGAAGAGGATGCGAGCTGCTTGCTCTCCATTTGTTTACGTCTCCTCATTTCCTCACGTCGTCTACTTGTTTAGATGATTTTTAGGTATGGCTACTGACCCACGCTAATCCTGCGTCCTTCTTGTCTACCCGCTGACCACAGCTGAACATGGACTCACTTTACCATCCCACCATCCTTGCCACAGGCTTTTTAAGGACAGATAAAAAAAACACACAACAATGTCAGAGTCTTAAAGCAAAGAATTTCAATGAGATGAAATCTGATTTGTAACCTCGTGTGATGAAGATTTGATCTGTTTTTGACTGTTTTTGCAGCTCTGTATCACAGGATGAAATTTCAGATCCTTTGTGCCTGAAATGATTCAGCTCTAAAAATCGATGATCCATGTGTTGTGTCAGGTTGGGCATTTTGGACGTTGGAAGTAGTTTATTTTTCTTTCTTTTTTTCTGTTTCTCCATAGTATTCTAGTCTTTTTGTACTCCACTCTGGTTGCATAGTAGCAGGCTTTATCTGATTCACTCCTCCATTTTTGTACATATCTGTGCCAACAGCTTGGGCAGACAGTGGCTTTTTTATTTGTAAAGACATAAACTTGCTTGCATATATAAATAAAATGAAATAATACACTTGTGTACTTGTTAATAAGGGAACATTGTGAGTTTGTGTCTTCATTTCACATTGCAACACTTGTGGTTGTTCTCAAAGCTGGTGATTACACTATAGTGTATGTTCTCAATGCCAATTTCCAACAATAGCCTGTATCAGTAATTTACAAAGCGAACATGACATCTATAACCCAATACTGACTTTTTAAAGTCTTGAGTTCCACATCCGGAAGTCATGATTGTTATTCAGACCCAAGTGACTTTATTTGGACATTCAGACAGTCAGGAACCTGCACACAGAGCAGAATAAAGAGCTCATTTTATCAGGGAAACAGCCCCACCTGGTGGACGATTTAAAACAATGCATGTCCACTTAAAGAAGTTTACGAACATACATCTGACATCAGGGTTGGGTTTCAGTTTTTTAAAATAATATAAAAAGTGACTGACCTATTTAAAAGAAGTTATTACGCTAAGATGCAACAGGTGCTGAAGCAAAAGTACATTTGGTTAGAACCCTCGCCTTAATCCAAAGGATACCTACATTGATCTCAAACCTCCTTGAAGCGGGGTGGGGGGGATGTTGAGCCACCTTTGGGTCAGGATGGGGTTCTTTTCTTTTTCTGCACCACTTTTTTGTTCCCTTTTGATATTTTTTTTTTCCCTAATCCAAAGGACCAAACTGAGTGTTTATAGGATTTCCTTTCCTCCACTGCTCAGTTAGGGAAATGAAGTGACACCTCACATGTGCAGCCTCTGGATAAAAATGGCAGCCCAGACATAACTCCCTCCTTCTTTGATTGAAACTGATGAGAAGAAATTTGTGTCTATCCTCTGACCGGAGCTAAATAATCTAAAATACACATGCAAGAAGAATGTCAAAGGGTTTGATTGAGTGTTGGATTTGAGTTCAATCCTTTTCAAAACACTGAGATTATGAGCAGAACTGCTGCCTTGTATTTGACAGGTAAGCCATCTCTCTAAGGTAAGTTAGTTACAAGTCATGTTTTCCATGCAGGAAAAATGCAAAGTAATCTCATATTCTGTGGCTGTTACTATTTATGAGTTACAAATCAGTGAGACATTTTGCCTTTGTTCCCAGGTTTTCTTTAATCACTTCATCAATTGATTAAGTCTTTGGACATGACTTCAAATAAGAGCTCTAGAGTAGGCTTCTTTTTATGTTTGCATGTTCATCTCCAATTTGTATAACAGCAAATAAAAAGAGGAGGAGGATTTTGCTCACTGGCCGAGAGGAGACAAATCACAGAGTTCCTGATTTTAAAGAAGAAACTGGAGTTATCACTGTCACACTGTTAAGTTGTGAAATTAGGGGTTTCATCCTTCTGTGATTGAAACTGATGAGTATCCATGTTTATTCTCCGACTGAGCTACAAAATGTAAAATACTTATGCAAGAGGAAAAATAAAAGCACCATGCCTGTTTACCTGTTGTTGAGACAACAATAAGCATCTATCCAAAAAATATTCCTTTAGCTGCCCTACAAATAACCCAAAGAAAGGTACTCAGATACAAGATAATCATTTTTATATTAGGGTTCAAAGAGAACAGGAAATGAAAGCTCAGCATGTTCACAAACATCTCTGACATCATTAGAATCTAAAAGACATTTTGTCCGTCCTTGAAATGTGTTTACTTTAACAAACTCGGGTCAACAAAAAGAAAAAATCACGATCAAGATGAAACATTTACATAAAACACATGTGCCAAAAGATAAAATACCATATCTTGTTTAACAATCAGGAAAAAAAATACTGTATGAAAGATTTTAAATCTGTTCTAAAGATACTTTATTTTGAATCATTTATTGTAAAAGTGATTTAACTATAGCTGTGATTCTTAGAGGGAAATGGTTAATACTTAGCAATTAATTTTTGAAAATTTGAACATTAAAGCTAACACCAGCTAATGCATGCTACAAAATCCCTCATACCAGGGGAGGCTGAAGCAGCAGAGCCCAGCGCGTCACATCATTCATTCAAATCAAAACTGACCAAAAAAACAAAACACTATATAATACATTTGTATAAAAACATACATTTCTGAGTTATGCAGCGAAAACAACCTCAGAAGCAAACAAAAATAGAATTTGGATATAATGTCAACATGTGGTTTTATAAAAACAACTAAAAACTAAAAAAATACAAATACTGAAAAGGGTGAGACATTCAGTTCGATCGTTAAAAAATGACAAAATATATTTACAAAACTGATACCTCCTTTTAGTTTTCACAACAGTGTCTGTTACCACCACTGATTTATGGTGATATTATGTATAATGCCTTTTCACGTCTTCTGACAGAATAAGTCTAATAATCAGATTCAAGTGTCATCACTTGATAATCAGACCTTTGTAGTCTATTTCAGAATTAAACACCCAAATCTCCCACAAAACTGTCAGCGGTCCAATGTCATTGTGGGAAACAGACGCAAACTCAGTCTCACGCTCCATTCTTTAAAAGATGCTGCACATAGCTGTCTGCAGATATCATGAATCTGGACACCACCCTGTAGCCTTTTATGCCGATAAAGTCCTGCGACTTTAAAGTGTAGCTGTTTCCCCTTTGGGTGCTGGTCAAGGGGTTGTGAATGTGGCTAAAAACTGAAGCCGTAGCGTAGCAATCGTACCAGAAAAACTGCAGTTTTTAGTCCATATTCTCTGACACCTTCTTTTCGCTCATAATAAACAGCTGTGGTCAGAAACCACCACAAAAAGAAAATCATCCCGGCTTATTCAGCAGCCCTTCAATGAGCCACATGCACAGACTGTTTTCCCTCTTTTGTCCAAATAAGGTCACTTGGATCTGAACATCAATCATGACTGCCGCATGTCGAACTCAAGGCTTTAACAAGTCAGTGATGAAGTAATGTGATCAGTCCTGTAATAATGAACAGGCTGGTTTTTGTTTTCAAACTGAATTTACAAGGTTTTTTTGAACAAATATACACAACAGAAAGGCCTCCATGCAGGAGAAGTGCTTACTAGTTAGAATATTTCACAATAAACTCTGACTGTCCTTTCTCAGTCATTGTTTACCAAGAATACATACAAGGCTTGTTTTTACTTAATTTAAATAATGCCCAGGTTTTCGTAGATTACATCATCCACATTATGGTCTGTGCCTGTCAAAGGGACAGTAGTCGTAGATGAAGGAGGGCCATGGGATGGTTTTGTTTTGTGGACTTGAGCGTAAAGGTGGGCGAACGGGTCTGTTTTTACAACATTTTTATGAGTCTCCTCCTCCTTTTTGGTCATGGGCTCAGAATAAATGGGTTCATCGTTCGCAGAACACTTTATTTGTGCTGTACTCTGAATCACAGTTTGTTTGTCTTGCACTGGACTGATTTTGTCATAGACCTCTGAGTAGACTGGATCTTTGTGATCGCTGTCAAAGCAGGGTTTTGAAGCCGAGGCGCTCGGAAGGGGACTGACCGATTCCCTTGAATTGGGAGGTTTGAGTGGGAGAACACTGGCAGGGTCTACATACAAAGCCGTGGTTGGATGATGTTTGCGAACAGATTGAATGCAGTCAGCAGGGTCAGCGTACACAGCATCTGGTTGTGCACCAAGCTGGCCGACAGAGCTGCTGACATCCGTGGGGATCATTGGGAGAGGCATGAGGGTGATAGGAGCTGGCTGTGCTGACATATTCTCTGGTGAACTTGGCAAATCTTCTTGAGAACTCCCTTCTGAAAGGGCAGAATTCTTCTCCTGTGTCCTCAGATTGTTCTCCAGGATGGCAGCTATGCTGGTCAGATCAGGTATCTTTGGGAGAGGGGAATGGGCTTGTATATTGGGAATTGATTTCTCACTCTCTTGGTTCGGGATGCCTAGAGTAACAGGTGATGTCTTCCGTTTGATGGTGATTTGAATCAGGGAGAATATTTTTTCAGCCTGCTGTGTTTCAAAGCTGAATGTTCCAGGACCAGAGTCACAGCGTCGTCCTGCTTCAATGGTTAAGGCCGACTGGTGAGAAAAAAACAAGGTTTCATTTAGCCAGCAATTGTAAGAATCCGATTCCTTCTCTATTTGAACAAGGACAGTGCACCTGTAAGGTTGTTTTCAGAGACACAAGATGAGCAGCTAAAAGAAAGGTTGGTGTGGTTTACAAAAAGCATACCTTATCTTTTCCATATCGCCTCAGTAGTTCATATGGCCACTCTCTGATGATACTTCTCTTCTGTGTTTCTTTCAGCAGCAGTGCCTCTGCCCCCACCTGCAGCAAGTATGACCCCTGCAGGCCACAACGTGATGCTGCGTCAGTCCTCTGAACCGCCACCCTGAACTCTGATGCTGGAAAGAGAAATGACAATATTCTGTGTCCCATTGAGGATCTCTCATGACTCTGGACATGACAACTTAATTGAGCAAATGTCACTTAAATATTACAATACCATACAGCATTTCTCCCAATAATTCTAAATGGCCACGTTTAGTTACTGCAGTAAAAAAAAAAAAAAACTGGTAGCCACAAAATATTTATAAATTTTAAATCTACTAAGGTCTCATAAAAGCCAAATTTAAAGAGCCCATATTATGCCCTTTTTGGGGTTCATATATTTAATCTATGTACCTACTAAAGTATGTTCACAATAGCTAAAGTTCTAAAGTGTCTGTTTTCATGTACTGCCGCTCCATGCACCGGCTCACTTCTGACTCTCTCTCTAAGGCTCTGAAGTGCCCACGTTCAGAGTCCCCAACTGTGCCAAGTCTGATCTGATTGGTCGGCCTGTCGGCTCTGCCATAATTGGTCAGTCGCTCAGCACGGTTCTTGGAAATGTCATGCCCCTTTTACCATATTAGGAATGCAGCCACTTTGGCTCCAAGGGGAGCAAAAACACCTTAGCACTACTGTGCTACCGCAGGCTATGGCATATCGTGGGCGTGCAACAGAAGTTAATGGATGTGCAACATGAGCTGCTGGGCTTGCCACAACGAGCCAATGGGCTTAGATCAGTGATATCACACTGACAAGACGTCACACTGGCAAACTTTTTTCGAGGGGGGCTAGAACCGAGCGTTACATGCAGCTAATGCTACAGCTAACAGGAGGATGTGGGAGAAGCCGCGTTTCCGCAGACTTTGAATTTTTGCACATAGATGTGCCTAAACATGCACAGGACACTTGGAAAACACACTAAAGGGCATATAAAACCAGAAAAAAACATAATATGACCCCTTTAACCTTGAGCCAAGAATAGTGATTTAAAACCTGGGAGTCTATTGAGTGGGCTGCATACTCTTTAAGTAAACTATTCAAGTACAGGCACCATATATAGTCCCTTTCACACATACTCTACACTCCTTAACATTTCCTGACATTGTCCGGGGGAGGCGAATGAGTGAACACTAACAGCTGTATCTGTTAATCCCAACTTTATCCAGACTTTTTTCCAGTAAGCCCCTTGAGGCTGACTCGTCCTCAGTTGGATTTTAGAGTTGGTGATAATTGTGGAGCACAAATCAATCGGACAGAATAAGGAAATAACTGTTAAAGGGATGTAAAAGGTTTACCTTCATTTGCTGAGGCATATATCTGGTTTTCCTCCATATGAAGCTGATCAGTGCCGGCGGCATCGCCTCTCTGAGAATGACAGGGGAAAGAAAACATTGAGGTTTGACTTCTTAATGTTATATGATTGATAATATAGAACAGTTAACACACCTGAAACGTGTTTTGGCACAGTTTTTCCACCCAGTCCACACAGTCGTCTTTGAGTGCAGCAAACACCATCGTCCTTTCCTGAGTCTCCACGCAAAATGCCGACATGTTCTCCTGCAAACAGCCCGGATAGGAGTGTGTCCTTTTTATTCAACTTTTTATTGAACTGCTGCTGATACATGTGTGACTTCATAAAGACCTACCATTGGACAGGCCTCAGCATGTGGGGGGAGTCTGAGGACGCTGATGAGATCTGACAGTCGGACCATCTTCACATTTCTGTCTTGAGGCTGATGGTGCCTCCTGACCCCAGAACCATGATCGCCTCCAGAAGCGCCACCTGGTGGACACACAATGAAGAAACAGACAAAGTTTTTGTTTTTTTAAGATGATTTACTGTAGAGACCCAAAAGATGGTCCTGTAAAAATTCAGGACACAAAAAGTGAGTAAAAAATATGTAGGCTTACTTGTGATAGAGCAGTTTCATTTATTAAATTGTGTAAAGAAACATTGTGTTAATTTGTAATTTATCATTTATGAATCCTATAGCCTGATATATATAAAAAGTAGTTTCACAACATCATCTCTCTGATGTCACTTGCACTGTTGGGATTTGATGTTGAGAAAAGAAAATATTCTGCACAAACTCTCTAATGGAGGATGAACTACATGAGGCGACTTGCCATCCTGAATGCCAAACAGCCCCGGGGAAAAGTTCAAAAGGAGGTGTGTCAGGTTCTGTGGCTGGATCAGAAAAGAAGCAAGCCCCATTTACAGTACAGATGAACACAAATTAATAAACCTTATTTGTTGTTCATTAGACTATTTCTGCTCTAAAACAATGGAAACATTATTAATTATTTGAAACCAGTTTAAAGAAAAGAAATAATGTGAACTGTTTAAAGCAACTGGATTGGATCAAATCTTGAAATTTTATTTTATATTTTTTTAAAGGTGATAATGCCATCAGATAAAATCACTCAATCCAAACTCTAATCTCTCGTTTTAATTTGGATTTAACTTCTAGTTTGGATTGTTACAAACTTTTTAGCAGGACTGGAATAAAAAAAAAATCTGGATTAAAATGATCCCAACAGACAGGCATATGCAGGCTGAATATCAGGAACAAAATGTTACCAAATGTAGGTCGATCAATTAAACATTTTCACAATCTGTTGATCATTTAGATACTATCAAGAAATTGCATTTTGTTTTCATTTGTGAAAAAAGGTGAGCTGGATCACCTGATCCACACAACAATAACAAATCAGCATCATTATTAGTTGGGCAAATGATTTCATGATTTCTACACAAAGTGAAGAGATTTGGCACAATGTTTGTCTTCATTGCATATCATTAAAGTTGTGGTGTGCCAAGTATCACAGTGAAATGAACTGTGTTCACACAAAAGCCACCAGGTGGCACTATGCCTTCTGGGAGGACCCAGCATTGACAGGTGCTCCTCAAGAAATATGAGTGAAAGCAGGAAGTGACATCAAAACAGGAAGTATATTTCCTTTTGAGTGATTTACTTGTTGTTTTGTTTCTATAGGAATATTCCTCTTTCTTCTAAAAGGTAAATATGTTATTACTGTTTCAAATGATACAATGAAACAGTCTTAAATGATGAAGGTGAAGAAGTACAAAATGTGTGTCACCAGTCTTAGTTCTTGTGATGTTAGTAACTCATGAGATGACTGCATGGTGCACACTTTCTCTAATTGTTGTTTGTTAATTTTCACACACTTATTTTCTCATTATTCATAATTGCAAACATGTCATGTGTGTACAGCAACACACGTGTGTGTATTATTCTGTGTTGGGTTGTTACAGCTGTGTCTTGTTTAAAAATAAAAAACACTTATTCTTTAATAAAGACGTCAGTCTCTAGATTGATCCTTTTTGTGATGTTTTGAGGTGGTAAAAAATAACAATCTGAGTCTCTGAGAAGCACAAACCAGCACTTTGACAGGACAAGGATACCATGTATGTTGCAGCTCTGTAAACCTGTCTTGAAGCTGCAGGTTGAACCATTTCCCTCCAAAATGCCCCTTACCAGTTAAAACTAAAAGAAATATGTCAAAATAATAGGAGCAATGTTTTCCAGTACCAGACTTACGCTGTAAGGCTCCAGAACAAGCAGGAATGTCTGTTACAGCACTGACTGTATTTGAGGTTCATCATGTCTGACTCTTATAGATAACCTTAAATAAATTATATCTCAAAGACTGAAGGTCTTGTTTTTTTTTCATCCAATGCACATTAAGCATTCCTACATCCTCACACACCGACTTAGCAAACAAAGTAAACACTCTGAACTCTGATAAACTTTGTACTTTGTTCATAAATAGGATTTATTTATAACACCTGTGCCTGAAAAGATTAAGACAGACTTGACATAAGATGCACTTTCATTATAAACTCAGCAGTAGCTCCTGGTCGGGGGTGTTTTCTGCTGTCAGCTCTCATTTTCTCCTGCTGATTTTCACTTGTTTTTTGTTGATTGCCTAAAAGTTTTTAGCCTGCTGTGAGGTCTGTTTTCTACCACGCTATGATAAAGATAAAAAAAACATCCTATATTCCTGTTTTGTTGTCAATCTGACACCACAGCACAGATTTATATTTGTAGATGTGAAGAACAAACACTGTGTTTTACATCTGAGGACACTATAACTTTAGAATTTAAAAAAGAAAAATGCATTTTTCTTTCTCTCATCAGGTCAATCTCATTTGTAATACAAGAATAAGTAACTATCCATGTTACTTTATTATTCTAGAATGTCGTATATTTATCCAGGCTATACAGCCTAATTTTAAGATGTTTTCAAGACTTTTGAATATTAAGCAGATTTTTTTCCTCCATAGAGAGAAAATCTATGTTGAATACTTTCTTTACATAAAAAGAAAACCTTGTTTATAAATCTGTCTGCACAACTTGTTAAGATATTTTTGGATTCTTTGGGTTCTTTAGGCCAAGATACATTTTGACAAGTGATAATTTTTTATTCTTGTTTTTTTCTACTTTTTTGCAGTGAACCAGCTGTTACTGCGATGGTCCCCTCAGACACTTTCAGGTCAGCTCACTGATTCGGAAGGCGCCCAAATGGACCGCAGTCCTGCTGTCCGTGTCAGCATCCTGTCTGAGTGTTTATCTCGTCCTCTGCGGCCTGGTTCATGAGGTCACTCACACAAACACACTCAGGCCATAATTTATATCTAAAGTTCTCGTATTATCTGTGCTACACTACCTGTCACTTCCTGTCAGCATTCAGTGTTGCATCAGTACTGCTCTCTATATGAGAGGGTTTTTTTCATTCTCTGTGTGACTAACGCTTACTGTGTCTTGTCTTTATTCTGGTGTAAAGGCTGAGCCATGTGTTCTCTTTCTGTGATGATTCTCTGCTGGATATGAGAGTCCATGTTTCACTCTTACAGTTTCTCAGAGGGGGGTACGTGAATTTCTAAGAGTACTTAAGACTAATTCAATAAAATGCCAACTTAAGTTTAATAATCCATGTTTTTTATTTAGTATTCATATCTTCAACATAATCAGAAACTAAAGTAATCTGTCGTTTGTCATTAAAACATTAACATTTCTAAGCATGAAGCCAGTTTAAAGATTGAATGACTGACTGCATTCAAGTCAATGAATTCATGGTCAGATGCTGCAGCGATACAACAAAAGAATGCAGCGGAATCTCTAAATAAAGAACCTGATAAGAAATTAATGTAAATCACTTGCTTTTTCAGATAGAAATAAGCCTACAGTCGCATGAAGCAAGCAAGTTTGTTAGTTTCAAGGTTAGGCCTACTGTCTTATTCCTCTTCATATCAGCTTTTTTCTACCTGAAGTATTTTGTGATTGTTAGCTGTACCTGGCTGAAAACATTACTGCTGAAAGGATTCATTTTTTCCACTTTTTTTAAAGGTTGAGAACCACATCCCTGAAACTCAGTTATCACTCTTGAGCTCCATTTAGTCTTCCTTTTCTTTCTTGAATTATTTAACATGCACGCTGTATGCAGCACAGTCAAGCATCTTCCTCTTAAATAAAAAGGTCTATAGAGACCCTCTGTGTAATGTTGTTAGACTTGTATTCAAATCTGAGTCTAGTAACAGACGACAAACACAATGTTAGTCCACATTCTGTGTTGAGCAGTTTTCAGAACTCCTTTTGAAAGTCAGTGAAATGCCCCTTTAAACTTTTCCTTATTGTCCGACTGTTTGTATAGTCCCCACAGTGGACTCAACTCTAAAGATGTCCCAGTAGTTTTTAAAGATCTCAGTTATTCTTCTGGTGCCTCCAATGTTAAAAAACAGTTTGTGCAAAATGAGACTAACGTTTTGATATCCTGAAACCTTTACACCATGTTGGGTCAAATGGGGATAGAAGAATGAAAACATGACAGTACCTCCCATAGCCTGGATCTCCAGTCGTCCCACTCCACTGCTGCTGTGAGGAAACAGAGACAACCACACTGGCTTCCATTTCTGACGAGAGAGAGACAGATAGGGAAGAGAAGAAGTTTAAGAACAGCACTGATGGCTACAAACCAGCATTGATGAATATAAAAACTTGCATTACCCTAAACCTAAACCATCGACTGTTTAAAAGGGAAAGATGTTGCCTGTGGGTCTTATACCTTCAATCTTTCTAAGATCAAAAACTCTGTTTCAAAAAGGAGTCAGATTATAGAAGTGTGTGAGAAAGTGTCTGCGCTTCGCTCTTGATGTTTTACCTCATTTAAAATATTTTCTAATAAGTAAATGATCTAAATCTCTATTTTTAAAGTCTTCTTCAGTACAGATGTTGGTATCATGGTCACTATTCTCCCACGGTACACATCACTTCTTTCTGTTTCTTCCTCACTGTGTATCTGACATCTGTTTTTACAGCAGGTGAGTCATTGGTTTGAAGAAGAAGATCATTTTTCAATTACTTTGGGTATCAAATAGATCAAAACTAACGTGGTAACGTTACCAAATTAAATCAGGCGCACAACCAGCAGCAACCTCCAGTGTCGAAAAAAGACTATAGTCCTTGTCATAGCGGCTGATTGGTTCAAGTCCGACCTCAGCTCCCTTTGCTGCATGTCATCCCCCACTCACTTCCTGACATTTCCTGTTTCTCTAAAAGCTGTCCTATCCAATAAGGCAAAAATGCCCCCCGGATGGATAAAGCCTTTGAAGTCACATCTGGAGGTGATAACAGATAAGAGTTATTCATAAGCAACACCGCCCGATAGCCTAACACTTATTTGTGCGCCTCATGTACCGAGGCTATGGTCCTTGCAGGGGCCACCCAGGTTCGACTCCTACCTTCAGCACTTTATCACATGTCATTTCCAACTCTTTCATCCCTTTATCAAACTCTGTCCACCACTTTACATAAAAGCTAAAAAAAATAAAAATAAAAAAAAAATCATCAAAATAAAGGAATTAGCCTGATCTGTCTGCAAGCGAGCGTGTTGTACTGAAGCTGTTTACCAAGAGGCTTAAGGCCCGCCTCAGCTCCGTCTCTTTACCTGGTTACTAGGTTGACAGAAAGTTACGTTTGAGGCAGCATTTTCAATATGGTGACTGCTATCATTGGGCCTCAAAACTCCACTCCAGTAACCAATGGGTGCGGTGACTGTCTTAAATAATCCATGGTACAAACAGCTGCAACTTAGTTAACAACAGCACAAGGTGTCATTGAACAGAAGACGTCCAAAAAACAAGCAGTGCGCTCACAGGAGGAACATACGCAGAGTGTGTTTAGCACAGTGTGGTGGAGCAGGAGAGGCAGAGGAAACGACGAGTGCGTGCTTCTTAATTGACCATGAGGATGGTGCTGTCTTGTGGAAAAATAAATATAATAAATATGTGTCGCCTAATTTACCAACCGTTGATATACATGGGTAGACTTCTCAGTTAAAGGGTGTGTGGGAAATACTGGATGTTCTTTACCTCAGTGATATTCTTCTGACACACCCTGCTAATATAGGAAGTCTCTCGAGGGTCATAAAAAGCTCAGCTCAGCTTTTGGTTGGACTAGTTGTCAATTTTTAGTACATACATAAAGACTTGTTTTCTTTTAGCAATAATTAGCATCCCACTTCGTAACACATTTTTAAGAAACAAAGCTGCCTGTAACTTAAGCTGATAACTCCAGTTGTCTACAAGCCAACCATCAGTGACATCATGGTGGTTCTGTAAACTGTACAGTCTGTGACAGAAACCTTTCCTCCGTCAATGTGTCTGTCAGTTTCAACACTCCCACAAGTGACACATTGTAAATAGTCCAGGAGTGTCACACCATGAATGAAGACAAATGATGACACACTTCTGATGCAGTCACTCCTTTAAAATGAAAGAGGGAAGCATGCCTGCTTTTTGTGAAAATAAATTCAATTAAGTCACATATTTGTCATGTTACATGTTTGATGTAAAATAAGTTTTGATTTGTAATTGAGTCCCTTTCAGTTCGATTCCAGCTTCAGGTGATATGAGACTGATATTAATGTCATTAATCATACCCGCTGCGAAACCTGTGCTGTGAAACCACACAGAGTGTACTTTCTGTCACAGCTGCACAGGAATGTGTAGTTGTGTCTCAACTTGTTCATTTGGATTCTTTCTCTGCTGTTTCTTTTGAGCAACGTGCAGACAGTCTGACAGCCTTCACTAACAAAACTGTGAGGTCTTCTATGAGTTAAGATAACTGTGAATCTGAATGAAACTGATCAAAACACTGCTTTAAAAGTTTTTATGTTTCACCTTTTGACTCCATAGAGCACACAGCCATTCTTGTTATAGAATCCATTCTCATAGCACATCTTCTGTCTTTCAATCCTTCTTGATCACAAATGGAGTCTGCACTACAAGGTCAGCTTTCTGGCATTTATCCCATTTTATGATTCTTTAGTTCTCAGTGCATTCTTCACACAGAAAAAAAAGGATCTTGTTCAATCCATTAAGTATTACTGCTACAAAGAAAGATCAATAAGCTTTGTACTCACTTTGCCAGCTTTGTGTGGTTGGAGGTAAGCTTTCCCTGTTTTGGTGTGAGAGTCCATCTGAAGAGAAAATGCACGTCAGTTTTGGACTTTGGAATCCTGAACGGAGGTTTTTCCTTCTCTTCTTTTTTTCCTTTGGTGAATAGAGGAGGTGTGGCGTGACCATAGTGAGACGTTCATGAAATATGATCCCCACCTGTAGAGGTGAAGCCGAGATTACACAAGTGAGAGGGGAAGAGCTCAGGACTAATTCAGTGTTTACACACATCCTTATCACAATCAGAATTGATGTTTATTGCCAAGTTCATTTACACATATAAGGAATTTGACTCAGCGTTTTGGTGCAAAAAAGTTAACAAGGAAATATAAAAACAGCAGAGGTCCCGCTGACAGCTTAAATAGGAATAAGGTACACAGATAAAGGTTAAATCTATCTTTATCTATATATGCTGTACGCATTTCTAAGTTAAAATAATAATAATCAGCTGCTATTTTATGATAGCCCAATAATTATGGTGCAAGAAAGCTATTGTTCTGTAGAGTTTTTTAATTATTATAAGCATTATTGGTTACACAATCACATTTATGAGTTTTTTTAATGCCCTAAAACAAATACAAAACTGGCAAACAAATCAATGCGCTGCAAATACCAAACTGCTGTCATTACAGAAGTCACTTAAAATCTTGACATTTTGCACAGAAATCAAGTGATACTCTACTAGTTCTCACTTGCATTGTGCCACATTAATAATAATCATAATAATAGCTTAGATTTATATAGCGCATTTCAAGAAACTGAAGGATGCTTTACAGTAGTGGAAAGGGGGTCAGTAATATTAAAAACACAAACACAGAAAGAAAAAACTCAAAACAAACAAATGAAGGAAAGAAGAAGAAGGTGCTCAATGGGGGGAGTGTTAAGGCCAAAGGCGTTGGTGAACAGGTGGTGTTTGAGAAGATTTTTGAAAATGTCCAGAGAGGCTGCAGTGCGGATTTCAGCAAGGAGAGATCTATTTTACAACAAAAGTTATCTCATGACACTTTCATAAAAGGCAGATCAGGACAGATTTAAGACAATGAGGAAGCACTTTACAAAAACAGCCTCTAATAGCTGCCTCTTTCTGAGTGGCTGTTCTGGTGCATAACCTGTAAAAACCTTAAATAGGTCGTATTCATCCCCAAGATTTTCAAGACTTTTATTCTGCAGCATTAAACAACACATTAAGAGTTAAGTGGGTGTAAGCGGTTTTTGTGGTCCACATGACATCTGTGACATCAACCTAGTGCAGTTGCAGTTGATTTCCCTTATCAGCCCATTTGTCTTTTCCTATCTTCTACACATGTTTGTTTGTTGTTTTTTACCCTGTGATGCTTTTCATTGAGGTGGATGAAAAGTAGTAAGGATAAGACATTGTTGACTTTTCACCCACTGTCCCAGATTTGGTAGAAGACAGCTTGGTCCTGATCAAATGGTTCTGAGCTAGTGTGTGGTGAAATAGCTCAAAGTTTCCTCCTAGAAAATCCCACTGAAGGAGCCGTTGTGTGTACCATTTAGCCTAAATGTTGTATTTAAGAGTACTTTCTTCAAAATGCAAAGCTTTTGACTGTTTTTGTGGGAAAGTGTGTCTTTTTCCAATACTTGAAACAAGAAGTTGTCCAATCTGCCCAGGATTTCACATTTGGTAAAAGTCCAGGCTTGAAGAGCTGGATCAAATCATAGCCATAGTGCCACCTGCAGAAGACAGAAAGACAGATAGCAACAAATATAACATCAGATAATAGAGACTTACAGTAGCAATGCCAATACTAAGAGTAGAAATATGACTTTTTGTTAAAGCATAGTAACTTTTATAATGACCATGTTTAACTGAATTGATGCAGTTTAAGTCAACCAGTTATAAAGAAGGAGGTGGTCCAAGTGAGCAGAGGCACAAACACATATAAGCTTGAATGTAAAAAGTTGCTTTTCTGGTTAGGATTTGAAGATGCTGAAGGTTCTGTGCTCAGGATAAGGATATGTAGGTCACACAATACAAACACACACCTTATACTGTAATGAAATGCAGAACAAAGGTGGTCCTGCTCCTGAGCATGAATAATCCAAAATGACATCAGGTTATGAAACCAGCTTAAGGAAAGGTCATTGCTGAATATAATGAGCAGAGAATATAATGCAGAGGAAAAGATTCTGCTGCCATCAAGCACAGCTTTACCAGCGGGCAGATTGGGCCCATGCCCAGGGGGCTCCAACCAATAGGGTGCCTCCAAAACCCCACCACCTGTGGCATTCCTCCTTTGCTTTATTATTAAAAAAAAGTGTCTTCTTGAATGTGTGTTGAAATATGAATTGATGCAGACTTACGTTATTTGCAAACAAATGAGTTTGTTCCTGTGCCTGTATGATGATGATGAATCAGGTGACTGTAAGACTTGGATAGCACCTACACTGATCGTAGAGTCCTTCTCCTCATAGCAGAAAATGGTGAAGCAGTGGGGCAGCAAAGATAAAAGCGTAGAGAGAAAAGGTTAACATGGAGATTAAAATGCAGAAAAATATAAACACATTTTTCACTCGCCTCTGGCAAAGAGCTCGAGCCTTGTGGTGAGAACAACACAACAGTTGAGCCTGATACAAACCTGGAGGACCAGCCAGACATAGAAGTGGTTGTCAGGGAACAGCCAATTGATCTTTTGCGCACCTCTTTTTTGACGTGACTATTTCAACCATGAAAGCTTTGGCACCGCAGCTCCAGGTTTAAAAGGATCCTCTTTTGTTTGAGGAACCCCACAATGCAGTGTAGAGGTGGAAGACCTGGACTCAGCAATCCCAATGCAAAAAAGTCCTGTCCATTAGCTATGACTTAAACCACTCAAAGGCTGTGCCACTGATGCCCACCCATTGCTCTAAACGGGACAAGAGGATGGAGTGATCAGCTGTTTCAAACGCTGAACTGAGATCTAGGAAAAAGGAAGCACAGCCAGCGTCAGCAGCTGTTCATTCATGACTTTATAGGAAGGTTAGTTTCTGTACTGTGATGAGCTCGAAAACCTGATTGCATGGATTCAAACAATGAATTATTTTTCATAAAAGCTAACAGTTGATTTGCTACAATGTTTTCCAGGACTGTGGCTATAAAGTAAGTTTAGAGATGTGGTTAAAATGGTTAAAATCATTAGAATGTATTCCAGGTTTCATTAACAGGGGTTAAATAAGGGCATTTTTTTAAATAATGATGCACGATACCGGAGGATAGGAAACTATTTTCTTCAAAGGAGGTGGAGGCTTGGGGTTAAGGAGGGCCTCCTAATTTAGTGGTAAGGGGTCTACATGAATACGTGCCTGGTTGCCGTATATTCATGCTTTTGAAGGAGTCTTCATCTGAAGATTAGGAAGTGAGAATAAACCCTGATCAGTCAAACAAATCTTTTGTACAATTCAAGTCCATTCAGCACTTTTGCAACCACTAAATGTGTCATTTTAGACGTTGTTGCCTCTTCTGTAAGAAAATAAATTATATCGTAGCTTAATATTAGTTCCTATGAATTAATAACCTTTGAATGCATAACATTTCTCCTCTCCTTTTCTTTCTTAATTTTTTCAGTGAGCCAATACCGTAAAGTTTAAATTGTGCCAACTCTTGATGTCCCGTTTTTGCTCCTGTGAAATGAATCCAACCATTTGAGGTGGATCAAACCAAATCACTCCCTCTTTGTCTCTGTTTTCTTCTTGGTTTGCCCATTGTGTTGGAAGAGGTGAAGGACAGGAGCACTGAGGTGACAGCTGGTAAAATTTGTTTTCAGCCAGATCTTGTCTCCTGAGAATCCCCTTTGGCCTGCAGTATTGACTGAACATCAATCATGTGGGAAATAATCAATTCATATTGACAGTTATAGTGTACCGTACCTACATCCCTGTGTTTCTGTGCAGGCTGCAAATATGTGTCAGTTTCCACAAGGACACGTTATGACAGCCTCCATATTGAATGATGGTGAAGGTTAAGAGGCTAAATCACTGATTTAAAGATTAGTTTGTGTTATTTATATTCCTTATTTCTATGCCATTGTTTGCCATGGATGCTTGTTACTGAAGTGAAAGATTCAAGATTAAAAACAAAACAATGAACTGAAAGGCTCTGAATTATAAATGAAACCAGAGGTACATTTTTACATAAGGGAAGAAAAATCTCCACATTTTAATTAGATTCTTCTGTCTAAAGAACTTTTATCAGGCAGGAACAACGCTGCCACAGACAACCTCTTTCATTATCATGAGCGACAATGTGAAATAAAAACCCACTTTGATTCTGGGTCATTTGGTCTGTGACCCAGAAAGATTCTCATTAGTGGTAAGTCCTGATACCATGTTCCTGCTGACAGATTGACTTTTTCTATGTCAAAGGATCTTCATGTACGAACGTGATGATTTGCATAATTAAAATATGCTACAGAAGGATAATTGAGGTCATTTTACCCTATGGCATTCTTTGTTTATGTAACATCCTGGTGACCGCTTTATAACCCAGACTCAGTATTTTCCATGTTTCTCCTGCTGTTTGATCCTGCTTCCTGAACCTGTTTCATTCTTCTGCCCGTCCGCCATCTGGACTCTGAATGTCTTTTTGTTTTGAACTTATATTGCACCTGCCTGTTTTCCTCTTCTCCTGTAGTTTGGTGACACATTCATAATTTCCAATTTCAGACAAAATGATTTAGATAATTTTAATTTTAATTTAAATATATGCTCAGGGTTGATTAAGAAAAGGTATTTTCCAGCAGAGGGCGCTCTGACTGAATCATTTATAATCCTCTCAGCACTGTCTGCAGCACATGAAACTAAGCAGCAGAGAAATCTGCTCTAATAGAATTGACTATAAATTGTTTATTAATTATCCCTTCATACAACAGAGATTTGTAATGTCACACTGTGTGCCGGCTTTTTCCTCTGTTTGACGTAATTGTGCGACATTGTTACTTTTGTTAGCATGAGATAAGTGCGATGGCAGATGTAACCAAACTAGTGCTGGTGTTAACGTTGCTAACTGGACTTTTTACATGCACACACATACAAACACAGTTGCTCTCCCACCATGTAGATGAACAGAGATGACTGAATGGACTATGGAGGTCACTGCTGCTTCATGCAACGCACCACAACACAAACCCTGTCTCCAACGTCGGCCGTTTTGGACGAGACCCGGTCAGACTTTGGGTTGGTGAAACTACTTTGAAAATTAAATTATCATTGCAGGCGAATGACTTGCACATTTTAGCATGTCAAGGACATCATTGTTGACTTGGCATGCTCATGACAGCTGCAACAGTACGTTTTTATGTGGACATAAATAAATAGTTTTTGAAAACCTGGCGTGTATGGACAGGATTTTTCTTTAGAATGGAGGAGGATACTCCTATCTTTAAAAATACCCGTCTACCTGTGGACTGAGCCTAAGAATGCTATGCCTGAAACAAGACACTGGTACAGTTTGTAGGTTAATTACCAGTGATAATGAGTTCCTGTTTATAAAGGAAGAGGGTTAATGAAGCTCTGGCAGCAGCTGCAGGGTGGGGGGAGAGAAACCGAGGGGTAAAACCACAGAAAGAGAGGAGTAGAGTGTTTGTTTTGTGAGTGACGGAGACATTACCTACATTTGGTTCAACATTTCACTGTCAGACACAGAATGGCCTAAATGAGGGTCATCCCTCCCTCAGAGGAAGGTCACCCCTGTGGCCAACACAGACACGTACACGTGCATCAACTGCCTTCTGTTAGGTGGATATCTGTCTGACATATCATGACTGATGTTTCTCTTCAAACTGATGATTTATTACAGAGATAACAGTCACAGGAATGGTGATGAAAATGATTCATGTTGATTTTTTTAATTTTTTTATTTTAAGCTCTGTTAATTCAGTCGAGGCTGAAGCATTCAAAATAACAGCAAAGTATACAGATCTTTATAAAGCAACAACAAAATACAATAAATTATACACTTCATTCACAGAACTATTAAAAATATTTTACTGTAGCCCTTTGTTTTTCCATGCCACTGTTCACCTGCATGTTAAATATTTTATATTTGAATATTTATTCTAACTAACTCAATCACTGTGGCTGTTATTAACTCTCTTTGTCATGACACTATGACGTCTCTCAGAATTTCTTAAGTAGTAATATTTCTGACTTAAGAAATTGTGGGAAGAAAAAAACATTCACTTGGTCTGACAATAACTTCAGAGCAGAGAGGAACGGCATTGTTGTAGTTATTTGTGGATTTTTCACTAAAACTGGATACTTGTAAAACTGGATACTTGTAAATGGCATGTAACTTTTATAGATATCCATAAAGAACACTTAAGAGTTGTATTATGAAGAGAAAGGCCATAACACAACAGAAAGAACAGACAGACAAAATGGTCAAATTGTAAATGGGCTGGCACACAGTTCTTACTCAGGGAGATAAAAAGGCTCAGAGCTTTCAACTTCACCTCATATTCCCCAAAACAAAAACATATGGTGTCAGAACACAAAAAAAAAAAAAAACTGCTGACCAAATGTTGCCTTTTACAATCTGCGGTCTTGCTGGCAGTGTTATCTGAGGCTTTTTCTTTTTATTTACTCCTGGAGGAGTTTGCTTCACTCAGGCTATGTGTTCACAGCACGCGGTCACAACAAGCTTCAGAGGCCGAGTGACTCTGCAGGGACATGTGAGAGCTGCTGACAGACTCGCCAGTCTGCTGCGTGTCCTTCAGGATGTTTACAAGAGAGGAAGGTCTGAGGGGACCACAGGCCTTCCTGCCCGCACTGATCTGATGTTTATTAAGCTTGTGGCCTCTTTAAAAAGTAGTTTGTAATGAAATGTGTGTGTATTAAATGCTACAAGCTGCGGGATGTGCACAAAGTGCTCCTCTGAAGGAGAGTAGGATTCCATTAAAGCATCTCCTCTCATCCACAGTAAGTGACTGCATTATAGTTCATTTAATCTTCATATACAGATGCAACATAACATTTACAACAATTTATGTATTTAGTTTATTTATATAAAAGTGCGGCTAACAATCTGTTCTGAATCAAATATATAGACTTGACAAACAAAAACAACACTGCTGGAGAAGCAGTTCAGTGTTGTCATGAAACGCTCCTGAATAGTCCTCCTTCCCTCGAGGCTCCAATTTAAACAATTCTATGATCACTGAGATGGGTCTCATGAAACCGAGGACTCAAAGTGAATCAATGTCACCATCAAAAGAGAGTTCAACAGATTTAAAGGTGATACAGAAAGGAAAACCGGCAAGATAGGCTTCAGTATTCAGATCATACATTTCATGATAACAGCTGCACAATGAAAGAATGTGTCTGATCATCCATTTCCTTGATTTCATTTTTTCTAGATCTCTGAGTATGTACATTTTGCTGCTGTTGTCTTAAGTACAGACTGTGTTTGAACTGAAGACTATATTCTAAGAAGTGAAAGCAACATGACTTTGCCAGCTGGTTTTTTAACTATTCTGTTTTGAGGCATTTGACATTTAGAATTGTAATTAATAATAGCTATAATGGGGTTTTTGGACAATTATTTGACGAGAGAGTGGATTCACATTGCAGTCACAATGTAGACACCCTATGATCGACACTCACACCTGCCACAAGCTGGCTGTGTCTGCAATCGCATACTATTCATACTATTTATACTATTTATACTATCACGTCACATTGATTATGTGGTACGTATGCAATATAGTGTTTGAATATTGAATGAACTGATGTATATTGTTGAATTCTATTTACGGACTGATGTTCGCTGTAGCTTGATGCTAGCTTATCAGCACAGTGTGCCCCTGCAGACATTATTCATGGCAAGTTGCGATGTAAGACTATCGTTATCGGTGTTTGTCTCATGTTTAGCAGCTTTACTGCAGAAAGTCACCTAGCCCACGCTACAGCACTGTGTTCCTTACAGTGCTGTAGCACCCAGAGACCATTGGATGACACCAAAGCACACCATAGCAAAATCCTACATACTGTTGCTTTAATAGTCTGACAGCTCATTTGAATTGATGCGCAATGAATCTCCAGATATGTTGGGTTGAATCCCACCTCAGCCCTTTGCTGCAAGTCGCACCCCACTCTCATCTCCAAACATTTTCTGTCTCTCTTCAGCTGTCCTACCAATAAAGGCAAGAAACAAATAGCGATCAAGGTAATTTACTATGTGAGGGGAAACTAACTATGTGAAAATATTTACAGAGCAAATTAATCAAGTAAGAAATAAACAGATTTCCTTATAGACTTCTATACAACATGCGTTCGACTTGTGGCGATGTATGGCAAGCCCTTTTAACATCAAACCAGTCTGGCTGACAAGTAACGATTTAGTTTTTTACTAGTGGATTTTGACATGTTAAAATGTTAATTCAAGATATCTGTAAAATCATTTTCTACATGTCGAAATGTAATTTGGACAAGTTCAAATTGATTTGCAGATATCAGTAATTACTTTTTCACTAGTAAGAATAATCATTACTGACATCGACAATTCAATTTCCACATGTTGAAAAGGGATTGTTACTAGTGGAAATGTAATTTCCCATTACAGATATCAACAATTATCAAACCATTTCAGATATGTGTAATTGCAGATATCTACAATGATATTTTTACATTTTTACCTTTTTGATATTAATAATTCCAGTTTGACTAGTTAAAATGGAAATTGTAGCTATATCTAATTACAGATTTCAAGTCTTGATATTTGTAATTATATTCTTACGGTAACAATTCCAGTTCAAGATATTGTAATTGTAATTTTGACTAGTAAGAATTGCATTTTAGATATCTAGAATTAATTTATGATATCTGTAATGTTAGAACAATTGTTGATATCATAAATTAACTTTGTCACTAGTAAGAATTTACTGTTGATATCAAGAATGAACATTTTTAATAGTGAGATTGGAGTTGTGGATATCATGAATTAGAGTCGTGACATGTCAAAATGTCATTATGCATATGTCGACTTTTAATTACAACATGTAAAAAATTAAATTACAGATATCTGTAATTCAATTTGAATAGAAGTCAATGGCACAAGTTGACTAGTTACAGATATCTACAATTAACATTTCCATTAGTAAGAAATGATTTGTAGATATCTTTAATTAGAAATGTTACAAGTGAAAATAACTTTGTGGATATGTCGGCTTGGAATTTTTACATTTTTAAAAGCAATTATTGATATCTACAATTGCTATTACCGCTAATTCTTTAATGTTAAAAGGGATTGCCATACGAGATGCCCCTTGCTGGTCAAGAAAGACTTAACTTTTGAAATTAAAAGGTTCACTTATGTTCACTTTTTGTATGCAGCTGTTGTATGGGGAGAGAAAGGACATAGTACTGTTTCATTATTTTTTAAATCCTGACAACAGGTTAAAGTGAAAGAGCAGTTTTAGGCAAAGGGGTCATCGCAGGATAAAAAAGAAAACTCCAGGGAAAGGGGATGCCTAAAGTGTGAGGCAGTAATGGCTCGACTGCAGGAGAAGTTGACAGGCAATGTAAGAAGTTTCCCCATGCTGCAGCGTCAATCCCAGAACCTAATGTCTAATTCATACTGTGCACATTAGGAGGAGGAGGAGGAGGGAGTCATGACTGACTGACAGCGGTGCAGAGAGCAGGCGTCTTCAGCGAGTCTCAAACCCTCGACCCCTGTATGTGTGTGGCTGTGTTAATATCGCAGGTCCGGCTGTATCACACCTGCCCTCACACCTGACACGTTTGGTGCTTCATCTAACACTTTGGCTCTGTGGTAAAAATGATGGACTGCTTCTCAAACTCAATCTGTCTTGAGTCTGGCTGGTAAACAGGACGTTCAGCTCCAAATATACTTTAAAAAATGCACTCTAAGAAGTATCTTGTTAACTGTGCTCACTGGCCACATCTCAAAAAGATAATAGTTCACCTCCTTGTCTTGTCAAGTGGGTTAAACTGTGTGTAATAATTATATCAATGACTGATCAAGTGATCAATAACGGACATGTTTAGCTGTGCTTTCATGCTACAACTTACAGAATAAAGTTGTTCTTGTATGAAACCTTACAGTACAGTGAAGGCAAAATAAGCTTAAAGGATTAGTTGTTTTTTTAATAGTGTTGTATGAGGTAAGTGTACTATGTACAGTAGATAACAGTCAGCACGGTCCCCATAAGAGAAGCCAGAGTTGTTGTACAGAAACTAAGCTTTGTACCGCCACAGACAGGTTCATGACTTGCCTTAGCCTCTTAAAAGAGTCATATATTTAAAAAAAACAAAAAACTTTAAAAAAAACAGCTGGGCTTTTAAGTATTTTCACTGCTTCACCTTGATGTCAGGCATCATAAAATATCACCTTATACATGACTTCCAAGAACATACACTCAATGTGTTTATTGGGACAGCGTTTGCTTAACTTCAGCCTGCTTCTTCAAACAGGTGCTTATATATACTGTATATATATAACATGGAAGTGAGTCAGTGTTTTCAAACAAAAAAAATCTGTTCCTGCTGCCTGCTTTTCTTGTGTCTTTCAACTGTCAAGTTTAACACCCACTGCAACTCAATTCACTGCTGTGGAAATGCAAGCCTCTTTCTGTAGTCTTCTTTATCTTACTTAATCTGACACCTGGAGTTTAAGAATTTAAATACCTTTACAGAAATGATCACTCTTGTTGATGTATTGTCAGGTCTGCTTTTATACAAAGGCATTATTTTTTTTATTTTAGTTTGTTTCTTGACCAGACACGCAGAGCTTTAATGTCTCTTATGTTGATGTTGGCAAACAAGTTTTTTGTTTTTAAGTTTCATAAGCAGAGGCTTTGGCTGTGTCCATGTTGATGTAGATTTAGAAAAAGGCCAATGCAGTCATTTAGAACGGTGAACAGTCAGTTTATCAGAACTACTGTTTTCAGTGGTTAGGATTTGTTTGCCCCCAGCTGACAATCAGAATCAAGTATTGACAATGGTATCAAATGTTTACCATTCAATCGGTTCCTGATCAGCATATTTGACAACCCATAGCTAGCACACCTCCAGGCTGATTTATAGGCTGCTGTTTGAAATTATCACAAGTTATTCCCTTTCACAAATCTGTAGCTAAACACTCTCCCTGAGCAGCGCCTCAGTTTCATGCTCTGGATTGGAATTATGTTAGATTATATCCTCAATCAATTCAAATGAGAGTTATTCAAAAATGTCAATTCATGCAACCGATATTGCAGTGGATTAATTGGATGGATTACATGGATGGGATGTAAGCCTATTTAGAATCTATATATCCCAAGCAACTCAGCTGAGAATAGATCTGCAAACACACACATATGAGTCTGGTTTATGAGCATAAATCCTCACAGTTCTGTGTTCAAGCTGCCATTTTATATCTGAAACTTAAATGTAGGATTAAAGAGCTGCCTTTCAGTTTCGCCTTGAGGGGGTTTTATTTACATTATGTATCTTGATAATTCAGGTTAAAAGTTATACCCTCATCTATACCTTATGTAGCCTATAGGCTATACCTTCCAGATACACCATTAGGCTTTAAATTTGATCATGTTAGTTTCAGCATCCTTTGCACTCCTCATCACTGCCTCACTGTCTTTTGAGTGTTATCTTTGTAATGAGTCACCAAACATAATGTATGCATTCTGAAAGTTAAAAACAGGCCTACAGACATCCTTCACCCAAATCGTAATTTTTTTATTTTAGAATCTTAAATGCTGTTCACATCACTGCACGTTTTCAAAGGTCTGCATGTGTAGGCTACTTTATTCTAACCTAAGAGTGCTCTTGAGGTGAATTTTAAGGTCTCATCGTCTCCACTCTGCCCACGCCCTCTTTGGCCACATATGGCAAACTGACGTCCACAAAGGCATACTTTACAGCCGGGAATCACAACCACATGCGACTCTTAGCAATCCTGCCTAACAGAGCGGAAAGACAGAGACAGATGGAGAAATAAACAGAGAATGAGGGGAAGAAAATGAGGAGAATAATAAGTGTATAGACTTTGGAGGGTTTATTCAGAGAGAGAGGGGAGGAAAAGTGTAATAACGCATGGGTGGGTGTCAAATTTGATCCAGCTCACTGGACTTCTAATTTAAGATGCGACTCAACTGGAAAAAAATTAATATAACACTGTAGATGGTTGGCGGAGCGGTCCGTCAGTCATGCCAATCCGGAGTAGAGGGCGGGACTCTCTGCCCCCGTTGCTGCATGAGGGCACGGAACAGCTGTCGTGGACTCACTCCGCGTTTCGCTCCTTTGAAGAAGCAGTTTGTTCAGTAAAATGCTGAGCTTAAATGTTGCTTTTCGTCCTTCTGATGGGAATTAACCTTACACGTTGAGTTTTTTTGGAGTATGTTTGTGAGTTGCCCCCCGCCTGTTGTCTGAAGGACGAGCGCTGTTCGCGGTGCTGAAAGCTGCAGAGGTTTTCGCGCCTCTGGAGAGAGATGAGGAGGAAGAAGCTCTCTGTGGCGGGCTTTATACTCGCCTGGAAAGTTGCTCTGTTCCTCAGGTAAGCTTCATATAACAATATATAATGTCTTTTCTTATCTTACTTTGTCTATTTATGTTTTATATTTATATTTACTTTTTATTTGTATTAATATTATAGTTTTTTTTAAATCCTTTAACCACTTGTTTCTATTTCTTTTACTGCTCTTACCTTCTTATTGCTGTTCTCTTTTGATTTGCTTTTAGCTCTTTTAGTTTCTTACATCTTTTTAAATCTTTGGTCCTCTTGGTCTCAGTTAGTGTGGTTGGGTTCTTATGATGGTTCTTGTGATGGTTCTTGTGTTGCCTGGGTTCTTATGATGGTTCTTATGATGGTTCTTGTGATGGTTCTTATGATGGTTCTTGTGATGGTTCTTATGATGGTTCTTATGATGGTTCTTGTGATGGTTCTTGTGATGGTTCTTATGATGGTTCTTGTGATGGTTCTTGTGATGGTTCTTGTGATGGTTCTTGTGATGTTCTTATGATGGTTCTTATGATGGTTCTTATAATGGTTCTTGTGATGGTTCTTATGATGGTTCTTGTGATGGTTCTTGTGATGGTTCTTATGATGGTTCTTGTGTTGCCTGATGGTTCTTGTGATGGTTCTTGTGATGGTTCTTATGATGGTTCTTGTGTTGCCTGATGGTTCTTGTGATGGTTCTTGTGATGGTTCTTATAATGGTTCTTGTGATGGTTCTTATGATGGTTCTTATGATGGTTCTCGTGATGTTCTTGTGATGGTTCTTATGATGGTTCTTATGATGGTTCTCGTGATGTTCTTGTGATGGTTCTTATAATGGTTCTTATGATGGTTCTTATGATGCTTCTTATAATGGTTCTTGTGTTGCCTGATGGTTCTTATGATGGTTCTTGTGATGGTTCTTGTGATGGTTCTTATGATGGTTCTTGTGTTGCCTGATGGTTCTTGTGATGGTTCTTGTGATGGTTCTTATGATGGTTCTTGTGTTGCCTGATGGTTCTTGTGATGGTTCTTGTGATGGTTCTTATAATGGTTCTTGTGATGGTTCTTATGATGGTTCTTATGATGGTTCTCGTGATGTTCTTGTGATGGTTCTTATGATGGTTCTTATGATGGTTCTCGTGATGTTCTTGTGATGGTTCTTATAATGGTTCTTATGATGGTTCTTATGATGCTTCTTATAATGGTTCTTGTGTTGCCTGATGGTTCTTATGATGGTTCTTGTGATGGTTCTTGTGATGGTTCTTATGATGGTTCTTGTGTTGCCTGATGGTTCTTGTGATGGTTCTTATGATGGTTCTTGTGTTGCCTGGGTTCTTATGATGGTTCTTGTGATGGTTCTTGTGATGGTTCTTGTGTTGCCTGATGGTTCTTGTGATGGTTCTTATGATGGTTCTTGTGTTGCCTGGGTTCTTATGATGGTTCTTGTGATGGTTCTTATGATGGTTCTTGTGTTGCCTGATGGTTCTTATAATGGTTCTTATGATGGTTCTTATGATGGTTCTTGTGATGGTCAGGTTATATATGTCTGTTGTGTATCGTGCACTTTGGGTTCTTTTCTGTTGAATTGTATTTAATTATTTTTAGTATTTTGCATTTGTTTTGTTCTTGCTGTTGTTTATGTTCTTCTGTGTTTGGTTTAGTTTGCTTTGTTCTTGTTTGTCAAAGCACTTTGTAAACCTGTGTTTTTAAAAGGTGCTATAGAAATAAAGTTATTATTATTATTATTATTATTATTATTATAACCTGTCCTGCCTGAATGCCAATAACCCTGTGGATAGACATATGAAGAAAATGATAGAATGGTGGACTTTTGAAATTATATTCAGTAAGATACTTTACCTTTGTGAAGAAAACTTGTTACAGATTGATTTGAAATAGCTTTTGGTTTCATCATTTCATTTAATGTAATAGACCTATAGGCTACCTGGTGCAGGGGCAGTATCCTAACTCATAGGCTATTCTCACTGTTGATATTATCATAGGCTACATTATGCTCCATACAGATATAGTGGTGCCTGCACTTAGCAAGGCAATCTCTAAATCAAATGTATATTTTTAAATGTTTGATAGAAATGTTTTTTTTTTAATCTTGGTCAAGTTATGCATATTTTATTAAATGTTTCACTCAAAAGAAGTAGGCCTATATTTTTATTATTTATTTTATTGTTTGAAATGTCGATAGCCTACCACATGTCAATCTCAATATAGGCTATGTTCACTTCAATAGGCTGACATGTATCCTCTAAGTCCTCCTTAAATCAAGGAGTTTTGGGTTTAATGTCAATATTGAACCTTTTTTTGACACAAAAATGTCACTGTGCTCTTTGTCTGGTTGTTTATTTGTCTGTATGGGTGTTGGACTGGTTTGCTGCAGAGAGAAATATGTGACCTTGTTTAAAAGTGTTGATCGCTGTTCTGAAGGTTAGTTGCAGAAATCGTTAAAAATGCTTTTTTTGGACCATTTCTGCCTTTCATGGAAAGCCTATAGGACAGCTGAAGAGAGGCAGGAAGTGTTGGGAGCAGAGGGAGGTGATGACGTGCAGCAAAGGGCCTATGGGCCGGATTTGAACCCACTGTTGTTTCAATGAGGACTATTACCTCAGGACAGGAAACATGCTTCCAACTGAAAATCATTACAGGAATTTTATAGACTATCTTTAAAGAAAGGGAGAAATTAATCGACGTGTCATAAAGGGAAAGGGGAGTCTGGCAGATGTAAAGTTGCTTAAATCCACCTGTTGTTTAACCATTCTCAGCATACGGTTGTTGTGAGAGAATATTTTCTTAAAAATAAGTTAAGAAATGTATTTTATTTGTAGATAAAGAAAGTTTAGAAAGAGACAGACCTTGGCAATCCTTTTCTTATTTCATGTGAAGTCAACTTGAACTACTGTCGAAAACACTTCAGAGAAAAACTTAACTCACCATCAGTGTGAGCCCTGAGCCTGTTTTCCTGATTTTCACCACAAAATACAAATGGCAATCACATTCACCCTACTGTTTCACACTGGGTGTTTGCGCCCCTATCCAAATGACCCAGGGCCAGGTGGGGTCTCCTGCTGTATTGGGACTAGAAGGAATAATATCTATTGGACCTAGAGGAATTACAACTGTGCTATATTCCATCCCACATGTTTCAAATCTTGGCTCATGACATTTTTTTTTTCTTTTAAAGATTTTAATAGAGAGTTAGGACAGTGGATAGAGCTGGAAATCAGAGAGAGAGAGAGAGTGGGGAATGACATGCACGAAAGGAGCCACAGGCTGGATTCGAACCCGGGCCGCCCACTTGGAAGACTACAGCCTCTGTACATGGGGCTCACGCACTTAACACTGCGCCACCAGCGCCCCAGCTCACGACATTTTAATGTTAGCCCCAAAATCAGCAACACATCCTGAAATAATAATTGTTTATTTCCATTTAAATTTGACAAACATTACTGTATTTATTTATTTCAGACTTTCTAAAAGTAAAACACACGTGGATTCCCAAAAGTTTGAGCAAGCTTTAGCATAAAAAGCAGCTGAAAAGATCAAAGCCACAGTAAATCTTCTTAGGGAGTCATGGATGGATTCAAAGACAAAATTTAACAGGCTTAAAGTCTGTCATTCCACCGGAACTGGACTGGAGCTTTTTTTTGCTTGTCATTTCTGTATAATTCTGAAAGTCTTTGTTTCTCCCTCTTTCTTTACATTTATGGTCCTTCTATTTCTTGATTTCTTGTCTGAATGCAGAGGGGCTTTATCTATATATATTCACTGGTGGTCATATCATAATACAACAGTGACTGGACAGCAATTAAGGCCATTACAACTGTATGTTTGTGTGTGTATGTGTGTCATCTTAATCTCTTGTTCTATTACTTCCTCTTCTTTAGTCTTCAGATAAAACCAAAAAAGCTCACTTGAGTTTTGTTTTTTACCTGAAGCCCGACCTACCTGACGTCATTAAAAAGAAAAATGGCAGTAAAGGTATGCCAAATGATCATAGCCTCAAACATTTAACATCCTATCATGGACATTCTAAAAAAAAATAATAAAAAGGAGCTGTACATTTCTGAGAAAGAACTCAATATATTTGAGATATTAATTTTTTACCAGAAATAAAACTCTAGTTTGTACTGCAGAAAAGCTATCTGCACCTCTCTGAAACCCCTTCATCTTTTTACAGGTCACGAACAGGTCTTTTTGTTATGTATATTTTTTTAATTCTTATGATTATTCATTTGGTGACAGCTGCCGACCTTCTCTAAAATTTTAAGTGTTTTTATAAAATATGAACGAGGAAGCAAATGTGTAACAACTAAACTAATGTTCTTTCATCTACCGTAATCTAAACTCTGATGATTCTGATTTTAAAGGTATAACCAGCTTTATAATCATCCACTTTGGAGAAAATCCTGTTTGCATGAAATTGAGAGAGGTATTTTATTTAGAAAGTTCTTTTTTATTTAGTTGTTGCATAATGCAGCACATGCATTAACAGAAACAGATCTGTCGCTCTTGAATGTTTTAGTATTTGCTTCTGTCCCCTCGCCTCTCTCCATGACAAGCCTTCCTGAGCCTCTGGCCTCAATTTTAGGTATTCCAGTCTGTGTTTTCTGATGTGCTAAATACTGCTTCAGAGTCATCACTGCCCACAATAAAACCTTCTGGGCAAACACTAAGTACTTCCAAAGAAAAAGAGAAATGAAAACACAAAACATAAAGTGGACTTGATTCAATCCAAGATATTTCAATCTTTTCCACAGAGACAGGAAGAGAGTATGCATGGCTGAATAACAATGATGGTAATAATGGCCTAAACACTTCAATTAAAAATGATAAATATTGTAGAGCCAAAGTGTGTCATGTAGAATCATTTTAGTTGTTGGCTAAGTAAACCATCAAAACAATTAAATGAATTAGCTTCCTCTCGACTCTGTGCTGTTATCAAAGTTGAGCTAGTCATCTAACTGGACTCCTCTGTTCTCACTTTGAATAATAGATAAGCTTCTCAGTTGTTGTCTTGTTTTGTCTTCATCCACCTTTGAAATGTCCTCCATCATTTTCACAATTTTCTCACTATGGACAAGTTTATTTATTTCAAATTAATATCACAAAAGAAAAAAAAACATGGGAAATGTACAAGCATGTTTGTGGGTGAGGTAGAAACCTGTAAATGTGCATGAAAACCAAACCCACATGACATTTTAAAGAAAATACAAAACATACAGAATCACATTCAGCCTAAATATCAGAGTGCAAAAACTGCAGAATTTAAGTTAAAATATTAAAAAAAGAAGCAAGAGTAATTACAATTCTGCAAAGAACAAATCCCCAATCGTTTTAAATGGTTTATAAATGTGGCACCAAGATAAATGTTTTGACAATATAGGGCATTTTAATTCACTTTATTTATGGGCAACAACATATGTCAACAACACCCCTTTCTTTCGAAAAAACAAAACATGATCCACACTTTAAAAAGTCCTCAGGCTGCAGATTCTTTTATCTTATTATTAGCGGAGCAGGATCACTGCATCACATACATAAGAGCAACAGACCTGCCAGAGTAGGCTTTAATCCCTCAGTGCATGAAGTCTGTATTTATCTCATGTTGCTCTTAGCTGGACTAATTCGATAATCCAGTTAAAGATGATGTATAGCATAAACAGAGAGTGAGATAAATGAGGTATACATTCACCAGCATCAAGTCAAACATGCTAAACATGCAAACATATGACATTGACTGGCATAATCTCTCAGAGAAAAACAGAAACTGCAAATAGCAGTTGAAAAGCACATTTTTTATGCAACAGCTTCATCCAGTTTAACCTTAAATGAACATAATTTTCTTACTTTCCCTCATACATGGCATTTATACAGGGGAGATTAAGCCTTATATTAAAATGATATTGTTTAAACTTTCTTAAACATACTCGAAAAGCATCTTGATATTTTTCCCAATTTTCTTTTTTGAGAGTCTCACAAAGAATCTATTTCAGTCTGAATAAAAACATTTTCATAACAAACCCAGGATCAAAAACTCTTTATTTACCATGTTAAATGTGTTTGAATATGGTAGAGCTTGTTGTTATTGTTATAGCTCCCTGGCTCAGTGTTCAGCAATAATAGTCCCATGCTCACTCCAGTACTAACCTAATATTTAATTTTGAATAGATTATTGAGTTACAAATGACTTTGCTGTCTGTATCAAAATTAGCAGTTAGCATACATATTCAATGTTAGCCCTAATTAATGAAACCAGTGTTTAATGGTGGCTGTGTGGTGGTAGCTATTGCTTTGCTTTTAAAAAGATAATAAACTCAGTCTGCCAACATACAAGCCATTAAATTAGCTTTTCTTTCTTTTTATCATTTACTAATTTTTATGCTGAATTAATGTATATTTCATATTACATCTCCTTGTATCACCACACCAAACAGCTGCTGCATCTCTAGCTGTTTTGAGGGAATTTCTCTGTTTATGGAAAAATAACTAAGACTTTGAATGCACCTCTTTTCTTTTCTGAGGACCACAAGAATTGGCCGCCAAGGTTTTCTTGGAAAGTGGGCCGCTAGTAAGATGTTCTGTCTTCCCTATTTGAAACAAGGCCAGTGAAACTTGTTTGTGTTTACAACAGCAGATGTAATTACCTCAACTGTTGAGGTAACTTAATCAGAATCCTTCATCAGTTTGTGAAATTTCAGAAATGTTGAATTAATTGGACAACAGGGAACATCTCTGTTCCCCACATTTCCAACTGTCCTTTCCAATAAAGGAAATATTCAAAATAACAGGCTTCACCTATGAAAAGAAATCTAATTTGATCTTCATAAATAATGACCGTTTCATCATAATTTCTGATGATAATATTTTATAAAAGAATGATCAGTCTATTGTTACAGCTAATACTACTTTTACCATTATTACTGACATTATGGCTATAAAGCTATCTTATTCATTGTTCTTAAACAGTTTTATAAACTAAGTTTCTGATTCATTTGGTCCACCTTATTAACGCTTTTGCAAAGTCGTAAGGCCACATCAGAGATGGATTCACAATGAGACAAAATCCTTGGGGAATTTGCAGGAAAAGTCCCTGCTGTGTTTACTGTCCTGTCTCATCTTGACTCAGGCTGGCTGATCGCATCACTGTTGACTGAGGTATTCTTTCACTCGCAAGTTAAATGCATGTTTTTTTTGGCAGGGTTAGTATGATGGCTGTCTTGAAGAAAATGAAAACACTCCTGTGAAAGTGATTTTTGTATTATTTAGAAATTACATTTTCAAGCTTGTTGGCTTGAACATGGCAAGGACAGCGATGTTTGAAGGCCCAGCAGATTTCAGTCTCAGCGGGATTCTTTGATGGCTGAATCGTAGTTTAGGAGATCAAAGCCAACATAAAAAGGTGTCTATCTGGAGTCTGGCCCAACACATGATGTAGCCATTTCATGTTCCTGATTGCTTGCCACGTATCCTTTGTTGTTGTTGAAGTTGAGGTCTCACCTCAGTCTCTCTCTTGATGCTTCTGCTTTGCTCCTTTGAGGCTATCTTCAAGTCTCAGCCTGACCTGACCCGGCAGGGCCCTGACCCCTTCATTCATCCAAGCTTTCATGTTTGAGAATTTATACAGTGTCTTTGGGATTGGTACATCCTCAATACATTTGCTGTTGTTTGATGTTTTTTCTTATAGATTGTCTCAAGAGCATCTCTGGACCATTGCTAGAATGCGCTCTCAATATGGTCCTGTGGATTTGCTGAAGCTGTCCACATTTTAACTGCTTTTTGTGATGGTTTAAGCAGCTGGGAGCAAGTTGGCAGAAAAAGCTGGGAAATGTGGGCAAGGCAGAGCTTTGTTTAGCTGCCAGAAATGTTGACGCATTCATAATCTGGGTTATTCCTTTATCTAGTGGGGGTATGGAGGCTAGTGGGATTCACAAGAAAATATACACAATGTACACGATCTCTTACCACTTCATTTGAACATGTTAAAAATTAGATGAAAATGCTTTTGATAGCAGTCATTACTAATGCATTGTGTGGTGTTGGCATGACGTGCATCTCATCCAAAAAAGATAGCGACAACTCGGATCCCAAGCTTCAGACTTCAAACAAATGATTGACATCAAGGTGGTTCAGTCCTGTTACACACAACTTGTGGTTGGAAATGTACGGCTCCATGTACCCTCGTCCGTCAACACCCAAAAGGCTGCGTTCTCTGTGCACAACTCGGAGAGTGCAGCCAGACAGCTGAAGGGCCGAGACAAAGGAATTCCTGCAGTTATTTTACAGATTAACCATTTAAAACACCTCAAACAAACACACATGTACGGTCATTTTTCTGAACCATCGAAACAGAGATTTTTTTTCTGAAAATCAACAGGATGTTTTAATGTTGTCTGGTGTCTAACTTGCTGTACCGCTCCTTCTTTTCTGTGGTAAATTGATTTGTCTTGCTCCGGCATTCGGCAAAAATAGAAACCTTGCATATCTGCCACGGAGGGCTCCAGACTGCCAAAGCTGAGACGCAGCGCAGTGGAGCCAGTGGAAGCACACACATTGAATAAAGTAAAAACCTTTCAGCTCCGCTGCCGTAACAGAGCAGAGACGGACAGAACATGCATCTGGTGGAATTTAGGCTTTAGTTTGTAATGTTTTAAATAAACCTCCATGAAACACAACTGATGCAAGAGATAGCCCTTTACATAGACAGCATGTCTGTGCTATCTCCAGGTGGTGAATTTGATTTATCTTATCTCTGCTCGACTCTTGAAACCTCAACAATAAGGATGTGGTATAGCTTCCTAGTTCTAACAAGATTCAATGTCATATTCGGGTGGATATGATTGTCCTGAGGGATTTGTCAGTAAAAATGGAATCCTTCTTTCCTGAGATTGTTTTGATTGGGGGCAAAGCCAGACTGAAGATTGAAGTGTAACAAGTTGACAGTTTTGTGTGACATCAGGCAAATGTACCAGATGGAATCAATCAAAATCTCAAATGTATGAATGCCACGATTGCATTAATGACCTCTATATAAAAAAAAAAACTACTCTGTACCCATTAGGTCAGAAAAATTTTGTGTGTGGGAGAGTAAGGGTGGGACAAAATATTCATATGAATATGTATTGCCCGGCCTAGTGATACAATTATAGACTCAGTGGTGCAAAATATGGACAATAATCCTGCACTTTATCTTTGACAAATAATTTTCTGTTCTCCATTAATTAGATATTTAGATGTTGCAATATTTAAATTATTGTAGAATCGCTGTATTGTGATACTGTTAAAGTGGACCACGGATCATACTGCACTGTATCGTATTGTGAGTGACTCTGTGATTGTGTGTGTCTGTCACTGCTTGTGTTTTAACAGTGCGTGACAAATATGAGCATGAGAACACTTGTTACAGCTGAAGGAAACATGTAGCTGAAAAGCACAGTTTAGTGGTGTTTTGTGTGTGTGTGTGTGTGTGTGTGTGTGTGTGTGTGTGTGTGTGTGTGTGTGTGTGTGTGTGTGTGTGTGTGTGTGTGTGTGTGTGTGTGTGTGTGTGTGTGTGTGTGTGTGTGTGTGTGTGTGTGTGTGTGTGTGTGGTAGTCTCCACACTAAGTGAACATTTGACTAAAGGCGGTAGTCGACCCCCGTCCCTGTCACTATGTGGAGTTGTCCTTGGCTTTAATGCCAAAATTACCCCAGGGGTAGCTGGGAAATGTAGTGCTTCTAAAATGCATTAATCCAGCATAAGTCTGAATGAGCACTACAGCTGTAAAGAGAAAATAGAAAACACAAATTAACACAAGGAAAATAACGAAGGCCGTAAGGACGTAAGGCCAGCGCTGCTTTCTCTCATAGTGTCTAAACCCTTCAAATAGCAGCAAGGTCTCAACTTGTCCAATTTGGTTGCAGTCAGCAACATAATTAATTGTATAACAGTACTAATCTGTGAAATCACATGGACATTCTTTATATATTTTCATGTGTTATTTAATGCTGTCTTTGGTGACAGAAGTAACGCAGTGATCAAATAATACATCATACACAGCAATAAATAAAGATTAACAAAAAGTCATTACTGATCCAGTAATGATTAAAGTTGTAAAGAAAAGGATTTTCAGCATTATAATTAATTAGCCTATTATTATTAATAAAACAAGAAATTGGCCTGAATGATCAAGGCTACAGACTAATGAACACAATGACAGCCCAGTATTCCTAGTTTTGCTGCTTGTTGGGAAAATGCTATCATAGTCTGAATTGGTAGCAGAGGCTACATTAAGTTTTAGCTTCAACTTTTTTTCGGTCTCGCTGGAGGGGGGGGCTCCTTCCTCTTGAATAACTCGCCGGTCATTCTTAATGTGACTGAAATGGCTCCATACTGCCGTCTTCATTCGTTTCTTCGATGGACACAACGCTTCGCTGCTGTGTTGCTATACTAAATGTTGCTAATTTAACGTAGCATGTGAGCACAGTATGTAAGGCTAGTGCACCACGTGTCCCTTTGTTTCATTTAATGCAGGCTGTGTCAAACTTAATGTACTGGCCCATTTCTTAAGCATGACAAGAGACACTAAGCTAAGTCTTCATGTTTGCATGTTTGAAACCCCCCAAATATCCTACAACCGTGGCATATTGTGCAGTAATACATCATGCAGGTTTTGCCTGGGAGAATGACCTGTGTTTAAGGTAAAAGGGAAAGAGCCTGCAGTGGATGATCCCACATTTCAAATCTTGACAGCAGAGGTTTGAGGGTTGGGTTATATCAGAGCACCAGCTGATGACTAAGCACTGCGTTGTCACTCACACAGAGGAACTTAAATGTTGATTCACTGGTGTGTGCCCTAATTAATTAAGACATGTTTTGGCGAGGAGAATACAGACATCCATTCATTATTAACACCCACTTCGGTTGTTGTTTGGCCGAGATTGAAACAAAAAAAGACACTATCCAGGCATAGAGGAGGTTGTTCCTGTGAGGGCTTGGTACAGAGGAACACTTTCACATCTGAAAGGCTGGAGATTGATTTTTGGTGTTTAAAGAACCTGCTTTTGTCTAAAGTAGCAATGCAATACTGAATAATTTGTCAACGTGCAATTAGAAGCAGCAGGAACAGCAGGCTATCAGTGAGACTGACACTGATGAGTGTGAGTCAAATGTTACAGTGGGAGAATGGCATCCCGTAGCATGGCACAGTTTGACAGTAGCATATTTTCATCTATAAAATGGAAATGAAGTTATATGTGGCTGTGTCGGGGTAAACTGGCATATCGACCGGAGCGATGTGTAACCACACTTAGCACAGGCATGAGCATATTAACCAGTAAGGACGACTGAAGGCTGATGTTGCTAACATTAGCAATGCTCAGCAAACCTATCATCATTTACAGACAGCTAAATTCAACCCACAATGCACTGCTTTTTGGTGCACTTCTCTTGTTTGGTCCGGAATCAGTTGTCACCTAAGGCAAACCAAACTGTGCACTTGTAAGTGAACCGAGACCCCTGTTTTTAAGCGGACCAGAGTTTGGTTCTTTGGTCTGCACCAGAGTTCGTTTCAAACAAACCAAACAAATGTCTTAGGTGTGAATGCATTTTAAGGTGCCAACAGAATTTCAGACATACCTATATACAGGAAGCTTTTTCAGGATAGAATATTTAAAAGTTCTGGTCAAGTTTGATGGTTTAGACCACTGCTGGTATTTTTTAAAAGTCACTGCTATGAGCACCAAACTAAATTCTCTCTTTTCGTTGTGGCAGATACAGTATTTCAGAGAAAAATATCAAATCCAATTCCAATTTGGTAGAACTTCCCCTCTGATGTAGCATTTCTATGACACTTCTTTGTAATACTGAATGTTTTGATGTTAGCATAAGCTGCCCTGTACAGACATTAGCATGTGCATGGTCATCAGTGCAGTGCGTCACAGTGACTCTCAGTCTGGTGTCTGTTTTCCTCCTGGAGCAACAGAGGCTCTTTCTTTTGTGAGCTTTTTTTGTCATCCTTTTGAAATCACAAGACTTTTTCTGTTTGATTTCCATTTTGTGGAGCTCAGAACTCACATCACTATCCGCATCAGTGACCATCGGCTGTCCTCTATTTCTTTTTGTTTAAAACACCATAGCTCAGGCCTCCAGACAAAGTAATCTCTTTTTCTACTTTCTTTAAAAAAAGAAAAAATCTTCTCCAAAGTTTTCACCAGCATTGTCACTGAAATTGTTGGCTTCAGGGCTTTTCAATTACTTTCAACATCTTGCTTTATGCCTTCAATATAGGAAGGCTTTGAAAAGTAAATTATTATTCTCACATCTTGCAGTGCAACTTGTTAAAAAAAAAAAAGAATCCCAATAAAACCTGTGAAACCATGGAGGGACTAATAGGTCCAACATCGATAGTCGTTAAAGTCATAAAAAATTAAAACGTATCCTGAAAGGTAAAATACACGTGTAGATATAAGCTTTATAAACTAAAGTTCACTCTAATGACAGGTGGATGTGTTGGTGATTAAAGACGGCTCCATGTCCAAACAATCCTGTATTACATTTAGCTCAGACTCATCCACATCCTGGGCTCATACACTACAATAATGGATTCTTGGATGGATATATGGATATACTTTCCTGCATGCTTGTTGCCGTGAGAGATACGGTGTTACATAATGGTTAAGATAAACCAAGGTCTCCCAGGCACACTCGGTACGACCAGATGCAAAAGGCCTATTCTATCTGTCTCTTCTTGTTGGCTTCATGAGGATGTTTCCTTGCATAATCTGAGAGCTAGTTATAAATAATTCTGTCAGCACTTTGGCTGAAACTCTCCCAAACAGGACTCTGCTCTTTAGCATCTTAGTTGTAGAGAGCAGGTGATATGGTTTTTATATGTTCAGATGAATGCTGATGTAGAATCCTCTGGAATTTGAGTCTGATATCTTGTTTTCTGCATCGCTGCACTCATTGTAAAAATTATTTCTGCTGTTTCCTGGAATCAGCTTTCTAATACAAATGGAAAATGTTATCTTAACCCAAATGTCAATATAGTATCAGTAAACCGTAAACAGTAAACTCATGATAAATGATGTAGAAGCCAGTAATATTCATGCTGTATGTTCATGCACAGCATCAGTTCTGTTGATAAAAAGAGCTCAGTGACATTGTTGTTTACTTAGTCTCTACTTGATTCTACTTGTTCAATGTTTCAGATAGATGCTTGATGTTTTTCAAGGTAGTTTTGAAACTTGGTTACCTTGAATGTTTGAGTCCAGTCTATCTGTGTAAAAATGTGTTATCTGATTGCTGTAATATTTGTCGTCCCTACCGTACCTTGTTTTCAAACTTTGTGTTGCAGGGTTTTTTTGGACAGTGGTCTGTATAACAAAGCAGGATTTACAGTCACTTAACAGAGCTCAGAGTTTTCTTTACTTTGAGGGTTGTTCACAGTGTTGCCAGCTCTTTGTGTAACCAGATGAAACCAGCCCATTGGCCCTTCAAAGCAAGCCCAAAAAACAGCCCAATGCCAGAATTCCAAATAAGCCCCTAAAACCTCTGCAACACCTTATGTATTGCCTTTCAAGTAAAAAAGTAATTCAATTATTGTCAAATGAATTGCAATAATGTATTATACCAGCACAGAAAGTAATGTTCTGTTTGATCTACTTCAAACACTCACATGTGTTGAGCAATTCACTTAAGCTGTTGGTCTGTTTGATTCTTTCACCTTTCTTTTCTTCCTCACTGCTAGACAACATAAATTATTTGTTATTTAATTACTATGCATTTAATTAATTGATTTTAACAGAAAACCCTTATAATGTTGCGTCACTGTAATTTTAAACCTTTACTAAAATCAATAAAGGTGTAGGAAGGTTGTTGTGGATGCCTTAGCTTCTTCCTTCGCTAGTTTTGATGGGAGTCAGATGCAGGATGGGCACTGGCGGCAGGTGGGACTGCGTCTGTGTGTGTGACGGTATGGTGGGATTGTGTGTGTGTGTGTGTGTATTTGGTTGTGTTAAAAAAATCCATGTGTACCTGCTTATCTGCTTGTCGATTCAGTTGAATTTGTGCGTTGTTTACTTAGGATATGGATTCTTTATTATTCATGTACTAAAATATGTCCACTCAACCTGTGGAAAAAAATCTACCTGTGGTAACATCTACAAAGTAGACCAATCCGTGGAATTATCAACCCTTATTGTTACTGCCTACTGACCAATCAATTCTCTTTATCCATGTGTCCTAAAACTCTGGGAGCAGATTGTCAGAAGTGACTCTGATTTGTACCAAACCAATTTATATCCTGATAATTTAGAGAACCTATCTATGGTTTTAAACAGGGAAGCAAGAGAGCGTTCTGGTTCTGTTTTAAAGACTAAAGTGTCATCTGCATAAAGCATCACTTTGTGACTACCACTGCCTGTTTGAACACTTGGAATGTCAGGATCTTTTTTTTTCTTCCACAAAGTCTTCATGATAGAAGTCCACTTAGTTTTATTACAAACAGCTTAACGAAACTGTGCAGGAGTGAAAGTAAACGATACAGATTCATATCGAATGTAACATAAAATCATCTTTCTCTGGTGGACGGACCAGTGTTAAGTATCAAATACTCTCTGCACTATAGTATTAAACAGGCTTGTATGAAGAGATAAAAGGGGGTCATAGTGTTTGGGTATGCTCAATCCCTTTTCATACTGTGATATAAAACTGTTACAGCAAAAATTCATAATATTCTCAGGCCGTATTGCCCACCACCACTCTGAGTTTTTGTAAAATATGACAATCTTTCGACGGCAGACTTGTTTATCTGTATAATTGGTCATGTGTTGTTATCACAGCTCCTTTATATGATCAGGCATATGGAAACTATATGCTTACTTTGATAACCAGCTTTGTGTGACCACTTAGCATGATCTCCTTTGAAAGGGGATAAATGAAGCCAGATTACCAAACTGCAGCTTGCCACTGCTCCCTATGCAAAGTGTCATGGGATAACTTTGGTTTTGAGAGTGAAAGTGTAGCTTGTGAATTCAGTGCTGTTATATAAAAGCAGCAGAACTGCCTTTACTAGTAACTATAGCAGCAGAGGAGCCAAACATGAAATGAAAGATATACATTGAATATATTCAGTTTGCCCCTTTAAATCCCATCTCCGTGAGAGAAGTGGCAGTTCTTGAACTCGTACAAAGCTCATCCATTATTGATAAGGATTGGTCGTTATTTTGTGTCTCTCTACATTGTATCCTGTTGTTCTCTCATGCTTTAAAGCAGAAGAGCCTAGGGGACAGAGCTGACAGAAAGAAACAAAGAGAGGAGATTTTGCTGGAGAGGAGAGGAAGAGACCAGAAGAAAAGATCGGAGAAGAAGCGCTACAGCGACCTAAGCAGCTTAGCAGCTGATTTAAGATGCTCTGAGCTGACAAGTCTGCGTGAGTGTGACCGGTAACCATAACTTCCAAAGAAAGAAACTGTTCAAGGAAGGGTGGGGAAACATCGTGCTAAGGCTGACTTATTAATTAAGACTAAGATATATAGTTTGAAGGTTAGCTATGGTATAAACAACACAGGTAGGAACCTAGCAAGCTTGGGCTTAATTGTCATAAATTGCATTAAGCCTGTTCTTACTCCCAGTTCATTAAATACAGCTGCATGTCAATGGCCCAGCGCTTCAGATTATGAGGTTTAAGGTCCCAGTATAGAATTATTTCTGGTTGCTCTCCTTAAGCATCTTGTTATGATTTAGTTGAATTTAGTTAAAATAGTATGAGTAGTGTGAAAGTCTGCTTGTGTAGTTGTTGAGTGTGATGGATGGGTCAAACAAAGGCAAGAATTTCAGCAAGGACATCAGGGTTTGATTCCTGTGTATTTAAGAAAGATCTCTAAACATAACAAAGTAGCAGTGCATAGTAGTGTTGTGTTAATGCTATAAAGCTGTGACTGTTCCTAACTTTCAACCCAGTGTTTGAAATTGTTTCCCATCTAAAACTCATATATTGTTAAATAAATGTGTCTCGAACCAGCAACCAGTGCCACTGAGTTAAACCAGCACGGTGGTTTTCTTATTTCTTAACCTGATCCAGACGTTCTACCTACAATTTGCCTCTTTACGACAGACAGCAATGTTTGAGGTTACCTTTAAACCTGCTATGATCTGATCTTGTTGACATCTATGGAAAAAGTTTGATGTCCTTTCTGGTCTTGTCCTGTCGATGTGAAAGTAGTATTGAGTAGTATTCTGATCAAAAAATCATTCAGTTGTCTTTTAAATGTCCAATGTTTAAAACTATGACGGGTGAAAATAAAATGACATGATCAAAGCAGAAGTAAGGGTGAAATAAATGCATGTAAAGAAAAATGAAGAGTAATAAATTGATTCAAAGTGATTTGATCAATTTGATAAAACAGTTGTGATTAAATGTAATAGAGCCGTTTTTAATTATTTGCAGTTTCTTTTATGGATCAATTATCATTTGAACTATCCACTCAGAACAGTTACCTCAAGGGTGGAAGTAACAAAAACGTTTTAAGGATGAGAAATTGATGCTAGAGGTTATGACTATTTACAGTGTACAAAAATGGATGTCTAATCAAAAAATTCTGTGCAGTTTTCAGAGTTAATAGGCTTCACAAGCTCAACTGTTGAAGCTGACCTGCAGACCATGCAGCTAGTCATGCCTCCTTCTCAACAGTGACAGACCACAGCATCCAACGATATCAGAGATAAACACATAGCATTTAATTGCAAAGTGAATAAACAGAGCAGGTGTTTTTTATTGTATGAAAAACAGGAAATAATTTTTAAACAGCTCCAAAATTTTACTTTTATTGGTTTTCGATATCTATCCCATAAATGTTCATCATTCACGGATTATAAAATGTGCCCACACTTTAGGAAACATGGGAACGGATTTGCAAACTACTTTTTTCCCTACCTGAGCCTTCAGAGGCTCAGAACCAGCTAAAACCTCCTCACGAGAGGTTTAAACTCTTTATGTTTTACAGAAAGGGATTTTCTCGTGCAGATATTCTTGAGGTTATAGAAAATGTGACTCAAAAGTATATATTTGCCTTCTGGGTCACAGCTTCAGACCCGGAGAAATCTTTGCTGCTTGGTAGCATTGTCCAAACACCCATGAGCTGCAGGCTTGTGTCACTGTGACTTCTATGTGTGGGTCAAGCAGTCTGCTACTACATGTGTACAGCCTCATTCACACAACGAGGAATGCCTGCTTCACACTGCTAATGCAGTAGACTCAACATCAATGTCCACAGAGGCTTATGCAGCACCTGCATCCACAGACAGGAAGAAACGCTGTTAGGCTATTGTCTCAGAGAGAGAAATGCGCAGAGACACACAAACACAATGTTGAGCATGATTCAAACACTCCTAGCAGACACATGGACGTACATGGGCAAACTCACACAGACAGTAGACAGAGACTTTGTTGGTGACGCAGCACCCAGGAAGCAGATCTGCACTCAGCTCCCAGCAGCAAGTTTCTGTGTGTCAGCATCCCCTCGTGCTGAGGGCTGCTTTAGGGATTGTATCACCTCAGAGCTAGACTGTGCAAAAGTCTGGCACGACAATAGGAACAGATTTGTGTACGTTTATATTTGAGGTCATGGTTTCCTGAGATGATGAGCTTACTTTCTTGACTCTGGGTCAATGTCCTTAGACCTGAGGAAAATAGCTTTTCATTTTGATACTGGCCATTTAGAAAACCTAATGAATGTCAAATTTATAATAATATATTTCACATCTCTGATGTTAAAAAAAGTACCTGCCTTCAACAAAGCTCCTTTCACACATGACCTCAGCTATTTTGCAAACTTTAATAGCAGTAGATATTGAAACTTTGAGCTCACAGTTATACTATCAAGACTTCAGTTCATGTTTGAAGAGGGCTAAGGCTGACATTTACATGGCTGTGAACTGTTGTCTTTAAATCCCACCTGGAAAGATAAACCACACCACATAGGTATCTTCTTTTTCATCACTTATTGCTCAGTCACTGTATGGAGCTAATTCTGGCCAAACTGTTAGTGAATGCTAATATTTGAGGTTTTACTTGTTAACTCACTGAAGTGCTTTAGTTTTGTCCTAAGTAGAGGCCCTATTAATCTGTTTCAAGGCATTATGTTTGACTCCAACAGGCAGAAAAGATAGCCAAGTTGAAGAAATTAGTTTAGTTTTTTTCTTTTTTGAGACTTAAACTCAGTGACGTGTGTCAGCCGTTTTCCACCAAAAGGTAAAGATGGATGAGTTGGACCAAAATGTGGACCTGGCTAGGCCCCAGAAATGTTGGGGATGAACCCTGGGAAAATTAAGTCAATCCCTGGCTACAATTAAAGGTCCAGTTTGGCTGCAAATGTTTATAGGATGATTGAAAAGATTATCTTTCCTTATCTGTATTTCTACAAAGGAGCAATCATCCATCTGTTGGCCTAGTTTTCAAATGAGATGATGATACTTTAGTAGAGTTGATTATGGAATACTTCTTATAAATGTATATATCATTGCAATGTATTATAGTGAGAGTAGTGATTACAAATTGCATCCAACATGTGTATTTTACTTATAACTGTGTTCTTTTCATAAAACATGTTGGTTGGTGGTTGATTTTCTCTTGTTGTTTTTAGCACTTTACGGGAAGGAGTGGTTATGTTTTACTTTCCAACCCAACCTCTCTAGATTTACATTGGCTCACAGAAATGATAAAGCACATTGAGGTTGTGATTAATCAGAATATGTAAAGCTTTTTTTGAGTAGAAGTAGCAGGCCGGTAAGTAATGCATTGATCTGATTGCATAATGTATAAATGAATTAATGCAATGATACTAATCATTGGTGCAGTACGGGGGGGGGGGGGGGGGGGGGGGGGGGGGGGGGGGGGTGAGTGAAATGTCAGTCAAATATTGCAATATTGGCTCCCCTACAAGATGTGGATGAGTGAGTTGCTAGTTTGCTCTTATCTGGTCACTTCTGGCTACAAAGGCTATAGCAAAAGATTGGAATTTTGGAGCAAATGTTTTTTTTATTATTATTTTTTTTTTATCTCGTCTGGACTTTTTAGCTCGTCATTAAACTCTACTTTCTGCGAGTCGTTGATTTCCTCCTCCAACTGTGGCTCTGCTCCCAAAGCTCATTGGAAATGAATGAGTTCCTGTCTCTTAGTCTCCTGCTGTCACGGCTACTGTGAGTTCATGTCAAGAGGAGGTTAAATGAGTAATCAAAATCACGGTCAACACCCTTCTTCTGTAGGAGCTGCTTAAGGTCAATCCTTGCTGGGGTGAATGGAAGCTCCTTCCAAATGCCAAAGAAAAGGGTGATGATCCTGAAACTACTCTTGCGTGTGCTGAATCAGTGCGTGTGTGTGTTTGGCAGTCTGACCCGCAGACAGTTTTTTTTGGAAATTTTCCATCCTGTCTTAACCGCCAAAAAAACGTACTGGGTGCAGTTTAAGGATCATTAGGCTTTATTGTAGAATTGAAACACTACTATCCATTCAAACCAGGACACACAAACATTGCTGTGCCTTTACACAATGCAGCAGGACTAACTGCCAATGAAGATCCCAATAATATTACATAGAAAGCTATATAATGAAACTACATTACCACAAGTGGAGTAAATCATTATTTGGTAACTGTTACATAAAGGACTCAGATCAGATGCACACACTCACTCACACACATGTACTCACACTGATAAAAAAACAAATACTGAAAGAGCTTAGCAACTCACACAGTGCAGCAGTGACAATGTTGGCCGGAGTTTTTCACAAAAGTCAGTTGTAGGTTTAATAATATATAATTAGGGGCAACAGTGGCGGAGTACATATCAAGGCTGACATAAAAGTTGTGGTTTCATTTTTTAAATGATATATGTTTTTGTGATGTAAATCGTTGACAGTGCACAATCATTTATCTTTAACTCCTCTTGTGTTTTAACTTGGTAATTTTTTATCTTTATTTTTATTAATATTATTGGTTTTTTGGTTTTTTAATCCTTTAACCACTTGTTTCTATTTCTTTTACTGCTCTTACCTTCTTATTGCTGTTCTCTTTTGATTTGCTTTTAGCTCTTTTAGTTTCTTACATCTTTTTAAATCTTTGGTCCTCTTGGTCTCATTTTGTGTTGTTGGGTTCTTATGATGGTTCTTGTGATGGTTCTTGTGTTGCCTGGGTTCTTATGATGGTTCTTATGATGGTTCTTATGATGGTTCTTGTGTTGCCTGGGTTCTTATGATGGTTCTTGTGTTGCCTGGTGGTTCTTAGAATGGTTCTTGTGTTGCCTGGGTTCTTATGATGGTTCTTATGATGGTTCTTGTGTTGCCTGGGTTCTTATGATGGTTCTTGTGTTGCCTGATGGTTCTTATGATGGTTCTTATGATGGTTCTTGTGTTGCCTGGGTTCTTATGATGGTTCTTGTGTTGCCTGGGTTCTTATGATGGTTCTTGTGTTGCCTGATGGTTCTTATGATGGTTCTTATAATGGTTCTTGTCTTGCCTGGGTTCTTATGATGGTTCTTGTGTTGCCTGATGGTTCTTATGATGGTTCTTATGATGGTTCTTGTGTTGCCTGATGGTTCTTATAATGGTTCTTATGATGGTTCTTATAATAGTTCTTATGATGGTCAGGTTATATATGTCTGTTGGGTATCGTGCACTTTGGGTTCTTTTCTGTTGAATTGTATTTAATTATTTTTAACTCAGTATATCATGGATCATGCATGGAGCTGATAATTTAACAATCTAGCCAACTAACATATCCAGTCATCTTCTGCTATCAATAATGTTAAAAAGCAAAACGACAGGACTTTACTACATTAACTAGCCAGCAGTTGTACATGTTAGCAAGAAAGCTAATGTTAGCTAGCAATAAAGAATTAAATGCCCCGCCACTGTTGTCGCTAGAGTTACACTGGACATTGATCTTATTGTTGTTTGGATCGACGGGCTTCACTAGAAAAACCCTCTATGGACTCTGTGTTGTGGTTGTTGCAGGTGTTTAATCAGGGCTCCGTTGCTAAGCTAACATGAACAACTTTGGCACCAGCGCTAAAGAAATGCATGTATTGGAAGCTCAGATCCTCTGGATTTCTTTTTCCTCTCATTAAAATTAGTCGAAAGGATGTTAGAGGCAAACAGGGCAGGTCTTGTTTTTTAAATATGTTACATTGGCAATACATGAAGTGCTATGGGAAATAATTTTCATACGCTCTGTTGAAACTCCAAAAAGGACCTTGAACCCCAACATTATTCAAGCACTCATAAATTCATTCACATCTTCATTAAGCAGGATTTCTTACTATCTTGTCCAGGATATTGACACAGTCTATTCAAACTGAGTGTGTACCACTTCCTCATTCAACCTTGTTTAGCATTTGTTATATGCCAAAGGGTTGAAAGATATTTAAAGTTTCTTTTAATATTGTTTATGTAAATAAAGGTGGGGCTGAGGGAAGAAGGAATGTCTAATATAATGAAATTCAGGATTAGGGTTAGAAAAATATTTTTTGCGTGTTCTTGAGTTCAGTTTTCAGGTGTTTCCTCGGGGTGTCCCTCACTGCTCACTGCAACTCACTGCAGGTCTTAAACTATGCTTTAGTGTTTAAATGTCTCGGATGATTACATATGTTTGTGTTTTGTTTTTTTATATATGTAGTGTGAGCCAGTGTAAGGAGCTGGACAATGCTGCGAGGACACGGCAGGTCCCGATGTCTCCGTCTGATTTCCTGGACAAACTGATGGGGAGGACGTCTGGATATGATGCCAGGATAAGACCGAACTTTAAAGGTGCAGTATCTATATACTTTCATTTGTGTTGGTCTATATTTCTCCACAGGAACCAACAATGTTGATTGATAGGGCTGATGTATAGTGTTACAGCTAGACAATGTTTTTGTTTGATATAATTTGATTTGATGATACTAGAGAGGCAACTGCTGCTGATTTATGTGGTGAAAAATAATGTTGATCTCCAACATAGAGTAAGCTACTTCACTGGAAAACTCTCTGGAAACCTTATTTTTCCTTAATTGATGAAAATGTAACTTTTCTTATTAAGATCCAAAGCCAAGACTCCTCCTACTGGTCTCTCATTAATCTAATCAGTCCACCTGCTTTACCAAATAGTCTTTAATAAAGTTGTGTTGGCATTTTCATGATTTTGAACTGACTGTACATAAAAATTCCGATGCAAAACCCCAGCAATGGAAACATTTCAGTGTGTTCCTGAATAAAAAATGTAGCTTCATGCATGGTCACAAAAATAAGAAAATCAAGAAAATGATCTCCATCAATATAAACTATTGTAAGGGTCAAGTATAATTTTAAGCCCGATGTAAGACATTGTTCTGTTGAACATTGTATACAAAATTTTTAAGAACGTACCACAGGGCTGCACCGTCAAATTATCATGAAAATATTTTAATAGCATACAGTATATAATATTAAATCATGAACAGACAGAAACAAACTTAATTTTCTCATGTAAGGGATGTACATCAAAGACTCTGAACATTGTAATGACAGAATTTAAAATGTTTCTTGGCCTATATATTTACTTTTGTGTGAAAAAGCACCTAAAAAATACAATACATTAAAACTGAGTAGAACATTTTCAGGAGATCTTAATCTTCTTTAACATCTAGGAGAATGGATAAATGCTCACACATGTTTATGTTGTTACATATAGACTGCCAGGTATCAGTGGTGTGTTTTAAAATGAAAATGTATTCAAACTTAATATGTAAAACAACTGTGCTGTGGTTCCTCTAAGACCAATTCATGTTTGCTAAAGGGCAGCTTCACAGAAACATTCCTTAATTTATCTCAAATTTACTGTATTATGTATATTAAATATCTATTACAATCAGTTAGTCTCTTTCTCCCCCATCTCTCTCTCTCTCTCTCTCTCTCTCTCTCTCTCTCTCTCTCTGCAGGTCCTCCAGTCAATGTGTCCTGTAACATTTTCATTAACAGCTTTGGCTCCATTGCTGAAACCACCATGGTAAGTTGCAGAGATACTGTATGAAACTGCAGTTAAAACACATGAACAACAGAAAAAGCTTGTACAAAAGTTTAACATGAAACCCTTTTCTTTATAAAAATAAAACATACAAATATGTAAAGTCATGTAGAGGTATCCACAGGGCATTTGTTTGGAGGTGTGATCTACACACACATTTGCCCTGGACCCAAATGAATTTATGTGTGACGTTCTTAACATGAAAATATTATGGCCATTAAAAGTAAACGCTAAGTAGGATCACAGGCTGCACTTTGCAGAAAACTCTTTGCAGCTTGTTTCAGGCAAACTTATATTTTAAACAAGCTGCATTTGTCCTTGACAAGAAGCTCACTGCTGTCAAGGATTTAAATAAGTAAAATGTTTTTAGAGTTTTCTGTTGAGGGCTTAATATTCAGGTTTGTGCTGGGTGCACAGACAGGATGCTGTCATACTTTAGTCAGGTCAGACGTCATTAAATCTGAATGTGGGCCTTCAGGCCAGGGAGGGTAACATAGAGGCTGTGATGCCCTCTCCTTTCATTAGTGCACAGGGTGGAAATATCTTTTTTATTTGAATATAAATGCAGATTGCAGATAAAACGAATATGATTTGCAAATCTGCATCATTGTAAATCTTTGTTCAAGAGCTCTTTAACAGAAGCTGATTCAACCTCTTTCCAAAATGATTATATAAGATGAGTTAAACTGCCTAAAACACTGAATAAAGCAGTTAATGTTTAAATAAACAGGGTGATCTTCTGCAGGGCTAGTCCGATTGAGCTGACATCACATCCACGTCCAACATGTACATTAAGAGTTCTCTTAGATCTGAAGGAAAGGGGGAAAATGTCTAAACTGAAAAATTGAAATCCACTGACAAACTCCTGAGTCATAAACCCTAATCAGACTGCAGTTTGAAAACAAGATATTTAAGCCCCTGTCATGTTTCACCTTCAATCTGAACATCATGGAGGCATAATGGGGAAACAAAATGATCCCCACTCTGTACCTTCTTCAGAGGTGTTACAGGCGAGACGGCTTCAGCGCAGACTGTTTCAGCAGAGCCAGCGAGGGAGTGCAGTGATGTGTGTGTGCATGTCTGACTGTGTGTCTACGTGAAGATCCAGCTGTGCTTCCGCAACGCTGAAACCCAGTGTGAATCCACAGAGTGGGAAACCAGTATATGCCGTCAAGGAATCTATATGAATGTACAGAGAAAAGTTTGTAGAGCAAGAGAATCTGAGACGTTACAAGATGAGTAGGGAAAAGTCAATCCATTAATAAAACCATTGAAATATGTCCCCTTGGGAGCTGCTCCTTTCTAACATGATCCTATTCATATTATAGTTCACAATAAGTGAAAAAAACAATCTGGTGGGGAAAAGTAGTCGGATCTCCGTACTGTTTAATTTCTGACAAAATTCTGATTCTTTGATTAATTATTATGGTTAATTGATTTATATATACTCTTAGCTTACTTTCTATCAAAAGGTAAATGCCGTCATTTCTTAAATAATGACTTAGCAGAGAAGCCCCTGTTTATCTTTGTGAGTCTCAGTCTAACTGTAAATAGTAAGTTACACTGAGGCTTCACTAGTCATATGAGAAAAACAATTTTTTTCTTGTGATTCATACCAGGGAGTCAGGAGATCTGTTATATGATAATAATTATATGATATCATCTAGGTCTAATTTTAGCTGCAATTGCATCAGATTTGTATGAATGAAGATACAATACTTTATTGTCCCCCAGGGGGAAATTTGTCATCACAGCTGACACAGTTTGTACATGAAGACATACATAAGATAAATAAATTGCATCACCTCCAACAGGAGCTGGATATAGTTTTGTGTTCAGCCTGCTTTTGCCCTCCATACAAATTGTTTTCCTGCATACACCAAAGCCTGCCAATACGTGATTGATCAATACTACTCAGAAAAAGTAACATTTCTGATACTGTAAATCCAGACCCCTGAGTACAGCATTTTATGTAGAATCTGTAAAGGGAATAAATGTTTTATTTAGTTAACAGATACACAGCATTGTTTGCACTACTGTTAAATATTGTGTTCGATTGTGAGTGGCTATAAGAGGGAAAATAATGAGAAACAGGAAGAGAGGAAAGCTTTAAAAGATGGCAGAAGGGCCAACACAGTGATGAGGGGAGATCATGACGGATGGAGGCAGACAGAGACAGATATTAGAGGAGACAGACAGGCAGACAGGAATAGCAGATGTGTAGTGAGACATTTAGTGACTCTGACAGTAGATTCTTTAAAGTGACATGAAGTCAACTCAGGCTGCACTTTGGCTGCTTTGTACATCCATAATATGCATACACACACATGTACACAGACTAAGACAAGGAGTTTTATGGGTCTCATTGCATGCTTCATTAGATTTTTTTAAAAATGTGTCAAAGCTGTCAGTCGAACTGGAGTAAAAACATTCAATAACTTTGTTAGCCTGTTAAAGTCACTCCATCTCATTTAGGACTTGATGTCCCAGTTTGTTCAGTTGTTCAGTCCCTCAGTGGGGCAAACAATCGGACAAACAAGGAAGGAAATGTAGTAGAGCTTGTCATCTACTAGAGGGTAAAAGGTAGCTGTGATTCCTGTTCAAATACTGTAAAATTTACAACGCGTCTCCGCTTCCCCCGGTTGCACAGAGGTAACAGCCCAACTGGATTGTTTTAGATTTGTATGTGTCCCTAAAGGTACAAGCAGGGCTCAATGCCTGGATTAAGATTTTCCTATAAGTAGCAAAATGTGGCTGACTGATTAAACACAACCATGTACTCCAAGAATACCAACTGTTGATGAAGCCATGTTAATGGTGCAGTCTTTTTGCTTATTGGCCACTAGCTTACCTCGTGTTTGACCAAAACATATATGCTGTATGTACAGAAGACATAACAAACAAATCCTAAGCTTCGAGTTGATTGTCTCCTGTTTTCATGCAAATACCCTTAGTGATTATTTACAAAAACACTTCTTATGGTTCTGTAATAAGTTTGGGACCACTTCCAATGAGTAAATGTAAAATACATGAAAGTAGCATGAGTTTAACATTTTATTTTTTTCTGGGGAGTCCATTGGAATCATCTACTGCTTTGGTATCAACCTTCATAGACCTAAACTAATGTCAGCTTTTATCGATAGATACAACTATTCAAAGTGTCTTTGATGATTGAAGTCATTTTTGATGCTTCGCTGAACTCCGACATCACTTCAGTCTCCATCAGCCATCTGTCACGTCCTTACAGAGCGGACTGTTGGTGATCAGTCAAGCTGGAGATGAATGGATGGACGAGTCGATGGATGATTGAAGTGACAGGGTCTAAGTGCTTTCTGCACCACCGGGAGTGCTTCTGACAGATATGCTATTTGTATGTATGTGTGTATGCCTGTGTGTGTTTGTTTTTGTGTGGTTGCCTCGCAAGAAATTTCAGAATGTTAAATATTGCTTTCATTTGACTTTCATTATTTAGCAGACTCGTGAATTTTTCATGAACAAATGTGTGTTTGTGTCTGTGTGTGTGTTTGTGCGTGTGTGTGTGCGCGTCTGTGTGTGCGTGTGGCGCCCATGTCTTTTTCCTTTGAGTCTGACTGTAGTAGCTACATGAACACAGACAAACCATCCTTATGATCATGTTTTTTCTATAATATTGTCATTTAGATTTTTATAACACAAGTTTAATTTTTCACTTTTAATGTAGAGCTTTATTTTGTCATTAACGGCTGAAACAATCAGTAAGTACTTCTGGGGGAACATGTAGTGTGCAGTGTTTCTCATGTTGGTGGGCTGCCTAGGTTTGTAAGCGCCCATCCAGGTTTATTGTCCGCCCATATGATATGCCTTTAAGACAGATTTATTTATTTATTTGAAAAGGGACAGTGTACATTAATCAATATTCAGACAGATGTACCCAAATTGGTCTTTCGAATTAATTGTAACCCATTAACGTACGTTTGAACCATTGGACTAGTATGTGATCTCCCTCTCTCTGTACCCCTCACATACATGCTGCAGGTCTGTAGGCTATACTCTGCAGGTGACCAGAGAGAAAGACAACAAAAAGAAAGATGTCAGCTGTTAAGTCAGTGATTCTGCTCTTTCTTGGCTTTGCTGCATTTATAACAAGCCTCCCGACATGAAGCTCACCTGTTGTGATAAAGGGGTTGCAAGTGAAATGTTTAAAAAGAAAAGGAGTTTTGTGGTTTTGCATTGATCCGCCGAAGACTCAGTTAAGAAAGAATAAAAAGCTATTTGAAAATCCATAAAAATGTTCCTCCTCCCAAGAGGAGCATGACAGAAAAAGTTTGAGAACGACTGCCATAAGTTATAAGAAGCTTTTTCTGGTTTCGACATCGAAATGTATATTTTGTTTCGAAGCATGAAAAGATCCTATTTCATGATTGAAAAATTTAAATATAGGGTAATAGTTCTAAATATTTCTAAGTATAAATATCCTGATCAAGTTTTACTTAAGTGTAGATAAGCCTCCTAAAAAGAACGACAATGGTGCCTCTTTGAATGCCTCAACGAGCTCCTTTTACCATGGTTAAATTAAAGTCGTAATCTTCGATGTTCCCGAGGTGTTTACTTTATTTCATTTTATAAAGGCAGAGGATACATTCAAACAGCAAGTACTCTCAGTCTAAGACTGTTACAAAAATCTAATTTTTATTCATTTTATTTTTAAATGGTATTTCAATCATGGTAGCAGAATTTTGATCAATCGCTAATAAACGATTTTAATTTAGCCATTCAAATTAGTTATCATTTGACAGCCCATTTTTTTCTGCTGACAGCTGAGATTGTTATTGTAAGCATCTGGCAACATTACAGAAAGTTTCCCCATAGAAATACACCTGTTGTAAAACTAGTTACAGCTTCAAAGCCTCCAGATTTCACTGACAAAAGTCCTGTATTTATTTAGCAAACTTTGTTTTGCTGGTCCACTGCTGCCTTGACAGGTTAGTTTTATGGCTGCTAGCTCACCAATTCACAAACACTTTGATCAGTTTAGCCTTTTGAGCCAGAAGATTAAGATATATTATACTGAATTTACTTTATTATACGAATTGAAACTGAGTTTTAACAGAAGTTGATAGTCAGAGCTGGGGGAAATCATATATAATTTGTGAAAAGCACAGACATATTCAAGTTGTTCCTGCACAAGTCATAATATTGGCTTTAGAAAAGCTAAAAGGCTGGTGTTGGATATATATCACACATGAGTCAAAGGTCTTAATCCACTGATTGATCTGTAATCTAAGAGGATCTAGAAGTCAGGGTCAATAAAGAGACTTTTAATAAAAGGTAAAAAACGTGAGTATAAGAGGATGACTGTGCAGAGTGACGGGTCAGTGTTTCTGCTGAGGTCATGGTGCACAGTTAGTTCTCAGAGCAGCACAGAGAGATACGTACATACAGGGGCCATATGTTACATTAGGATTAAGACCTTTCCCTCTTCTCACCATCTGGCTTTTCATCGACCCACCCCTCTTTTCCTTCTGCAAACAAGAGAGCACGGTGACATAACCTCAACACATCAAAAACACATTTCAATAATGTTTAACTGACACGCTAATATCTGTTTCATACAATCATTCAAAATGTGGTGTAGGAGGAAAAAGAAGTGAATAATGAGAATCACAGTTAAAACATAGTATTTATTTATATTAGCACCTTTCATCAAGACATGTAGCTTAAAGTGATTACACTAAGGAACATTCATGCAACATTTACTTTACATGAAATAGACAATAAAATGAACAGAAAATAAATGATACAGTGCCATAATAATGTTAAGCTGATATAAAACAACAACTTGATAGTGGAAGAAATAATTGGATAAAAATAAAATCGTAATACATTTGGAGAGCCCTGAAATAAAACGTTAACAGTTGGAACACATGGTTACAAAAGTACTTTCATTTTTAGATCGTTAGAAAATATTTGCAAGCTGCCTTACCTGATAACTGAGGGTGCATGTTCAATGGGCAGGTGGCATATTCAAAAGGACCACACATCTTGATGAATTGAAGAAAAAAAAAAAAAAAGACAGAAGTTTAACATTATTAAAGAGATGTTGTGCTGCTCACAGATTTAACATCACAACAAACAAAGACAAATCAGACCAGCCACGATGGCATTATCAGATAGGGTACCGAAATAAAAGAGAGTTAAGGAAGATCAGAAAAAAATCAGAAAAACTGAACAATTTTTCCTTCCCAATTTAGGAAGAACACCTGTCATGTAAACATAGTTTAAATAGATGGTAAAAGAGCGACAGTGAATGCTATTATATGTTTGAAAGCATTTTGAATTGGTACCAGGTTTGAGAGTGTGATGATATGATATGATCTGATATGATATGATATACTACGATATATGACTGGATTTGAATTAGAGTCACAAATAATGACAGCATGTTTAGTTTTAAATCAACTTTTCTTTTAGATATGCATAAGCAATAATATAACAAATGTATATAAATAATTAATGTATCTGCTCAATACAAAGTTCATTATGAAATTTACTTCCTGAGCAGGTGATGATGAGAGGGATCTTCATTTCATGCAAAGTTTAGTTGGAAAACATATGAACCATGTACCTAAATCAGTGGTATAGATTTAAATTCTGTATGCCAGGTCTTAATTTATCCAACCAGATTCTATTAGTGGGTGTTTTCAGTGACATTTCTCCGTGCTTTCGTTTTACCATTATGTCACTGAGAGAGAGAGAGAGAGAGAGAGAGAAGAAAAACAAAAGGGAAGAGAGATTTGGAGTTAATTTGAATGTCCTGTGCCACAGACACACAAACGCACACACACAGTCGAAGCTTAGAGCCAGGTTGGTTCACTCTGCTCTGTACACGCTATCTATGTTAAACAGATTTACTACTGTTACACTCTCTGTTTTTCATTTGTTCACTGCATCTCTCCATCCCTCTTAATCCACTGTGTATCTGTGTGCGAGCAGTGTTCAGTGTGTCGGGCTGCACAGGGAGACACATGATAAAGACACAGGTCTGTCAGCACACAAATCATGTCAAGTCCCAACCTGTGTGAGAATAATTCTGCTGTTTTGTTGTCACAGTGCACCTGCATCCTGGTTATTTGGGTTAGCTTTTTTAACCTTTGAATTGAAACTTTAGGTGGCCACATTCATTAATAACAGGTTATGAATCATGTCATACTGCTCTGGATAGGTTTTAAGTTGTGTAAATGTCAAGAATCTGTGAATGGCCAAAATTTGCATCGACACCCAAAGATTATGTTGCAGCCACTACAGTCCATTCCCCAGCTGCAGGCTGAAGTAATCAATTAAAGCAATTCCAAATGTAATGTGCCTGTGAGCAATTCAGTCCCAAAATGTAAAGATATAAGGCCCAGTTTTTCAAAAAAAATACTGGATTAACCCATAGCTCTATATGTGAGCCTTTTTCCTGCCGAAACACATCACATCTTTCCATCTGGATGTTCAGGATGTTCAGGATTACCCCAAGCATGCAGTGAATCACTGTACAGTGAATTGAGTCTCCTGCTCTGATTAAGTTTCTGCATCAATGAACACTGGGACCTAGATGAATCTGCTACAGAAGACCTTGGCAGCGATGATAATGATTGTTTTCTTAACAGTAGGGTGTATGGTCAAGACAAATAAGGAAGGAAGAGGTTTTAACACTTTGACATCACCGTAACAATACATTTTTATATTCATTGTTTTTCCTCAAGCCTAGTCACATCATAAGCACACAGACTACTCATGATGTAAAAAAAAAATTGCATGTTTGACTCATGTAGGCCGTAAGCATCAGCAACAGTTAGCATTACTGTCACACCTAAATCAGACTTACCCTTGTTTAATTTCATTAGCTGCGTCTGTGCTCACCCTGCAATGATTCTGGCTCTGCTGGAAGTGTAGTGAAGTGGAAGAGTAGTGATGTCACTTCCAGTCAGTGAGCACACTGAGCAGAGATGCTCAGTACCTTTAACAGTGCATTCTGGGAATATTCTTCAGAGCTGAAGTTGCAGCACAATGGAGTGATACTAGGCTCAGGACACTCAGTTCTCTGTCAAGCGAGCAGTTTGAGATGCTCCGTGTTTTCTCCAAATGTTTATTCTGCATTTTTTTTAAACTTATGGTTTAAATGTTCACAAAAACGTTTCCTACTCTACAAATATCAGCCATACACCATGTTTGATAACTGCCCTGAGTTATGCATAGCCATCATCCCCCTCCCCCCTATAAGCCAGGCTTATCTCCTCTCATTGTTCTTAATTCCAACATAGATAACATTAACAGGTTAAGGCAGCAGAAAGGACTGTTAGAGGAGCAGTGTTCAGTAAAACAGCGTTTGGGTCAGACAGAGTGTGTCACTGTGGAGAAACGATGTGATGGTTTAGGAAGGTCTGGACAAGATAGAAGAGTTGTTTTTGTTTTGTTGTAGAAATGGCTCAAGACAATTTTACAAAAAGGCTATTTTCTATATTTAAAAAAATGGATTTCTCTATAGAATATAAACCTCAAGACCCGCAAACATGTTAGTTTGTGGTAGGTTGCTGATCATTTCTTCCGGCTACTCAGTTTTTTGTCTGCTACTTCAAAACTGTATTTAGAACCACTGAGTCATTGCCTGACGTGGAAAATAGAAAAAGAAAAAGTAGGTAAGCCTTTATTATGTAGAACATTCAAAACACACAGCTACAAAATGCTTCACAGTAATACACATACTACCAAAGTCCAAAATCAATAGTAGATACATTAAAATGTTTAGGGTTAATAAAAGGTGCATTAGATAATGTCAGAAAGACCTGTCTGCCCTGGTGATTGAAAGGTGTTGAAATTAATTTGGCAGGTGATGGGTGATCTTGACCAGTGGAGTTGCATCAAACGTGCAGTAGGACAATGTGTATTCTTGCAACAATATGGTTCAGCCACTTCAAACCAACATTACTGCATCCACAAAACAGCTGGCATACATTTCTCTATAAATGGCCCTTTGTTGGCTCTCTGATTTGTCCATGGAACCACCAATCAGAGAGCCCCCTCTCATAGCAACCGTTACGTGGTCCAACTCTTTTCAGTGCGTTGTGGTGAAACTGCTACAACATGGGTGAAAGGTGTACATGGGGTGTCTGAAAGTGGGACTTCAAATATCCGCATTGGGGAGATTTTGTCTTACCTAGTAACAGTAACCAAGAGGATGGGGGTTGACAAAGGGTTACTTCCTGGTGAGGGAGGGGCTTAACAAAGGGTTAATTGCAAGTGTCCCTGTCTTGAGCAGGTTCTCACATGTTTGAAAACACTGAGCAGATTGGATTTTTGATTATGGGAAGTCTTGTTTCAGAAATCTCATGAAATCAAGAGGGAAGCTAATTAGTTATCAAGCATCCAGATTGGTCAGGTCATCTGTGACAGGTTTACTCATTGTTTTCAGAATCAGAACCAAGCTTCTTCCACTTTGCAACAGCATTTTTGTCTGGGTCCTGGCACATTCATTTAACACACTACATTTTTACACTGCGTATTATACCTAGTTAAGAGGTCTTAGTCATTATTTCCTTGGATAATCTTAAATAGACTATTGAATGTTTATCTAAAGTGTGAGATAAAGCACTGTTGCTCCAGACAAACTGGCCACAACTTTCCTTAGAAGCTACAATTTCTTGTCCTCAGTTAAAGAACTACACATCACTGTTTTTGAAGGTTGTCATTCCCATGTGAAAAAAACTTTGATGATGCTTGGTATGGGTCAAACTTGACTTAAACAACCATTTAACTGTGTGTTGAATTTAAGTTGTTACATATATATATTCATGTTTCTTTCTCTGTTTGTAGGACTACCGTGTGAACATCTTCCTCCGTCAGCAGTGGAACGATCCCAGGCTTGCCTATGCTGAATACCCCGATGACTCTCTAGACCTGGACCCCTCAATGTTGGACTCCATTTGGAAACCAGATCTGTTCTTTGCCAACGAGAAGGGCGCCCACTTTCATGAAGTGACTACAGACAACAAACTGCTCAGGATATTTAAGAATGGGAATGTTTTATACTCTATAAGGTAAGTGTAGAGATGGGCGCTATATCTGGCGGGAAAAAAAATGATAATGGGGAGTTTAAAAGGGTTAAACCAATACTGTGTGAAAAAAAAAATATGGTCAAATCTAACTGAAAACAGTCCACAGGAAAGAAAGTTATGGTTTCTATTCGTTAAATGTAGGTCTCTTTTAGACTTGCGCTCCAATTTTATCAAACTGGATGAGACGCAATACCTCAAATTCATCTGCATGCGAGTCACGGCCATCTTGTTCAGCCACGGTCATGTGTCGTGGTGATGTGCAGATTGCAGTCATACAACTATGGATTGGGCAATTAGTGTCATAAAATTTTAAATTCGTAATAATATTAGAGGTGCAATGAGTCATCGATCTGGATCAACATATTGATTGGTTGATCAATTATCCAATCAAATTGATGGAAGGTCAAACTATCGATCTACATCTTTATGATACATCTTTATTTCTAAATCACATCGTGGCCTTTGTGGTATCAGCTGGTATTGTGTCCTTGTCGAAAGAATCCATATCGTAATCGTATCATGATGAAACTGATTTACACCCCTAAATAATGTCAGGTGTGTTACAGGTGTTTATACGTTTATAAAACACCTGCAGTCAGGGGCAGGCTTGGATAATAATGCAGGCAGGGAGTTTGACTACATCCCAGGCCCCAATGTGAACCACTAATTGTGTTACACTATTCGCAGGCCCTTCAATGTTATATGATCTCTCTGTTGCACCTCTTATTGCTATTATTTAATCACTCCACAGAGAGTGGTGCTCACTATGTAGCCTACAGGCCGTTTTGTCACCCTGTTATTAACAATGTTTCTAGCTAGCTAAGGTGGGTTGTGTAGACTAACCTGAAACTGTGATGAGAGCCTTTCTCTTTCTTATTCTCTCCCTCTCTGCTCCACCTTTCCTTTTCTTGTGATCGTCCATTTCACCTGCTGATAGTGTGGGCAAAGTCAGTTGAGAAGCAGCAGGTAGACGGTTGATATGCTGTGATGTTCTGCTGCATTTTTGCATTATTAAGCTTAACTGTAAAAACCAGTAAATCACAGAAAACATCCTTATCGGTCTATGTTCTATAAAATAAGATTTGATATCTTTAAATGTTGTTAATTGAAAAGATACTGATTCACAAGCATCTGTGAAAGGCTCATATCAGCGAACTGATACATCATCAGTCAGGTTCTAAAAAATAAAGTGGGGTCAACTAATCATCAAGGTCTAACAATGTATAATGTAGTAAATATTTAATGCAATCATGCACTCAGAATGTATTTACATTACTATAATAATTTCAACAGTATTTCTTCCAAGTATTTCTCTTTCACCTTCAGATGCTAATTATATTTCTGTGTTTTATTTCTTGTACAAGAGCACCGAGGGAGATCATGCAGAAATGCTGTGCTTCTGTTTGCAGCTACAAAGATGAAGCACTTAGTGTCGCATTAATATGAAATCAGCAAAGATAAAAGCATTTGTATGACTTATTTGGTTGTCCATCTCTGAATCACCTCTCACTTGTTCTCTTCTTCCCCTTTACTTTCAGGCTAACATTAACTCTGTCATGTCCCATGGATTTAAAAAACTTCCCCATGGATGTCCAGACCTGTATCATGCAGCTGGAGAGCTGTGAGTACACAATAAACACACAAACACACACACATTTGAATTGCAGCTCTACATTCATACATTGAATTGAATTGTGTCTTATAGACATATAATGCATTCCCCAGAACCTCACAATAAATATATCCGGCACACCTAGACGACTAACCTGCATCTATACCCCGTGTATCTTGACCTCCTTCTAACCTCACACAGAGAAGGCCTGTTTGGAGATATAAACCTTCAAACAGGCCCTTGAAGTTCCGACAAAAATTGAGGACGATCAAAAGTGTCTTCTCTAGTTCTAAAAATACTCACAAAGACAGATGTACAAGTCTGAGGCATCACTTTGAAACTTTTACATATTACTGTATCTACAGCATTTTTAAACCAACCCAAGTGTAACATAACGGATCGCTTCCTGCAATCGTGGAAAAATAAAGAAGCCATTAAGATGAGATGGGAAATGGACACGATGTACAGAGTATACCCACCCACCCTTTGTTAAGGGGGTTCAAATATCATCTGCACATCTTGCAGAGTAAGTCAGAAGGCCAGCTTCTTTCTTTCACGGTCAAAATGCTGTTTTTACTGTTTAAATTACACCTTCTTTCATCATCACATTCTTCAAGCAAACCTATGTTGTTTTTTATACTCCATCATTCTGGGTATTCTTACTGATGTTTTTTTTTTAACCAGTAACCCTTTAAAGGTCCCATATTATGCTTTTTCTGGTTTTATATGCCCTTTAGTGTGTTTTCCAAGTGTCCTGTGCATGTTTAGGCACATCTATGTGCAAAAATTCAAAGTCCACAGAAACGCGGCTTCTCCTACGTCCTCCTGTTAGCTGTAGCATTAGCTGCATGTAACGCTCGGTTCTAGCCCCCCTCGATAAAGATTTGTCAGTGCAGCGTCATTGTCAGTGTGAGATCACTGATCTAAGCCCATTGGCTCGTTGTGACAAGCCCAGCAGCTCATGTTGAAATTTCCAAGACGCGTGCTGAGCAACTGACCAATAACGACAGAGTGGATCAGCAGACCAATCACAGCAGACTTGGCCCACGTGGGGTCTAACAGTGTGGGCTCAGCAGAGTGTAGCTGACGGACTGACAGAGGGAGCAAGGAGGAGCAGTACATGAAAACAGACACTTTTTTCAGACTTTACCTATTGTGAACGTACAAAAGTAGGTATATAGATTAAATATACGAACCCCTAAAAGGGCAGAATATGGGCTCTTTAATACAACCAGTTCAAGATGAGACTGTTGTGTCTCTGTTACACCTCCCCATCTGTGTAAAAGACAAGCAGGCTGAGTGATGTGAGGAAGTCAGAAGTCGTGTTCTATTGAACTAAAAACAGAGGATGTAACAGAGAAGTAACAGAGGCAAAATGGTACGACTGCTTGATGATGGAAATAATCCTAATCACAATTATTTTGATTGATATTTACATCACAATTTATTAAACAATGTTTACTCACTGATTTTACAACATCTGCATGGCAAGCATTAGTCGACCTTATTAAAAACTCTTAACTTAAATCATACTAATAATAACAATAATAATAATAATGATAAATGAATAAATAAATGGATGAATTCATGAATATTCAGGTCATTTACATGACCCATTCCACATGGAATTATTCTGACACATTGGCCAATGTATGTATCTTTGTTTAATCTCCATGATCTTGTTTTCATGATCATTGGAAGCCAAAATCGTAATTGAAATTGAAACTAAATCAATTGGCCAACCCTACCAAATGGCTTTCTTAGTAATGCAGGAGCTGGCAGGAAGAAACAGCTATATGTGTGAGTCTACTGCTAGTTTGCACATCACACCTCTTTTCTGCTGCAACGTCACTGGGACAGCAATCTAGTGTTGTGTGGTTCAGTGTAACACTCTGAAGGTGGAGTTATGGATGGATTAGTTGCAGCACTGTGGATACATTTCTGTAAAAAGGCTGTTAAGTGTATATTTAGAGAACTCACTGGACTACAAGAAGTGTATTTCAATGTTCGGTTGCGCAAGGTGATTTAGTAGAAGGTGCTGTTACCTCACAGCAAGAAGATTTCTGGTTCAAAAACCCAGACAGACAAACAGGGACCTTTGTGGACTAATAGAAGTATGGGTTCTCTCCAGGTACTCTGGCTTCCTACCACAGTCAAAAGACATACTCGTTTTTGTGACTTTGCAATGAATCACAATTTTAACATTCTCATGATTAGAGCATTTTTAATGAATACAATTCTAAATCCGAATTTAACAGCAGGAATGATACTAAAACAAATACAGAGCTTTGTTTCCATTATTGTGGTGTGAAACACACAATACAACAACATTGCAATGGCACTCCCTGAGTTAAACTATAAATATCTTTAATTTATGAAAAACTATTTAATATAAACCAGCAATGCTTTCTCACTCTGACCATGCTTCCCACATTTGGATGCAGTCAGATGAAGCCAAAGCTAGCTATCAAGTATTCTCAGATTAGCTGGTGAAATAGATTACTGTATTTTATGGATTTATTTATAATGCAAGAGGGACATGTTGAAATCACTGGCCCTTTGTTAAACATGAAGTACAGCAGAGTAACTCTCTGTGTTTCTCACTCTCCATATCATTATCACAACATTGAACAATATTCCTGCACATCACATATTTTACTCATCTCCTGCAGGCCTACTCATTAGGTTAGTTGGTGACACTATATTTTCCATGAGTGATCAGCTGGCAATCTTTCCAGAGTGTACCTTGCCTCTCACCCAATGACAGCTGCATAGAATCTGCTCCAGCCCTGTCGAGAAAGAGATAAGGTGTCTCGGAAATGGAGTGATAAATGTCGAGCTGTGAATTTGAACAGGTAGTTCAATGCAATCTCTTTCCTTCTGCTTCAAATTATTTGTATTTGTTTCAGATGTAAAGCCTTGTCTGCAGAGTTTACTTTACATGAGGTGTTTGTGTCCTGAGTTTGAACTTGAAGGCAGCATTCTTACAGTCAGCATACACTTTGAATTCTGCAGAGCCTGTGGAGAGATTTAAGAGGCTATGGAGTGGATAAACCTTCTAAAAACGAACTAATCTGACTAACACAGCCGCAAATATTAAGTTTATTACCTCAAAGCAACAACAAAAATACAGAAAATGAAACCTTGAAACTCGGAATAAGGCAGTGGGTTACACTTTAGTGTCTCATACTGTATATCCACAGGCTTTTGTCATTGTTTTTTTCTGATTTCTTTCCTCGCTGTCATTGCCTCCTCCTCCTTCTCCTCTGCTTCATTATTCATCATATTATTCATCATAGCACACTCATAGCTTTTACCGCTCACTGTCAGAGTCTATGGCAGGGTTTTATTGCAGCTGCAGCCTTTGAGCAGCACTCATAATTAAACAGCTCAGGAAATAAAACTCCTCGTGTGTCCTGCAAATGAACAATGTTAGTCACACATTGTTGATTAATAAGTTAACATGGCTCAGCCTGCGCTCCGGCACTCATGCAACCTCCTGCTCAGTTTATTATTCATCATAATTGCAGTGGCTCCTCTTGTTCGTGCCATCAGTAATTCCATACATCTCTGAAGTGTCTCTGCACCCACAGGGACTTACGCTGCACACACCACTGAGTGTGAGCATGCTGCATGGATTCATACAACACGTAACGCCACCTTTGCACACAGGAGCTACAGAGATACATTCACAGAGAACAATGGGAATACGGATGAGGGGATGTGGAGTGAACTGAGATACTGTAACTCCTAGGAGTGTGGTGTTTACACTTATTATCATATTATGAACACTTTTTATATGATCCTTAAATCAATGTAAAATAAAAACTACAGTAAGAAACTGATAGAAATACCTTTTCTTTGCAGGATGGAGCTCAGACTTTCACGTCATGAGAATATACATTCATCAGTGATGTCATAATGTTACAATTTGTTTAAATAAATGGAGACAACAGCAGCTTGCAATCTGACTTGGAATTGTTGTTTGCAAAACATTTTTTTAAAAACTAATGTTAAAAACAAAACTAGCTAGAGCCTAATTTACAAAACTTTCAAAACCTGGAGACTGTACAGATTTGAGGAGTAAGATTCACTGAAACATTAAATCATGAGAAACAAATGCCAAACAATGTAGAATCTGAATCTATAAAGTAGATCTAACTAATGTAGATCCTCAAAAATAGCAAAGATGGATGGATGGATAGATAGATAGATATTGTATGTCTCAACAGATTTTTGTAAGAATAAATAAAGTCCTGTTGAATAATGCTGATATATGATGACTAATTCATCCTCTCTCTAAAGAGAGTTCAGCCTGCCTGGCCAAAGGGAACACACAACAGATTATTTGTCTTCATTAAAAGCTTTTATTCTGCTTAGCTACTGACTAGAGGCATTACTATACATAGATCCAGCTCTTTTTTATTTCTCTAAATATAAATGATTATTTTTATTGCTGCTGCCTCAGATGTCATACAGCAGGAACACAGGACACAGAACACGCACACGAGAGAGAGGATGAGAGGAGACAATCACAGTCATGATATGATGCAGAAAAAAAACTGCAGTCCCATTTCTCATTACATATAGATCTAATGTGTAGTATTAGATTGAATAGGATGGTTACATGACGTGCAGTTTGTCCCTGCTCAGGTAATCTCATTTGAAACAATGATATGATGTTATGATTCAGAGCAGAGTTATTGAAATGGAAAAACGGGTGTTTAGACTTGATGCAGTTGGTGTGACAAGTAGAACTTGTAAGTGCTGTTGAGTTGACAATTGGAGACACTGTTACCACCAGGGGCGAGTGTGAGATTTAAAATACATCCAGAGTGAGGCACTAAAGCTTGGGCGTTTCATGTGGAAGGCTGAGGGCACTGTGTCTTGTTTCCTATTTTTTATTTTTTTCCCCAACATGCATTCGCTTTCACATGCTTGCTGAACCTTAAGAGGAAACATGAACTAAATATTTTGTGTATGGCTGAAGGCTTGGACCAGCATAAACCAGCTGCTCTCTGCTTTTGCCCAAAAGGCCCTCAGTGAACTGACTGCATGAATTTAAATACAGCTTCCATCAGATGTTTTCTCATTACATTTGTTTTTGTAATTTGCTCCTTTCAAGAAAATATTTGCACTTTAAAAATAAATATAAAGAACTATTGTTTTATTGTCAAAGTGATCATATCTTCAAGACTGGATCTGTAGGCTCAGGGGTTAGTGTCAGAATAGTTCTGGTTTGTCTTCAGAAGAGCAACATATCGTAACAATTCATGTGGAGAGCAAGAAGGGGGAACACAATCTGCAGTTATGTCTCTTAGTTGACTGAAGTCCAGATGAACGGGTTAAACACACATGAGGAAAATAATATGTTTATTGACAAGCTATGTATCCAAATATAATTTATATTACATTTTATCACAGCAGCTTTCAGAAGCAGTTCCCTCTTCCTTATGTAGCGGTCTTTGACTTAACATTCTGTGTTTCCATGGCAAATATAAACATGTCCATCTGTCATGGTGGCCCCCGCCACAAGAAATGTCCTGCTAAAATGATAGAATAAAGGATTTCTCTGGCTTTGATAACTGTTGGTATATGAATTAATGTAAGTATTCAACAACAAAAAATAAATAACATAGGTTTAATCAATTCATAATTAATTTAGATATTTTAGTGTGAAATTATACATATTGTATCTTTAAAATAATGTTGTTGTTTTTTTAATAAAGAATGGATAATGGGATGTCAAAAGTGTCTGAATTTCAAGTAATCTGACTGGGGGATTGAGTGCTTTCGCTACCTAGAGATTTTTGACAGATGACGTTGAAACTAACAGGCTGAGATCTGGTCTAAGGCTGAAAACTCTCATACTGAAGTTCTGACATTTTGCTGCAAGATAAAGTAAAGTAATCGACCGTAACTCAAATTCTCAAGGAGCCATGAAGCTTCTGCTAAACATTTCCACCACGTTACTGATTTTTACTCTATTATGACAATGTTGGATCATGTTTTATGAATTGCTGATTGTTGCTTTGTCCTTCTTTTTCAGTCGGTTACACAATGAACGACCTGATCTTCGAGTGGCAGGCGAACGGACCAGTCCAAGTGGCTGAAGGCCTCACGCTCCCTCAGTTCATCCTCAAAGATGAATTAGACCTCATCTACTGCACCAAGCACTACAACACAGGTAACACACAGGGGCACACACACACACACACACACACACACACACACACACACACACACACACAATGCCGTAAGCATCAAAACACAGGTAACACACACACACAGGATGAAAAGACTGCCACATTTCATCCATCACCTTTGTGCTTTTGGGATCAAGTCATGAAAAACAAAACACACACTGCAGAAGAGAAGCAAACAGAAGGACATGCAGACTGATGTTGTCCTTTCATTAAAAACCATTTGAACTCAGACTGTAGACAAACATGGATGATGTGTTTTGACCTGGAGCGGTGCAGTGTGGGGGAGGGGGACATCCGATGATTCTGGAGGCTCTGAGGAGGACAGCATGACAGATATTTATAGATTTTAGGCGACATAATGAGCTGACCCCAAGTTAAGTCAACTCACTGCTGCTTATTTATTTAAACAACAAAAAAACACAGAACAAATTCCAATAACAAAGCTGGGAGGTTCATCTTATGAGACTAAAATAGTTTAAAACTCTGTTGAGCACTTTCTTATTCTGTAAAGCACCTTGAATTGCCACAGTGTGGGAAATGTGTTTTACAAATAAAGCTGCCCTCGTCTAAAAAACACAGATTTGAGTTTTAGCTTTTGTGTTTCATTTCTAGTTATATACATATAGTTCACCATCCATCAACAAAACATATTGTTGTTGTATGACGTTGTATGGCTCTGTTACTTTTTACTTTATGTTTTATATTTGAGATTGTTATTTACTGGATCAGACACGGAGCAAAGAGGGTGTGGGTACAAGACACTAGCTGTAGGTGGCAACAATACGGGGAATATCATACATTTGGAAAAGAGCGCTGGTGACGTCAACAGCGCCTTTCTGAAAAGCTGAAAAGTTTCCTCCAGGCGGCCGCTTTCTGCTGGGAACGCTCTCTACTCATTGGAAACAATTGAAAAAAGAAGCTGGTGCTCAGAAAAAAATACTAGGTGAACACGGGGGCTTTTGCAAATTCCCCAATTGTGGGAATCTCGACTGCTTCATTTGTGGTTGTGGGGGACTGCCTGTGCGCTCTCCTTTTTATTTGGGGTGGCAGTAGCTCGGTCTGTAGGGACTTTGGTTTGGAACTAGAGGGTCGCCGGCTCATCATTGAGTTCACAACGCACATCCACTGAGCTTAATCCAAACACACAGCATGCACAACAGCGCACCTACTGCACAGTATAATATCAGTGCATCTGCTGATACATTCAAATGAAACTTGTAATGGAATAGAGGGCTGGAAACAGAGACAGAAACAAAAATTTCCGTTTGTTTCCAAGCTCTCAGTGCTCGCTCGCTCCGATGCACGTTGTATCTTATGCACGCAGAAACACACACAGAAGCACACACTCACATGCTCCCATGAGTTAGGTTTATAATGAATCTGATACTTAACTATGAGTGCCGTCCAACAATATAGCCCACATATATAAATACAAAATGTCCAGTGTTCTTTATACACGGCATTAGAGAATGTAGCCGAGGATCCCTGCAGAGAAAACAGATCCTGTTGGCGTGTCTGGAGATTTGAATAATTAATGAACATACGCTTTTGTGTCTCATGCAGAAATGTTCTCCGTGTCTGTCTGATCGTTTCTGAATGCTTGAACGAAATTTAACTTCAGTCCACCATCAACATATTTCAAACAGTGTCCTGTGTGCATTATGTGTGTGTGTTCAGGGGCACAATGAAGTTAACTGAGTCTGCTGGAGTTTGATCTATTTAAGAATTTAGACTGAAATCTGCCTCGTAAATACCAACGTGCCAGCCTGCAGGTGCACCTTGCTCGAAAAGGGAATAAGAGATGACAGTCTGATCGGTTTGATTCATGTAAATGCAAAAAAATACATCTGTGAATAATCACATGACTTATCTAACCTATTTTCACTCTGCGCCCAGATTATGCGCCGTGTAACTAGCAAAATGTATCCGGACACACCCCAAATCACTATATGCCACACATGCTTGAGGCAACATAACTTACGCGTTCAAAATTGGGCCCTATACCTCTGCAAAATCTTTGTTTTAATGGGCACATTTAATTTCATAAAAACTTTCTGAACATCTCCTCAAACTTTTTGACACTCACAGACTTGCTCAGAGACCGAACCCCGGCCCAGTTCTGGTGCACATTTCTTGTGTTCCCAGCATATATTTCCTTCATTGTCCCACCTGGACTTAAAAACCCATGTTTCCTGCTGGTTCAGACTTTCTCTGTGCTTCATAAGATAAAACTGGCTCAGAGCAAATTATCAATCCATCCATCAGGAAGCTCATGTAATCACAGAGAGATCAGGCATAGCATCAGAGAGGGATGCAATTATATTATCCATAAAATGGGATCTAGTCTCCCCACAATTAAAGAAAATCTTTTTTTAAAGTTTCATTTGCACAGAAACATCAAGGCTGGGCCCACAGGAACACTCTAATGAAGGCCATGAACTCTGAACAGAAAGCAAAATCAGGTCATGACAGTGTGTATCTTAAATCTGTGAAGAAGGTTTATGACTATCAGTTTCTATTTTAGTCATTCTAACTGCTTCTTTTCTAGCCTGCGCACAGAGTTTAGTTACCTGTCAAAAAATATGAGGCAAACTGTGTGGGTTGTCAAATATTCAGGGGGATACATTAGAAATATATGCCAAATTAACATGCAAAAAACACTTAGGGGTTTGATTGTCTTTAAGATTTATTTTAAAAAAAATCTTTCTTTTACATATTGTTGTTGAGACCAAATTATTTAAGCCTCACCCCAGTCTGTGACATCAACACTACATTATTAAAGGGATTTTTTTGTAAGATTAGCAAAAATTGAATGACTGCATCAAACATTTTTAAAATCCAGATTAAATCCAGCTCAAATGTGTCAGGTGATCATAACTGTGCCCTATCCTCGCAAGTGTTATTTAAGCTGTTCTCTACTCTGTTGCAGGTAAATTCACTTGCATTGAGGTGCAGTTCCACCTGGAGCGTCAGATGGGTTACTACCTGATCCAGATGTACATCCCCTCTCTGCTCATTGTCATCCTGTCCTGGGTCTCCTTCTGGATCAACATGGACGCCGCTCCGGCCAGAGTGGCACTGGGCATCACCACTGTGCTAACCATGACAACACAGAGCTCAGGATCCAGAACGTCGCTGCCGAAGGTCTTTTTTTTTTTGCCTGTGTGTGTGTGTGTGTGTGTGTGTGTGAGTGCATGTGTGCGTGCGTGTGCTGCTGAAGGTGCCCACAGGCCTAACACATGCAGATTAGGAGAATTAGAGAGTGTAACTTGCCCACAGGTGTGAGCTTGATGCTGAATGGTTGTCTGTCTGTATTTGTGAGACCTGTGATCTTCCTCTGGCCAAACGTCTCACACAGTGTCTGCAGGGATACTCTGAAGAGCAGGATAAATCCAAACACATATAAAGTGAATAATCTGTTGACGTCACACTCCAAACTTGTGAGAAACTGAATTTTCTCTCTTGAAGACTTGAAGAGTTTTATTTAGATGTAAATAATTTCTCTTGCCTGTTGAACCTGCCACAAGGTCGGTGTCAGTAGAGGTGAGGATTAACATCACACTGCATGAACAGCCAAAGATTCATTGTGCGTTGCGGGTCAGACAATCAAAATAAACAAAGATGATGTTTTATTCAGAATACGCTACTTACACAGATACCGGATAAAAACAGCAAACAGATATATATCCCTGTGTGTGTATGAGGTACTGTTAGGAAAGAGTGGAAGCTCCAGCTGTAGTAACAATGTCTGATGGTCTTGTTTATAATTGGGATGGCTGTGGATCAGTGGTAGAGGCCACCTCTCATTGTGCAGTTTTGCGGGTTCAATCCAAACTCCTGTAGTCCATGTACAGTTCAAAGGAAATGTCATTGGTTAAGACACGGAAACCCCAAGCTGCTCCTTCATATGTGGGTAAATGTGATCAGTGCTGATTGTCAAATGACATAGCATCGTCTGCTATCTAGTTGTGAATGTGTGTGAATGGGTGATTGTTACATGTAGTGTAGAAGTGCTTTGAGTGGTTAGAAGACTAGAAAAAGCATCATAGAACTGCAGTCCATGTACCATTGTTGGTTGGTTATTTGTTTCTTGGCCAGGCCCCTCCCAGCAGATGGTTGTTAGGAAGTTTTTACTGCCTCGTTGCAAATGCTTGCTCAGGCATTTGAAAACAACATTTTGTGATTTGGATAAATGGATGATTGATATGATGAAGAAGATAAGAAGATATACTCCTGAGAGGGGAAATTACATTTTACACTCTGTTATGAAGACAGAGACAACTGGCACCTATCCAGCTACCAGACTTGTTCCGCACAGGGACTTGAACCCGAGGCCCTACAGACTGAGCACCATTAGGACTTCAATGTCAGATTATTAGATTATTGTTTGTGAGACCTACAGTATCATTAACTTGATGGGTAGAGTCAGTTATTTTCCAAACTGTTTGAAGGAGGTGTTTAAGTCCTCCGTCATTGTAATATGATGTTAGCTTGTTAAGAATTAGAATAAATTGTTAACATCAGATTATATTAAGGACTCAGAATATAGTATTCAACCAGCCTTTGGTGTACATTTTAGTGAATCTGCACATTAAATAAGGACACAGAGGAGCAGACAGAATGTGTCCATCTGTTTCAAAGGGTGTTAACTACAGCATATATAAACATAGTTATATATTTAGGAGGACACACTCTATGGCCACATATGGTATAAAGGTAAGTGAGGTGTTCAGAAAGTATGTGTGTGCGTGTGTGTAGGTGTGCGGCAATGTTAATGTATTCCCTCTCCCCTCTCTGGAGACCTGAGATGCCTCTCTTTTTTTTCCTCTGTTTTCATTGGTGGATATTTTGCATGGGCGGCCAAAGTGTGTGTTGATTACTCACATCATGCATCAACTCAAGCGCGAGTGAGGAGAGAGAGAGGGAGAGAGAGCCCCTTAGTCTTGTTCTGGTATCTTGTATGCATGAGGAAAAATCAGACATGGAGCACTTATATAACCCTTATTAGTACACCCATCCCTTTCTCACATGCTGCACACACACACACACACCTCAATGAATTACTGAGGCTTTGTGTGTGCGCTGTGTGTTTAGATGTTAGGAGGGTTCTCATGTTTCTGGTGCACAACAGAACTTTGCACTCCAGTATGTTACAGATGTCTGAATGAGTCATAATTTCATGAAGCAAGCAGGAAACATCATTTTGACAATACAGCATCATGCGCAAAACCCTTTATGTGTCTGTGTGTGTTACACCCCCCCCATATCTAAGGTTGTAGGAAAATCTTGTTACAGATCAATTAACAGGCTTCAGATTGACACATTTTGTGTGTGTGTGTGTGTGTGTGTGTGTGTGTGTGTGTGTGTGTGTGTGTGTGTGTGTGTGTGTGTGTGTGTGTGTGTGTGTGTGTGTGTGTGTGTGTGTGTGTGTGTGTGTGTGTGTGTTAACAGGTGTCTTATGTGAAGGCTATAGACATTTGGATGGCAGTGTGTCTTCTCTTCGTCTTCTCTGCGCTGCTGGAGTACGCCGCTGTCAACTTTGTGTCGAGGCAACACAAGGAGCTGCTGCGATTCAGACGAGCACACAAGAGCAAGAGCAAGGTACGGAAATATCCCACAACAACAAACACACACTCTACCATGAATCATCACAGTACATCATACAGTCTGATCAGGAATGATAAAACAGAAGTTTCTCACAGGAGCTTTGAACTTCCTCCTCTTTGCTTCACATGTTTTATACATGACTTAAACCTCTTTAAACCCGACATTAAAATAAAATAGATTCATTTAAAATTCACATGTAACATAAAGTAAAAAAGGAGCGTGAAATTGGATTCACATACTAATATATAATGAAGTGCTTTAGATGCCACACGAGGACTGCAAGCTATTCCTTTTCATCTTTTATGCCAGAGAGCGATCAAACTATCCTTCATTATATAGCCGAGGTGTATTCTGAGACACTCTGATATTCTGCTTTAACACCAGGATTGACAGTCAAGGGTCGACGGCCCTGACAGTGTTTAGAGAATTGGAAACATGCTAGCTTGCTTGATCATGTAACTCAGACTGGAGCTTGACAGCTAGCTTAATGTAACAGATACAGAGATTACTTTAAATACATTTTAAAGAATCACTTTGTAAAATCAACTTTAGAGAAGCAGAAAAATGAACACACTTCACATGTTGCTGAGCTTGTTTTCTCTCTCCACCTCGCACTCTATGCTGTCTGACTGACAGACAAGTTATGAAGCTTTTGAAAAAATGGAGTGACAGAAAAAAGGAAACCCTGCTTTGATGAAGTTCTTACATGACCTCATTTAGACTTCTGTTCTCTACAACTACAGAGAAACCAGTCAGAGTGTCTTTTTAAGCATTAAGATCAAAAAAGGGTAAATACTTTGGAATGTAAATGAAGATTTGGAAAGTCATGAGTACCCTGACATTGAATAAACAAACTGTAAACTTTCTTTGGACTGAGCCAATGAAAACCCTGTTAAGACTTATACACACTATTTAAAGTAAAACGATACAATTATTTTCCTGTTTTTTCCTTACAACAGAACAAACATGCTATAGAGGCATACAGACCTACAAATATTCACTGAGACTGATACACTTCTTTTGGTGTTCTCTCAGCTTATTTGAGGCAGCCACCTTGTGGACAAATGTTGTTAATGCAGGGTTTTAATCAAATCAATGTCGAAAAAAGAAGTGGTGTAAGGGGAACTAAAAATGAGTGTGATGTTGAAAACAACACCCTTCCTAACGTATAATGGTAGATATGACGTTTTATTTGGTTGTGCATGTTTGATTTCCTGAACTCCACATGGCACTTGCTGAATGAGTGCATGAAGCAGCATGGCTGTACCTTCATCACAGTGCTTTTATGATTCTTTACTTCACTGATGTGTTGTTTCTCTGACACCATCCAAACAGAGGATGAGCCTGTTGTCAGTGCATGATTAGGATCTCTGTGGGTTGGGGGAAGCATTCAGTCGACTCACTAAAACCATATTTATCTGTTTCAATAAAAACAATAACAACTGGTTGAAAGGACCGGAACAGTAAAATACGATTCATGTTTCAATGGTCAGACCTCAATGAAATAATTTACAGAGGGGGGAAAAATCCAATAGAAATATAATTCACTGATCCCTTAAGGCAACAACAATTTATTCCAGATTTTATTTTACCTAAGCTGTCTTTATTCCATAATGTAAGATCTGATAATTAAAACCAGTCAAAACATTATGTCAGTAATAATAAAACTAATGATTGTGACACACTTTTCCTTTGAAACAAATCTCAACGTGCTAGAAAACCTTTTCTTTTTCTCAAAGGCAAAATTTGTGACATTTTACACATAAATATATTTAAAATAGAGTATATCCTCTCTGAGTCATGACTGTCTACAATGAGTGAAAAGCACAAGTCTCGCCAGCTGTACTGTTGTCCGAGCTGTGTTTACATCATGTTTACATCGATGGGACGACCTTGTGTATAAAGCTGTTTTAGTCAAGGACTTGAGAAAAGAAGAATAACATAGTCACTGCTTATTTGGATGTTACATAAGTGTGTTTAGAGCTCGGTCATTCTGTGTCAATTTATGTGCAATATGAAGCTATGAGTTAACCAAAGTGTGCTAACATTAGCCTGCTAAAACAACAACAATGCAGGCCACGGGCAATTGCAGCTCCAACAAAGGACAATTTTGTCCGCTGCTTGCCCTTAATGGTGCTTAAATATGGTGCGTTCTAACTGATAACTCCTTTGTGTGCGAGTGGGGAGGGGTTGGAGGTTTGCGCTGGAGGAGAGCGGAGGCTTCAGGATGGAGGAGGTGTGGCCAAACAGAAGTTTGTTTTGGTTTCATGCTGGTTCTCAAGGGCGACATCTACTGGATCAAAAAGTCGCATATTCTTCCTTTAATATGTCTCGATCGTCTCGATGCAGAGAAAGTTGATTTGCCAACTTGTCAAAGGTGCAATAACAGTAGATAGAGCTGCAGTTTGAATTATTAAGATGTTATATAAGGATGTTAGCTGGATTGCCATTAGATCTCCAACTTGAATTAGATTGGATTGGAGGTAAGCATATTTGTTCAGCATGAAATATAAAACAGATGCAACCATGAAGAGTGAAGCCTTTTAGTAGATAATAATGTGTGTACAGGGGAGGTTTTACCTACAGCATATGAACAAGTGTACTGTCAGTGCAGTGGCATGTTGCATAGATAAAAATAAAACATGAGACAGATTTGAAGAAGTGAAACACCAGCTGTTACTGCCAAAGGAAAGACTGACAGATGAAGCTCAACTATCACTTCCTAAAATTAAGAGAGCAAGTAGATGTTACTAAGTTATATTTTTATATTCCATTCATTAGGTATGTTGCTCTGATTTATTCTTATTATATATATGGCATTTTTAAGACATGTTTTTTCAGCTGCAACCCCAGATAGGTCAGGTAGACATAAAGAAAAAGTAAGAAATACAATAAAAAAAAGATTATTCAAGGTATATATCTTAAAAGAAAAGAAGTTTATACAGGCAAGTAGGTGACCACGATGATGTGCTGTCGTTTGATGCAAAGCACCACTGAAGCCTGAAAACTCAGGTTGACCCTAAAATTGACCTCAAACGCTGCTTTCAGTACAGGCCTCTGGCTCTGCAACACAGCAGCACAGAAAAGGCAGTTTTTTTTCAATAGAAGCAATACCTGACAACGATTGAACACTGACCTTTGTACTTTCAACTCGCATTAGTTCATGTGGTTTGTCAGTCGTTCAAAAAAGGCAACTGAATGACTCAGATGCACTGACAGCTAACACACGAGTGGACTGAATGACTTTGGTGCCCCAACACTGTTTTTGGATGCTGTTTGTTCTTCTTTTGGTTTCTGTGTGTTGATCACTGGTGTGCATGCTGTCGATCGGTAGAACAGTGGAGGTGCAGTTGATCCAGAGGAGCTAGCTGATTCCCTCCGCCGTGTTAACATTGACATCGGCCTCAAACCATCAGACCCTCTGTATGGATCTATGAGCAACATCTACACCGACAACCACAGGGTAACCACATAGTGTTCATATGTGTGCATGTTTTGATTTATTTCTGCATGTTCCACCTGCATGATTAAACCTGTGTTGTACTCCATCGTTTTCTTACATCCATGAAGCAGGCTTCAACGTGAAGCTTTATAATAGACATGACAAAGAATATATTAATGCAAATAAATAAAAATAAAAATATGAATCCCCTTTTATCCTTATCCTAATTTAATGTTATGTTATGTAATGTAACTGACAAATAAACCATGCGGAAAGAGACATTTTCTTTTTCTTTTTCAGTGTTATAAAATGGAACTTGGACTCCTCAAGAGAAAAGCAAGAAATGTATATCAACCTGCTATTTTCATTATTTTGAGATAGGAAATTATTGATACCTAATGAAATGAATTTTTGGGTTTTCCAGAATTTGGTCTTCTTTGTAATGTCACCTCTTCACTGCAATGAGAATGAGATGCCTTCACAATCGAAGGGGTGCCAGGTCCTTAATAATACATTGTTTAGTTATGACATATAATGACACATATTTTGGATTAATGAATGAATCACTTCATGCAGCAGTTATATTGCTCTTGCAAAACCAACCAGACTCCATTGTCAAAAAACAGTAATTTTACTCAACTGAACGTGCCATTATTGGAAAGGGGGAGATTTTGTCTCTAGATATTACACAAGTAATGTGTTTGATCCACACTAACCAACAATAAACACTAACACACTAACCCATTGAGGAAGCAGTAGACCAGCAACTCCTGTGTTCTTAGGGTATAAAATGACGGATTTTCAGTTGTGTCTGGCGGCTTAGAGTCATTTAACAGCTGCTTCTCCAAAAATAAATTTTGAGATATCATTTTGATAATGTTATCAAACACTAAGAATATCGGCTTCAACCTGTCAGTGACAAAAAAAAATGTTCAGGGGAAGTACTTTGATCAGGTGCATTGGTCCTTGAAAAAATAAGTTGCAGCAATAACAGCCCAGCGATAAGAGTTTTGGAAGATTTTCAAATGTTTGTTTTTTAGTCATTTCAACCAAAAAACATGTTGTGGGGGGGTCTAAGGTGTGACACTGGCAATATTCCTTTTGAAAGACTTTAAAACCAAGCATACATTTGATGACAAAAATATCAACTTCTAACTTAATAAAATTTAAAAAAGCCAATACGGTTTATAAATAAAGCATTAGATCAATCAAACCATAGTTTAGTGCCTCAAGGTTCCATTGGTAACATGTAGTATGTTGGGAAAATAATGAATCACTTCTAATGTTTGACCTTTGACCTCCTCCTCCACCTCTTCCTCCTTTTCTCCCCAACAGGAAGGGGAAGTACATGAGAGCAGACCGACCTCCACAGCCGCTGTGACCTCCACTCCCAGCAACAGCAAGGAGTCGAAGGCCAGCACCAACAATACCGTGGCTGTGGTGAATACCCCCGGAGCCACGGCGAACACTACCCAGAATCCACCTGGACCGACAACAGGTGGAGGGGGTAAAAGCACAGAAGAGATGAGGAAGTTGTTCATTGACAGAGCCAAAAAGATTGACACTGTATCGAGGGCCGGCTTCCCTCTCGCCTTTCTCTTCTTCAATATATTCTATTGGGTTCTTTATAAGATCCTTCGACATGAAGATGTACATAAGCGATAGAGAAGAAAAATATTTATTCATATACAATATGTGCACACACACACACACACACACACACACACACACACACACACACACACACTCTTGTTCTGCTATTCATTTGAGGACACTTCTTTAATCCTGAACATTCATGTGGACCCCCCTCACCTCATGTTTCTGAAGGCATAGATGAAAGATGGATGCTCAATAACCTTGTACAGGAAAACACAGAAAGGGATCAAAAGTCATCAAATTAATAACTCTACCCGGGAAAGATGATGTTTGTTTTCACATATTTTTATCTATAAAATAATGAGCAGGTTGCTCTGTAAAAGATCACAGAGAAAGAAGAAACATTAGTTGAACATTGATTAACATAGTGGATTGATAAAACAGAAAACGTGTCTAAAGCCCTGTTCACACATGCACTGCATTCCTGAAAATTTGAGGGACAGGTGCATTTTTGTTTTTTTACAAATCTGCATCGCGATGTTACTTGGACAAACTGCAAGTTAATCACAAGAAAATCAGCTGAAGTAAGCCAGAGTGAAGCCTCTGGGTTCCTTTTTTTTTTACAGTTAGACTGAGATTGACCAGAAACAGATGACTGAGCACTCAATAATGACAGTGTTTTTGACAGAGGTATCTCTGAACTTCACTTTGATCTGTATAAAAACTTGCTTCTCAAGATGCTAATTGGACTGTAAACAATGCAGCATGGAAAAGAGAAGTCATTCAACAGAAACTGCTACGTACACCAGAATAACAGGAAGTTAGCTTTTGTTCCCAGAGGAATATTCATCAACGATAGCCAATGAATTCAGAGATTGAGCTGACCCAAACCCCAACATTATCAAAGAGCCACCAATTCCCCCTCAGCATTTATTACTTGTTGAGTTTTTTTTTATACAGAGAAGAAGAGAGACATGCCACATCCGACTCAACATAGAATGGAAGAAGGCTGAAGTAGAAACTGATAAAGCACCCTGAAATATTGATTTGTTGGTGACTGGGGAAACTAAAGCTAATTAGAGTGTGGGGCACAACTGTCACACAGTAAATATACGATTGATTTTGAGGTGCATTAAAATCTATTATATCACCCACCACAACAGCTTTTGGATCAGTTAATTAAGTCAAAATAAAGAGGAGGTTTTGTTCAGGAACAAACAATGATTGGATTACCTGATTTTATTGATAGGATAATATTCTATGTTTATTTTGAAGAAGCTGCTTTAAAGATTTGATCCTAGATAATAGCTTTAACCTGATCAACTTATTTTTGAACAACTGGGACCTGGATATTGACATTTTTGCCCTTGCCATTTAACTTTTACTGAACCAGAAGTAACTATTTTTAGATTAGAGGGTGTAACCATGGAAGTATTGACAAAAACTTGAGATTTAGACCATGAACTCTTTAGAAAGACATTCATTTATCAGAGAAGCTCATTTTCTCATACTCTTTTCTGCAATCAGACTTTTTTATGTAACCAGTTGAGTCATCCCCCGCTGGCCACAAAATGTTAAGGTTTAAGATACTTCCACTTCACTTCTCCGAGCATAAGGTTATGTCACTTGCTATTTGTAGACAGGAGACCAAAGCGATGGTAGTCAGAAAGCATGGGCTGAAGATTGTTTAGCAGTTTTTACCATCTTTGGGTTCCAAATTGTAGAGAGACAAAACACAAAAAAGAGCATTGTTTCAATTTAGTCACCAAATCCCTTCAGGAGCACCAGCAAGTTCTGTAGTTGTGTTGAAAACACCATTAAACCCATCTTACGTTCCATAGATCTTTTAATCAGATAAATTTCCCTGTAGATGAAATGTAGTCCTCTCACTGTGCTCGCCTTCCCTTCGCTGTAATCTGGGACTTTTCAAGACTTCAAACACTGTGACAGAGACAAAGACAATCCTGAGAAACAAAGAGGATTGGATAAGTTTTCCATTTACATACAGTGGAAAACAAAAAGCCCAAGAAAAAATGAAGACAAGAAGTATGGAAGAATTTTATAACAGAAATCCACCATGATTAAAGACTGCCATCAAGTCTCCGATCAGTTATGAAGAGCAGCAGACGATGTACTGTCACACAGACTGGAGACAGAAAAGACTCTTCAAAGAAATGTGGACTATTTGGAACCACAGGAGAACACTTTCATTAATAACACAGTTTACCCACTTGTGTCTTACAGCTCAGCTGAAAATGTTGTGTGTTTTTGACTCGAACACTTTCAGCCCCACCTGGAACTTCTCATGACACACACACACACACACACACACACACACACACACACACACACACACACACACACACACACACACACACACACACACACACACACACACACACACACACAGCTGTTGGCATCAAACCACTCTTTCTAATGACTGGTTTTTGAGCCTTCATTGAGAAAGAGGACTGTATAATCTCCATACTGATTCTCTGTTCACACTGTGACTAATGCAACAACTATTTGGGTATTTTTCTGTCCACCCTGTCATTCATTCACACGGGTTTCGTCTGATTCAGGCTCAACTCAGTTTGTCTGAAGGTGAAAAGTTTTGGAGGAAAACAGTTTTAAGCCAAACACAGAGGTCAAATCAACTTTAAACCAAAGTCTTTATTAGTTGCTGTTGTCTACTGTTATCCTTTTCAAAAATTTACTTTGGGGGCATCTTTGGTGTTTTTTCACCTTGAGCAGTTTTACATGTTGTGATGTGTAAATGACCAGTACGTCCAAACCATTGTGGAATTGGTCCTGTTTACTAATTTAGCAAACATCTGCCAAAGGGGTAGTATTAACCTATGCAGCCATTACTACCACTTACACATTGTTTTTGGCTAACAGGCTCAGATTGCTATTCAGGTGTCAGTCACATTATTGAACAGATCCCTGCTGAGAGGCTAAGGTGGTACATCGCTCTCTTGAAAGCAACTAGACTTACTTGATAAATCATTTTAATCATATAGGGTCACATGAGTTTTGATTCTACCGCGGCCTTGATAGGTTCATGTGTTTTGTGATTTTTTGTGACTGTGGTGTTTCAAATGGTTATTTTGGATCCCTTCAGTCACCAATGGGTGATGTCACTGAGACTCTGCCCATGTTTTATACAGACAAACTTACCAACTGAAGGGACAAAGCACCTCGTATGTTCTGCAAGTTAGATTTTCTGTTTCTTTAAAGAGGGCCATGCAAAGGTCTGTTCCGGGTTCAGATGAAAGGATGTAACAAAAAAGGTATATGTGTGTATGGAAACTTTCTGTGAAGTTGTCAGATACTGGAATAACTGGAATAACAATCTGAGCCTGTCAATCAGTGACAAGAATGATTAGTGGATAAACTCTACTAAAGTCTTTGGAAAAAGGAAGGATAACTTTGCTTCCACTACAGCGTCTTCACAGCTGCCAACAGCACCAATCTTCAGGATTAATTCTAAAACTCTGTATCCATGAGTCATTTAGACTTTAATCTCTATAAACAGATTTTGTATATGAAAACAGGATCTGTCTGCAACTGTTCTGGTGTCTGCTGGTAGTATTCAGGGGTTTTTTTTGTCCATTGCCGTACCAGAAGGCTTTTGTTAAGTGCAGGAAACCAGTCCATGTGGAGAGCTTTGGCCTTGATGCAAGTCAATTTGATAAGTATTTAGCTTGAATAAATCTCTATTAAAAATACATTTGTATGCAAGTGCAGCATATCAACAATCCACTCTTGGATGTCATCACTCAACTCCATTCTCCCTTCTCAAGGTGTCTGACTGTACATGATAACACAGTCTTTCCGAAGATCTTTCTGGTTAACAAATGGCCACACCCTAAGCCCTGAAAATGTGTCCTGCTCTCCAAGATTGTTAAGACCACAAAGCGAGAAAAAAAGTTCATACCAGTATCGCAATTATATATTTCCCCTTAATATACTTCATTATGCAAAGGAAAAAAAGACGGATAATACTGCATATTGCCAGTGGCGGTTAACACTGCACATTGCCAGTGTGTAAGTAGAGAGATCTTGAGTGGAGTGAAAGGTCAATGTGAGGGGGACATGTGGTGTGTGATGGCTGGAAAGTGTCTCATGTCCTCGAAACTCCAATATCAGTCGACAATAATCAGTAACCTGAAACAAACTGGGCATACTTTGTTTTGTGCTTATACAGTCAGTTCAGGTCTGCTGCCAATTTTTTATTAGTTGATGACATTTTGACCCTATAGTAGAGTACACCCAATTCAGTGGAAATAGCATTGTCCTTTCCAAGGAAACCCACTTGGCTCTAACTTAAATTCCTGTTTTCTTTTAACATCACTGAAACATGCACACTGTTTTTGCCTGCAAAGCTGGTTAACAGAAAAAAAAACACAGGGACTGGAAAACTGTCTCCTTTTGCACTGTGGACACTGATCCAGGGCAACAGAGCTAGCTGACAAACTTGCGTCTGCAATTGGTTATCAGGGATTTAGCTTTGGACTGAAATAAATGATGATGCATTTCTAAATGGTCATTTGTAGAATAGTATAGCAGCACACCTAATGGAAATGTGATATGGTGATTTGAAAGAAGGCGTTTAGAGAAAATGGACCCCCCCTTCCCAAAAAAATTATAAAAGCAAATAGAGAGCAATGCATTTTCACATCACCATGGTAACCATGTGTCGTTCACATATTGTTTTTCACCATATTCTGATGGTGTCTGTTTGATAATATGATCAAAATGATATCTCCAGTCTTTATTTCTCTGATGCTCTCCTTAGGGGAAAAAATAATAATTCTGCTGGATTCCAGGTTTTCAAAAGGTTAAGATAGGAAAAAACATAGGGACAACCAATCATTGATCACAGTTCCATCAGGAACTGAAAAAATAATGAAAGGTGCTGTCAGGATCTTTTGTTTGTATTGATTGATTTGTGCTCATTGTCGAGAAAGCTTACCTCTTTGCTGATCTTGTATGTGGGAGTTATTTTTCTGATGAGAAATCCTCTCCTGCTTTCTTTTAAATGTCAAACAAAATCACGCATTAAAAGTCTTTGCTGTGAAAATGTAAACTAAGGCTATTCCTTCAGCACAACCATTTGGTGGACAAATTAGAAATAACTGCAAAGAAATAATCGTCTAGTTGATTGTCTTTTTTTAGGTCATAAAGAGACATCAGTATTTATTTCAGTCCATTCCATAACTAGTTTAAAACTCTCCACAGGAGCTTTGAAATCTGGACTTTTGGCCATGTATAACTAACGATAATGTTAGCTTCTTTATGTTAAAAGTGCAGTTTTAACATAAATGTTAGCTAGCACCTGGGGATACGTTGTTTCACCTTGAAATATATTTCGTAATGTTCAGAATTGTACTTTCCATTGTACTCACAGTTGCTTATCAGTTGGAAGTACTGAAATCTTGTAAAAAGTATTCCTTTTGTTAATACAAATGTCAAACCCGGATCACAGCATTATAACAGACTTCAGCTTCACACCCTGAGCGTGGCATCAGAGTAAAATAGTTGCTGTCTACATTTTGAACTGAGAGTACAAAGTCATTAAGAAACTGAGTACTGACCAGTGAGATGTAGGGTCATCCCCTCATAGACTTTTATTCATATAGACTTTTGTTTCACATTTAGTAGAGTTAACCCCCCTGGCCATTAGAAGAAATTCAGGTTTAAAGTACTTGTCCATTGACTTCACTTTTAAGACCTGTGTTGTCCACTTCTTCTACAGTCTGCCAGGGACCAAAGTTATGAAACGAGGAACAAAAAACAGCAGTTTATCCACTGACCATCTTCACCATCATCTTTTTAATTACACCATACATTAGCCCAGAGCTGAAAGTGGTTGTACTATAGAGCAGACCTTAATAAAGATGTTCTGTTTCTCTCCCCCCCCACCCCCCACCCTAAAGACTTACATGGTTACATTTACACATTTTGAAGTAGACATAATGTCACTGCGAGGAGGAATCCAACCAAAGCAAGTTTCACTCCTCTGCTTCACCCTGCTTTCAAATAAGATTTGTTTGTTTTTATCTCTTCACCAGACTTCTCTTGAATGGACTTCAGACATACAGAGCAAACACAGGTGTAGCTCTGTATATAGGGTTAGGGTTACAAGTGTAAACTATATAACACAGTTTGTGGTTTTGATGACGGCTGATACTGATAGAAAATAATTTGGACTTGCTCTCCAGGGGATTTCTTGAAGACAAAACTTCCAGATCAAACAACGTCCACTAAAGTGTTTCGATCTCCCACATGGTTATACTAAGTGTATGACAACATTGTTAACAGATCCCGACAGAAGAATCACTTTTTGTTAAAGGGTTTAATTATAACACAGACAGCTGTAATATCACTCTTTTCAAAGCAACCTGACTCCAATAACAAAAATAACATTGAATCATTGCAGTGGAACTAGAGGGTTGGTGATACTGTCGGCTAACCAGTTTTTTATGAGTTACACAAATGCTGGGATTGTTCGGGACGAAAGATTTAAAACACAGTCACACAAAAATGAACAAACTAATATATCGAGGCAGAGGAAAAAAATAACTTTTTTTACAATAAAAATACAGTTTTTGTCGATTATGTTTGTTGGCTTTTTAGAGAGTGATGTAACTGCTGATTATGGTTACAAAAAAGCAAAGATTAGGTTGCAAACGTTACAGCACAACTTATAGATGTAGGCTAAATCAATCTACTGGTGAAAATGAAAAATGATCTGGTAGTCCTACTACATAATATGTTATGTGTTTAATGTGTGTTTTGTTTTTTATAATCTTAACTAAAATTCTGTGGGATTCTGGTCAGACACATTTTTTAACTGTCACAAAGGGGTGGACTGGCCGACAGTCGAGATGTGCGACCTTGTCCAAAAAATTCTCATTTAAACCATTTAAAGTGCTTCACACAAGACATCCACAGCATCATTAAAAAGTCTGAAAAAAAGAAGAGACATTGTAACATAACATCCAATCAACATCAGTGGTATAATATCATGATCATCAGACTGGGCTGGGTCAGAATCCCGGGGCTGTTATGTATTCCCAGTCCATGCCTGCATCACAGACAGTTACACTCATGTACCCTGAAGTCAAAGATTTTTTTTCTTTCCATATAGAAAGAAGGAGATTTAAATCGGAAATGTCGGGATGATATGAGTCATGAAACTGTAAAGGACTTACTGTTCTTTTTGTCCTGGTCAGAAAGAGAAGCAGATATGCTACCTCTGCTGTTTTCACAGTTCATTCTGGTAAAGATGTTTTGCTGACGTATTAAATGGTCATCTTTTCCATATAAACACTGGGGTCATTGGTTGCCTCATTGATTTATACTGCAATTCTCCCAATAAGTTTTTTAAGTAGAAGACCCTGATCAGTAAGACATTTCTGAGACTGTTGCCCAGTTAAGACTGCAAAAAATCCCACTTTACAGACACGCTGCTGATTTAGCCTTTTTGCGACTCAACTAGACCTTCTCTTCTAGATTTTGCACCAATATTTCATTTCATTTATCATACAGGAAAGTTTAAAAGTAACATTAAGTTACAGTTTAACTGGCATGACTCAGTTTAAAAACATCCTGTTCTGAGGAACATGAAACATAAACCACAGTCATGACACATCAAGACAAACACATTAACAGGACATTAGCATGGGCTAGGGAAATACAGACAAATAGAAACAAACAGTACAGATACTGAATATGACCATTCAGGTACTCAGAAGGCTGCTTTCTTAAGTAAAGACATAACTTAAGAGTGGACAAGTGTCTGTCAGCTTTAATGCTCTGGATGCAGACAGTGCTGAGAGGATTGTAAACAATGAGACTGGCGCTCACTCTGCTGGACAAACTATGGTGATGACACCATTTCTAAATCACTTCAATCATTGTTTTCTGCAATATACATTCTTTACACATGAGGTTTCAACAATTCCTCTGAGCCTTGTTTGCTTTGTACATATACTTTCTTTGTGTTACAAATGTGGTGAAAGTGTGTGGATTTGTAGCGAATGTTTTATTGAAGTTTTGGTTCTCTTAATTATATAGAATATTAGTCACAAGAACGTCGGAAGAAGTCATATTGTAGCTGGACCAAATTCTGTTTATCAACCATTTTCTCTCTTTTTTTTACTCATGTTTTGAACAAATTGTCACATTACACACACATTTACGTTTTCTGTCAGAGTTAAAGGTCACATAACGTGTTACATATTTGTATGTTGACAGAAGATTTCGATTTAACAGTGAGAATGCGGCAAACCCCTCAAGCGTGTTGAGTTGAGAGCACACATAGAATTTTTTGTAACATAGGATGTGCATATTTTACATTGTCTAATTTAGATTATATTGTATTGCAATAAACTTGGTTGCCACTTCTTAAACTTTAGTGTCAGGCTTTTGTCTTCATCGGTATCATTCTGCACATCGCTCGACACAATATGCATCATTTTTAAGTATTTGTCCACCTTATGAACTGAAGGTGACATCTCCAGATTCCTGGTCGAGGATGGAGGAAGGATGTCAGATAAGAAGGCAAGGGAAGGAAGGGAGGAGGAGGAGGAGGAGGAGGAGGGACAACTATGCAGTGTATAAATAGTCATTTATTTATAAACATAAACATCTCTACATTTTTTAGGAAAAGATCACTGCGCGGATTTTACTGGAAGCCACTGTGGTTTGAGTTTACATAAAGGAGCAAACAGGTATTATTGCATGCCTGGTTTAGTGGTTAGCAGATATTGGTTTCCATTCATTTCAGCACAGTGTGAACATGCAGAGACCTGACCGTGGGTGAAACATATCACTGAACAGGGCTGCATGTTGTGTAACAGCAATTACACAGAAGACACACGGTCAACATGAAAAAGGTACAGAGGAGAGTGTGAGACTGACAGCTTTATAAACAGCTGTCCCAGCCTTCTTTAAGATATTTAGGTATTTATTTAAAGTGACCAAGTGAAGAGCTCGGATGGGTAGATGAAGAGGAGCAAAGGAGTGCAGAAAAAGAGGGAGGAGGGGATGAAAAGGAAGTAAGGGCAGGCAGGAGGGCAGGTACAACAAGCTGGATAAAACCTGTAATTATTATCCTGCAGAGTTTACTTAGTCGGTGTGACTCTCTCTCTCTTTCTCTCTTTGTTTGTATAGACTGATAAGCTATGAGAAAGGGGGGGGGGGAGTAGGGAGGGAAAAGACAGCTCAGCTAAAAGAGTGAAAACACACACAGGGGTGAGAAAGCTTGAGTTTCAGAGAGCAGATAGGTGCATGAGTACACAGAGCAGAAGAAAACAGAGTGACACACTGAGTGAAGAGTGAGAGAGGGAACACACAGTGTGCGAGGGGGACAGAAGGAGGACGCGTGTTGGGTGTTTTGCAGCTGGTCTGGGATCATGTCTCTGAGTGGGAAGGTGGCTCTGGTGACAGGGGGGGCGCAGGGTATCGGAAGAGCGGCGGTCCAGTCACTCCTACAGAGCTCAGCTAAGGTCAGTGCTGCTCAGTCTGCTCTCATTTCACAATAAGAAGTTTTCCCTGTTTTCACAGTTACTTTAGCACTTTGAAATATCATATAAACGTTGAGTGTTTAAGCTCTCCTGCTTTGTGTTCAAGTAACTGATTGACTCTGCATAACTCTTGTACAACTGGCTTGGCTGAACATGTTTTGATCTGAGTGCTTTGACTGTCAGTGGACCGAAACTGTCTGCTGTGGTTTTATTTACTCATCTTGCATGGACTCAGTCTACTAGAATCTTCAAATCTCCACACAAAGATACCTGATTCTTCTTCTAAACAAATACATTATGGAAAGTATCACCACCAGATTTTATTTCAGTAAGGGCCTTTTTTTAGAGCCAGACATAACATTAACATTGTCTTCAAAGCCACTATACACTACCTTAACAAAAAGAAAACTTTTACCTTAGAGAATCAGAGTGATATTGGTGTATAGCTGCCGATGGATTATTAAGCTTTATTGTGCAATACACAAATACTGTGTCCGATCCAAACTAACTATTTAAATTCCACACTTTAACACAAACAATCCAAGCAGCTATAGGCAACAACTCGCGTTTTCTGTAAGGTATAATATCTAATTATGTCAATGGAGTCCAAAGGCTTTAAAGAAATTGATTGCAGCAGCAGGTTTTGATTTAAACTATGTAAGTAAGTCAAGTTTATTTATATAGCACATTTCAAGAACAGATGCCACAAAGTGCTTCACAATTAACAATTGAAAAGAGTTAATACAAACAGACAGTCACATAACATCAAAATGTGTATGCTTTACTCAAACAAAGAGGTCAACATGACACGGTGGTTTACATCAATTTGCATGACTGGTTTTGGGATGGATTGAGTATTTTGGGGGGCTATGATACAGTGGTTCTCCTCATACCTATTAAACAGATATGGGGAGTGTAACAGGAGGTTCTCTGTTGCTACTGGTAACCACATGTCATCTTTTGCGCCTGTAAAGTATGGTCTCCTTCAGGGCTTAGTTTTGGGACCCATTCTATTTTCTCTGTACATTCACACTGGGAAATATTTGCCATAGACATGCTGTTAACTTCTTCTATGCTGATGACAGTCAGATCTACCTGCCAGTTAACAACACTGATCCTGGCGTGCAGAGTTCACGACATAACTATAAGATATAAAAAACTGGATGTCACACAATTTTCTGTAGCTTTACTCGAAGCACACTTGACTGGGAGTTTGGTTTGATAGCTACTTAAGCTTTGAGCAACACACAACAAAACCAGTGCTGTCCTGTTTTTATCATCTTAGAAACATTGCTAAGTAGGATGGAGCAGTAGGATTTTATCCTTAAAATGCACAGGGACCTTATTACATACCTCCATCTGCCTCTTCACCTGCCTCAAACAAAAATCTGTTGATTGGCTCCAGACTGTACAGAATTCAGATGTTAGACTTTTAACCAGAGCCAAGAAAATTGACCACATTATGACCATCTTAGCCTCTTTACACTGGCTCGTAGTACTGCATGTTTCAAAATAAAAGACTATTCTTTCCTCTCCCCACTACATATCTGACGCCCTTGTCACATACTGTGGAAGCCAGTACGCAGCTCTAGGTCCTTAGCAAAGGTATTTTATGTTTTCCTGAGGCACAGCTGAAAACTCAGCTTGACAGAGTGTTTGCAATTTAAGCCTCAAAGCTCTGGAACAAGCCAAACCTGTTTCACAGCTGCCAGCTGAGGCAATCTGCAGAACATTTCAAAAAGTTTTACTACATACTGTAAAAGAAATTAGACCCCTAAATGTTAAAAAGAAGAAAAAACATTAATCATAGGGCCCACGTCTAAGACTTCCCCTTATACATTTTATCGCTATGATAAATCGTAGAAGTACACTATGTAACCTATAATCTATTTCAACAATGATATGATATAAAACAACATTATTTCTTGAAGTTAAACAGAAGAAAGGAAACATACATATCAACCGTAAGAAAGGCAAAAAAGGAAGGAAATCTCTGAGAACTTGTTTCACACTATATAAACTGACTGTGGTATAAATGTAGCTGCTCGCAGACACTTCCTGATAAACCCAAACCACATGGGGTCTGAAAGATGAAGTAAAAAGTACACCGCAATTGCCTTCCATCAACTTTCTACACATATTGATGACAGATTATTGCACCCTTGACTTCCTCTTGCTCTGTCGTCTCTGTGTATGAATATACTTTCTTTTGTTTTGTTCAGGTGGCCGTTGTCGACTTAAACGCGACCTGCGGAGAACAATGCAAGGCACAGCTGGATGCTGAGTTTGGAGAGGGAAACTGCACCTTTATCCCCTGTGATGTGTCCAATGGAGACGCTTTGAGAGGTAAACCTGTCCAAGAGACTGTCAGAAAACACAGCTAACTCACACAAACTGCTTTAGTGAAACAAAGGGATTTAAATCAGTCAGTTTGATGTCTGCCTAATATCAGAACGCCTTGTACAGCATGTTTAAAAAAGGCCTGCTCATGTTATACTTGCTAGTAATAAATGAGGAAGTGACTTTTTAAAAAGCCTACAAAGGGTGACTTTTGGAACACATTTGAAACTTTTCCTGGAAAGCGTCTGTGTCACTCTGAATCTGGCCGAAAAGACATGACTGTTTATGTAAATACAGTCAAATTTTCAGTTCCATACTTAATAATTATATTCATCAGGATATATGATTTTATAATCCTGCCAGTTTAAAGAGTGTCTACAGAATGACATTAGCCTAAGGAAACCAGGCGCTAATGACAGATCAGCTCCAGCCACCTCCAGACCCCGAGTGGGATAAGCAGTTTCGGCAAATGGATGGATTGACAGACAACCAACACTGATGTTAACCTGGCTTCAGGCTAGGATTACTTCAGGTCACCATTCCCAAGGTTTCTACTGGGAGCAGAATTTTACGTAGAGGCCTTCTCATATCCTAAAAAATCCAAACAGGTCATTACAAATGGTAAAACACAGAATTTTGCCTTTTCAAATTAAAGTCCTGTGTTTCTTCCACACTCTTTGGTTGGGCTGAGGAGCAGTGAGTTGATCATAACCAAAAGACAATCCTAATGAGCTACTTTTTTGGCCCAGTCCTCCATTATAGTGCTGCTTTTCACATGCCTTCTTCTTCTTCTCTGCATGTCAGTCAGTGCTGTTGTGTTTGTGTTGATGTGTATGTGTTGAGGTGAGAACGACAAAAAGAAGTACATAAAGTGTGTATAAGTGAGTCAGTGTATCTAATGGTGAGAGAGGAACAAGGTCTCATTGTCTGACACTGAAGAGACACTGAAGATCCCTGCAGGCTAACGGCTTAGGAATGCTGTGATAGCTGAGTGATAGTGCTGCTGTTTATGTGGACGCAAAGTGTTAGTCTGCATGGTGCCAATGAAAGTGTGTGTGTGTGTGTGTGTGTGTGTTAGTGTGTGTGTGTGTGTGTGTGTGTGTGGGGGGGGGGGGGGGCATCTCTGTACGTGCAAATATGTGCATTACCTGCAGATGAGGCTGCTCAAAGCAGCTATGTGTGTGTTTGTAATCGCAGGTTTCCAGGTGAGGAATGCAGCAGGTGATGACACATGTGGGTTTTACCTCCTTGGTTTTTCCCTTTTGCTGTTTATGTCCGACCGCTCGCACACAGAGATAAACAACTTCCTGGAGCACAACATTTGTCCCTTCAGTCACACCGTCTGCACTGAATACAAACTGTCAGCATGTCTTAAGTCAGTTGGCAACTTACACAAAGAAACAAAACACATGGGCTTGAACTCTGCAGGAAACTGATCCTCCTCATTGTTGGGGGAGCACAGACATTTTTTCCCCAAATATGCAAGCTGTAGTCTGTTTAGTGGACTAACATTGTAAGAAACACAAAAATATAAATACCACCTTTGCTTGTCCTTTTCACGCATGCACTACACTCCCGAACTATTCCAAACAATACTCAGGGAAGCAGCTTGTTTTAGCACAAATGTCTGAATCATTTGATCTGGACATTAAATGGACTACAAGTAGCCAGAGCCCTGTATGAAACATGCACAGAGTGAGCAAGCTGCGCTGAAGTTACACATATAGCTGCTTTGTACTTTCTCTCTGATGTCTGTTTACTGTTATTTACTGGTCTCACCTTCCTCTCAACTTTTGCTGATGATGTCTTTTTGTTTATTTAACCGGAAAAGCCTCGTTGAGATTAAGAATCTCATTTAGTGGTCTTGGTCAAGACAGGCAGCAGCACATTTCAACAAAGTTACAGACATAAAACACAAAACAGAAAATCAGTCAAAGCATCTACAACCTCCTGCTTCCCCCAATGCCTTTACGTAATCTACTTGGAAAATGATTTAAAGAGACCAGCTGCCCCACACACAAATCCTCCTGCAGCAACACAGTACCTGCCTTAATATAACAAAACAACTATGTTTTGTATTGATTTCAATCTACATTATTATCAATACTGACAAGTCCTGTCACCCTTGTGTGGTCTTTCCAGGTGCCAAGTATTTTCAATAGTTCAGATCAAATCTCCAACTTTGTGGTACAAATGTGATGGTGCTAGTTCAAACATTGCCCTGAATGCCCGGCGGACATTGTCGGGAATTCAACTTTGAAAACAGGTGTACTGATTAGAGCTCAAATTAAGTGGTGATTTTATCAGGGCCTGTCATAGATACACTTCTGTATCATGAACATAAAAAGCAAAGAATGATATTAGGGCTGTTTTAGAAATGGGCTTCTCACCTTTCTCTTTCAGTGCACACTCATTAAATTCCATTCCAGCTCCGCTTCTCTAAACCGTGACATTTTCCACTCTGAAAATGGTCTTTGTCTTTCTCATGAGTACCAAAAAGAATCTAGCACAGATATGTTGATATTGTTTAAATAGTGTACATGTGCACACGCAAGTCAAAGACATATTTCTGTATTTTGAGACAATGAAGTATTTTCTTTTCTGTAAACACTGTGTCAATGTGCTAAGACATGTCATGATGGCTTTGTGTTTGTGTTGAACAGATGCATTCCAGGCAACAGTGGACAAGTTTGGACGCCTGGACATCGTCATCAACAACGCCGGCATCAACAATGAGAAGAACTGGGAGAAGACCATCCAAGTCAACCTGGTGAGATTTTTTTTTTTAAAGTCAGGTTTATTAATACAGCCAGAAATAATAAATCACAGATAAGTCAATTCTTAACTGTACATCATGAAAACACCATCTATCTTTAGCTCATTGTGTATGTGATCTGGGGTTTTTGCACAAATTAGTTTGTATGAAATCTGAACCCCCCAAGACTCCTGGGAGCAGGGGCGATTTTAGGATCCGATCTTTAGGGGTGCAGCTCCTAAACAGTTTGTGACTTGTTGTTCCTTGCAAGTGTTTACACCTTCTGCTAAAACACTGATTTCACTGCAAAACAAGATATTTTTTACTGCATATAAGGTTTTATTAACCTCCGTAAGATTAATTTTACACCACAAAATAGGACAATGGAATATGTTGTTTCTCAGGTAGGATAGCCTATGGCATGTGTAGAGGGATATGTTTGACTATTATATGCTTTATTCAAAATGATAGCCAAGGAAATAACATGAAGATATGAACTGTTTTCATTTGAATACATTTCAAAATAAAGTTACTTCTGATAAATTGTTAATGCATACCCAATGTCCTTTGTGTTTTACAGAGAAAGTAAAAAGAGTGATTTGTTGTCTTGTTCTCGGAGAACATTTGAGTCAGAGGAAAAGTTTTCACTTTTGGGCATGGCTGAAAGGTGCATTTTAAGTCAAGATGAAAAAAAAGAAAAGAAAAACAATTTAAATGATTGCTTGTAGTTGATGATATTCCTTGTTGTGAAGATGAATAAGTAGTGGACATTTAACCAAGCCATGTGGTATGCCCTATTGCTAGTCCATTTCTAAAAAAATATTGAGTTAAACATATTTGAACTGATGAGTCTAGGTAGAGGTTGCATCTTGATGAAAATAAGATAAAATCATGCAATATCTTAGCAGTCAGGTAGTCATAACATGATTTCTAATCAGCATTGTATCACAATTAACACATGGAGCATGCAGTGAGGGTTTCAGCTCAGAAAGTCAACAAATAGATAACTTGCTGTGCATATACGGCTTTAAAGTAGTCGTTGTGAATAATATAATACACCCCTTTTCCACCTAAATAAACCAAAAAGTGTTTTATTTACAGTTTTATTGCCCCTTGAATATATAGTCATATGAATTGCACTCAGTTGAATGTAATTGTGTTTTAATAATTTGAATCTGATGGTTAATGTTATGACCTTTTGAAGTGTTTGTGCTGCAGTGGGTTCACTTTTTGTTGACCTTTAATGTTGCAGCTCCCTTAAAGGACCCTCAGCTCATGCTATTCCGAGAGCAACCCCCCTTCCTCAGACTCCTTCATTACATGAAGAGACCTCCCCCTTAGCCCTTCATGACACCACCAAGCCCCAGGCCCTTACTACTACATTCCTGCTGAGTAGAAACCTAGCAGGCATGCTAAGCCTCATGCAGTGCAAAAACATGTCCTGTCTCTTAAGTGTGCTCATAACCCCATGACTCAACAAAGCAGAGTTCACTTTAGTTTACACAGTTGTCCAGGTGCTGAAAAACAGAACAGTAGTAGTTACACTTTTCACTGTGGGTTAGTGCTGAATGCAACATGTACAAGTTGTGATTTTGTCTGTCTCTGTTTGTTTGTTTGTTTGTTGGTTGGTTGGTTTTCGAGATTTTTTCTAAAAGGAAATTCCTCCTCATCAAAAGATGTTATCAGCTGCATTCCCTCAGGGCTCTATCTTAGGTTTCCACCTTTTTTTCTCTTTGTAATACCATGCATTGTGTAGTTGTCCTCATTCTCATTTGTACAACAGGAGGAGGTAGAGACAAGTCGACCATCTTTAGATACAGTCAATGTGAAGAACAAAAACTTTTAGAGGACAAATTTCATTGGCTGGCACCATTTGGTGCATATCTTCTCCCACTCTTTCCTCCCCACATGTCCTGTGTCTCTAGCGCTCTCTCTTCTACCAAAGGCAAAGGCCAAAAAAATGTCTTTTAAATAAATCTTGAATTTTTAAGGAATTTAAACCCTAAAATATGAAGTAGGGCCCAGGTTTGAAATACCAGACATTCCTGTTAACAAAAACTCTGGCACTCTTAGCTCTTTCTTTATGAATTCTGGGACATCTTTGGCAGCATACTTCATCTTGACTGACCTTTGTGCTGATTGCATGAATATCTTTTTTGCATTAGTTACACATCTTGTTGCACTTGTAAGCCTTTTTGTTTGTGTCAGGACTTCAAATAAGTTTTTTCAGATATTATTCTTTGTTTGAGCTGACTGTGCAGATGTTCTTCACCTATCAGTGGTTTCACACATTCTTTACTTTCAGTTTCACTTCCTGTTTGCGTGCTGCTGCAGTTTTGGGCCATTACTTTAGTGACTATGTTGTATCTTTGTCTTTGCAGACTTCTGTTATCAAAGGGACCTACCTGGGCCTGGAACACATGAGTAAAGAGTACGGCAAGGAAGGAGGCACAATAATTAATGTTTCTTCTATGGCAGGTAAAACATATGATCAATAACTTCTCAACACAACAAATGTCAAAATGATTAACGTATACAATTGAAAACATTATGAGGCTCTAAACTTGAACAAGATTTCTGGTATTTTTAAATCAGGGTCATATTTGTACTTATTTAGGTTCAACATCATTTCATAAACGTGTCTTACAGAAATGTACCTTTTTGTTGAAGAGGAGCGTCCTCCTCAAAGCTGCAAAACCTCATTGACAAAATCAGTTATTTTTGCACTTAAAACAGGAAGAAGAAGGGAGAAACTTGAACATTGCTTTTTATTCATCTCTTGAGTAAATGTCTCAAAACTGTATTTATAGCTAATTGATCTATACAGAGACGCATGTAAATTTAGGTCAAAATGTCCCAGGAGATCAATTTCTCAAGCTTATGAGAACAGTTCCCCTTATCCTTTAGTGTGTGTGGTTTTTTTGGAAACACAAGAAAAAAAAACATTCATAAAAAGTTGGCAGACTGTAACTAGAACAGGAATTACTGGATCAGGATAGTCACTTCCATTGCTGTTAAGAATAAGCCCATTCTTCTCCAAAACATTCTGCAAGACAAGATGCAAAGTCATCATCGTGTGTAAACACTCCACTGCAGCCACGTTTATTCAAGTGTTGATGTGATGTGCAGTGTTTTTCATTTGCATTTTTTTCAGGGTTTCCTGTTTTGGAATTTTCATCGTAATCAAATATTTTTTTTCAGCTTCAGCAGCTCATCCTTTTTACACACAGAATATTTCCTCTGCAACATGTTCGCTGCTGTCCACCACCTTCTCTCTTGCTTTCACACACAAGTTGAAAATGCCTGTTCAAAATACAACACCTGCCTTTTTTTGGTTTACATAGTCTTTCTGGGCCAAGACTTTCAGTCCAGGTATGCAAAACCTATAATCTGAGGAGACACACAAAGCTTCATTATTCTTCATTATACTGTGGTGATTATTCTTGCAGAGTCACATTACCAATTGCACCAATAAGCAGCTATGTTGTTATTGATCTATTTTTGGTATTGCCAGTCAAAGTGCCAAAGCAGAAGTTCTCTCAACTCTCACTCTCGCAGATTAATGACTTGTCAACGACACTAAACGTATCAGCGCCTCAGGTAGAGCCGTGTTCCAGATTTAACCACTTTACCCGTTGAGAAACTATTTACAACACTTTAACAGTGTGGTTAGTCCATAGACTGTAAATATTAGTCTTGACAGAGCGGTACACACGCCTCATGGGAACGTTTGCTGATACAGTACCATACGAAAAAAGCAGGATATATATATTTTCTTAGTTTATTTTCAGCTTGTTTCTGCATCAACAACAAAAGTAGCCTTTATTTAACCAGGAAAACAAACAAACTCGTTGAGCTAGAAAATCTCTTAAATGTTAAATGTTATGGTATTACTTTTGGTAAAAGCTAGTAAGAAAGAACCTGTGATGAAAAGCATAAAATTAATTTTAAAAGATTATATATTTTTTTCTAATCTATTTTTCAAGACAGGCAGCAGCACAATTAACAGAGTTTCTGACAAATACTACAAAGATTCATAATTATACAACATGAAAAGACACAAAACAAAAGAACATTTTAAACAGAAAGCATTTGTCAAGATTGGCCACCCAGCCATAAACCTATCAGGCAGAACATCTCCAGCCAGATGTGTCAGCATCCGAGTCATAGATCATCTAATATATCACTAAGTTTGCAGGAAATTTGGAGCTGTGTGGATTTTCAGGAAGGCTATTATTTTAGTCTGAGTGTTTCTTTCACAGCTGTGTGTTCTTGGTTTTAGATTCCAGAGGACTGTCTGAGCTCCTGTCTCCCTCATATCGTCTTGCAGATCAGGAACAGTTCAGCTCCTAGTAACACCAAACATATGGAGATTATTATAAAGTTCTCAACCTTCTGATAACATCACTGTATGTTTGTGTGTTTATGCGTGTGTATGCAGTGTGTGTGTGTGTGTGTGTATGTGTGTGTGTGTGTGTGTGTGTGTGTGTGTGTGTGTGTGTGTGTGTATGCGTGTGTATGCAATGTGTGTGTGTGTATGCGTGTGTATGCAGTATGTATGCAGTGTGTGTGTGTGTATGCGTGTGTGTGTGTGTGTGTGTGTGTGTGTGTGTGTATGCGTGTGTATGCAGTGTGTGTGTGTATGCAATGTGTGTGTCTGTGTGTGTGTATGCAGTGTGTGTGTCTGTGTGTGTGTATCCGTGTGTATGCAGTGTGTGTGTGTATGCGTGTGTATGCAGTGTGTGTGTCTGTGTGTGTATATGCGTGTGTATGCAGTGTGTGTGTGTATGCGTGTGTATGCGTGTATGTGTGTATGCAGTGTGTGTGTCTGTGTGTGTATATGCGTGTGTATGCAGTGTGTGTGTATGCGTGTGTATGCAGTGTGTGTCTGTGTGTATGCAGTGTGTGTCTGTGTATGCAGTGTGTGTGTGTGTGTATGCGTGTGTATGCAGTGTGTGTGTGTGTGTATGCGTGTGTATGCAGTGTGTGTGTGTGTATGTGTGTGTATGCAGTGTGTGTGTGTGTATGCGTGTGTATGCAGTGTGTGTGTGTGTGTATGCGTGTGTATGCAGTGTGTGTGTGTGTGTATGCGTGTGTATGCAGTGTGTGTGTGTGTATGTGTGTGTATGCAGTGTGTGTGTGTGTATGCGTGTGTATGCAGTGTGTGTGGATGCAGTGATTCTGTATTTTCCATTCCAATAACAAAAAAGGACTTGTCCAGACACGGCCAAGCATATTGTTTTCTGTGTGTGTGTGCGTGTGTGTGTGCGTGTGTGTTTATTTATCTTTTGGTTGTAGATTCAAATCACACAAGTGTTTTGAGCCTTGTTCTGTTTTCTTTTCCTTCTTTTTTTACTTCATCATCATCATATGTCAAAAATCATATCATGAAACAATCTCCACTGCAAGTTGCAACTGAGGGTATAATTTGTGGTTGCATATTTTAAATTAGGGGGCTACTTGCAGACTTTGTGTCAAGCTCTCTGTCACTCAAAGTAGAAAAGTTTGGTCGTTAGTAATGTGGTTCATGTGTTTTTTTTGTGTGATATTTAAGTTTAATTTAAAGTATGTGCCAACAGACTGCAATTGAAAATTAGCTTTGAGCTAACTCTTCAATGCACCAAATAGCAACATTTTGGCTTAATATCGTACATGGTCCCTTTACTAATGAACTGAATTGAATGAATAAATACAAATGTACTTTAGCACTATAAGGCTGCTTGTTGTTTAAAGGGTTGGCAGAGGCTTTTAAGCACGAGGCAATAATCCTAGGTTTGTCTTTTTTTCTTCATCTTTGTGATTTAAGTTTCCCCATGAAGCCTTGAAACAGATGTTTTGACAAGTTTTTTTTGTTTTTTTTTAATTTAAGAGGAATTCAGCTTTTCCAAAATCCTGAAACTTATCCCTGGGGCGGAATTGTCAATTTCATCATCCACAATGTGCTTGCACTTATCGGCCTGCTGTGAATTTAGCCATACTCAGAAATAATGATAGCCAAAAACTGCTGAATGGACTCTCAAAAAAAAAACAGAAATTACTGAGAAGCTGCATCAAAGGAACAAAGGGAAAGGAGTATAATTGGAGGTCAAGTGAACACGTGATTGAAGTTTTTTTTTATATAAAGCATGTCGACGTTTTACTGAAATGTGCAATGCACCTCGATGAGAGGAACAAAGAAAATCATTCTTTGGAATTGGAGAAATATATTCCTTAAGTTCTCTGTCTCTCTCAGATGTGGACATGAATGTTTTATTAACACTTGCATACTATTCCACTGCTGAGTTTTGCAGGTGGGTTACCCCGGTGGCCATCAGTGGTATTGCAGCAAAAAAATATAACCTCAGCAAGAGAAACTACACCTCAAACAGCATACACGTTTCCCCTTAAATATGAGTACAGAGCATGATATGGACATGGAGATGTTTCAGTGTTTCAGCTGACTGAGTATTCATCCATTTTTTATTGAGCTGAGTTTACAGAGGAAAAAACGCAGCAGAACAAAGCAAAGACAGAAGCTGCTCACAGAGCAATATAGCACACACAGAGGAATGTATTTCTACATTCATGATTATTATTTACTGGAAATCAAAATAAATGATGCCAAAATTCTCTTTCAGGTAAACTTAGACTTTACTTTACTGTGCAGCTTTTTCATACTAAGCCCAAACTTAGATTAAAAGGAGAAAATGTCATTTATCAGGCTCTCTGATTTCTCTACTGTCTTTCTGCTGATAACATATTTGTCTTTCTGTCTCCTCTTGTTCTTTATAATTCAGCTTTCCTGCATTCTCCTCATCAGCCCGTCTACACTGCAACCAAACATGGAGTCATTGGCTTCACCAGAGCGATGGCGGTAAGACAAATCCGCAGAGTAGCTGAAATATAGGACAATAAAGGATTTACTGCATGGAGCTAATCTTTGTTCTCACAGGACGCGTCCTCTCACGGCGAGTACGGTGTCAGGATCAACGTCCTGTGTCCCGCCTTCGTGGACACCCCTCTGCTGCACTCGGTGGAAGACGAGGACAACATGGGAAAATTTGTCAAGTTCAAGGATGATTTCAAACGCAGCATGACCAAGTTTGGAGTGTTACAGTAAGTTCGCTCATGATTTAATGGATTATATTTCTTCTTCGGCAGTCAGATCCTTTTGACTTGACCCTAAATTTGCTGCACTGGCTGCAAAAATAAGTGTTTGGGAAATGAGCCTACTTCTCACTTAATTTATTTCCTCAGTAAATCATTTCACAAAGAGTGTATTGTCTCAATGTCTAGTTTCCAGTCTTCTTCAATACATGCAGCATGGTGTTCATTTAGTCAATTATGGACCCATTTAAAAGTCATATGGAAACTAATGCGCTAACAAATGGTTCTTTTAAGGTTAAATGTCAGATTTAGTGATCTGATTAGTGTCTCTCCAAACAATTGTAGTAACAAATGAGGGGCCTTGAAACACTCAGCTTCTTCCTGGCATCCAGTTTTGATTTCACTCCAGTGGAATGGACGTTATGAATCTATTCTTTTCAATTGGAGGTGTATGTCAAGCTTGCAATTTGAATGAGATCATTATAAAATGTGGTTGTGTATGTGTGCCTCATCTTATCATGAATCCTCTGTGCGTTTGTCCTCAGGCCATCATTGATAGCAGAGGGCATGATGAGGCTGATCATGGACTCCTCTCTGAACGGAGCGGTGATGAAGATCACCTGCTCAAAGGGAATCCACTTCCACACGTACGAACCCATGTCTGCCTGAGACCCAACATGCTGGACTCCACACTGCTGCTGAGGAGAAACACACATTATTCTTACTGCAGCGGAGCACAGACTGGATCAGGATCACATCTGACTGCTGTAGGAGTTTTTTTTTTTACAAGAACTAAATCAGAGCTTTGTCTGGATTCTACTGGAAGAACTGCTCAACAATGCCTCATTATGTAAACACCTGTATGTCTCATGATATCTGAAAGTCATATTTAAAGAATCATACATTTAAGAGTTTTCCACAGCGAATATTTAAACCTTTGACACACAAAAGCTATAGATCCTTTTGACTGAGGTTTGAGTTCAAGGGAATATTTTGCGGGCCCGTTTCATCCACCTCAGACTCGACTGATTCACTATGCATCTTCTTTGTTATTATAGAAAATGTAACAGTGATTATTTAACAGCTGTTTTTTATGATTTGTGTTTAAAAATAATAATAAAATATAGTGTGAAAATCTTGGTCTCTTTTTTCAAATAAAACAAGGGAAAATGCCCTCAAAGTGTCAGTTATTATGAATTCATGAACGTAATGAACGCCATAAGGAACAGAGGCCAGTGTGCAGACTTCATAAAATCCTAATAAGTGACACCTCCAAGGGCATTATCCTGTCATCACCTGTCTTTGACTCAGACCTTTCTTTTGATACCCGGGTGTCAAAAGTGATGCTGCTTTGTTGAACTGAGACAATTAACCTAAATCAGGTCCTTCCTTTCTCCTGCCTTCTTAGAAAAATTCATCCATGCATTTGTATTTCTTCTAAACTCAACTACTGTAATGCACTTTATTCAGACATTAGCAAGCGTAACATATCAAGACTGCAACTCTTTAAAACACAGCTGATAGGCTTTGACTTGGCTTAAGGGGTAGTTAGGGAACCTTTTAGGGTAGTTGGGGAACCTTTTAATGTAGCTAGGAAGTAGCCGAATGCTTACATTCAGTTTGAAATAACCAAAGGAAAAGCATTAAACTGTGTAAAAAACAAACAGCTCCACTGATTCCTCTATTCCGCACTGCTCACACAGTCCTGTAGGCTGTTTGTTTATTGAGTGAAGTGTTTTGTTTGGTCCTCTGTGTCCTACCTTCAGTCTGCTTAAATGTTTTAATCCTTTCTGCTTCTTGTTCCCACCCTCAATGTGCCCTCTTCTTGCTGTAAAAAGTGTCTTCCCTACTTACAGTAACATTAGCTATAGCTATAGCAAGACGCTTAATTCTTACATGAAACAATGTTTTAAAAAGGAAAGTGTCCTCTTTTTCTTCACTCTCTTTACAGTTGGAGGCACATTCAGCCCAGTTTTTAACTGGTTAAATTTTCTTAGTAAATCCACTATGAAATTGACTTTTAGGTTAAAATGACATAAAACAATACCTCAACACTATCAACTTTTCCAAGAACCTGACGATTTTGCAGTTTACAGGAACATATTTATTTCTTTAATCTGATGATCTATAAATACAGGACAAAGATTATAACGCATGCTTTATTTCTGAGGGTGATCACAATGAAAGCATCTAGTTTTCATATTGCTTTGTATTTAGACTGTGGCTTTGCAGACACTGAAACAACCCATTGACTGATTTTTAACTCTCTTTTGGTACTATGGTTTTATTCTACTGTACAGTCTTTTCAATCAGAAAGGACCAGAACTATTCCTAGTTTATTTATGTTAACTTAAGTCCATTTCATGGCTTTAACGTCGATCATTTACAGGAGACTCCCTAAACTCAAACAGTAAACCCCCAAAATCAGCCTCTCACCAATCAGGAACAACAAACCTTTGTCTCTGATCAGCTGATGTAAATCAGGATGTGTGTCCCTGAAAGTGATGTATACACGCACACTTGGTGCACTTCCTGTTTGGCTGAGTGCAGCAGTAAACACGCCGCAGTCCCTGAACGCAGCACAAATATTACACTTCCAAAAATTCTTAAATCAAACATTATGGTAGAAAAATAACAAAGAAAACCGGCAGTGAAAAAGTATAAATATAGTAGACTTTACATCATTAAATGACTTGGCATTTCGTTTCAGAATCAGTATATTCAAAAGATGAATTAAGCTAGATTTTAGTTAATAAACTGCTCTGTGACTTCCTTACAGCCAAAGAATGAACATAAAGCTGTTATATGCAGCAATCCAATTTACAGTCAAATGTGTCTTTACATGAATTCTGCTAAGCTGTGAGCTGTGATTCAGGCTTTGCTCAGGGTTGACATTCCTTGTCACTTCCCCAAACAACTCCATCTTTTCACAAGGTTTAAATTGTTGGCCTCTTTCCAAACCGTCTCTCTCTCTCTCTCTCTCTCTATCTCTCGAGGAAGCCGTATGAACCTGCACTCTTAAGGTGAACAAAACTTTAACACTAGACTCAAGGGGGGAAAGTATCTGTTTGCCCCACCAGAGGTAAGACGGAAGTCAAAATGATAAAACTATGATTTATAAAAGGATGATTAAATTGAAGTGTTTGTTAGACCTATTGTGATGTTATACAGAAATCATTGAAAAGTTTGATTAATTTGGAGGTACACAAGAATGAACTTAATCTATCTCAACACTAGCAGTTTGGCTCTTGTTGTCAAAACTGAAAATTGTCACTTATAAATCCTTATCAGAGACACAGAGATAAGATGTTTTTTAATCTGATAAAGCTGTTAAGTGGGTTTTTTTTAGGGGGGGGTTATATATATATAGTGAAACCTCATAGAAAATGGTATTTCTGTTAACCTAATCACTTAATCTATGTCACTATCTCTTTTTTCTGTTGGAAGTGGAAACAACAAAATTCATTCTTCTTGGTTTCTAAACTTATCATTTTTATGTTTTGCCGTCTCTTGTGACTAATAACTAAATAAAGTACTTCAAGAAAACTTATTTGACCACTGAAGTTTGCATGGATCTGTTTTGAGCTCAGCTGGTACTTAATGTGGTCAAAAGTAAACTCTAAACAGACATTAAAGGGTTAATCATGATATCAGCTACTAGAGCATTAGTCTTTGTAGACTTTCAGGCATTAAAGCTAGTTGATTAGCCGGACACCTCGCAGTCACTGCTTGATGGAACTGCTCAGGAAAACACTAAAGATTCAACCTAGTGACAAACTGTGTCCAGATCAAACAAGACAAAACACGAGCAGTGTGCTTTAGAAAAGCAGGCAGAAGTACAGCAGGTTTTTATTATTTTATTTATTAGAGCCAGGCATGCTGGGTTCCTTTGTTTATAGTCTTTAGGCTAATCCACACTAGAATAAGCTAATCCTCTGTTGGCTTAAATATATGACAGTGGCTTCAGTCTTCTCATCCAACTGGTTTATTGAGTGAAACATGCAGAATACACTCCTTCAAATGAGTCACAGTCAGAGTTGATACATTTAATTCACTTATTGTTTGATTATGAAGCACATATTGCTGAATGACTGTCGGTACATTTCCCTACAAAGAATTTGGAAGCTTATTAGCTCCAGCTGTGTTTACGCGACGACCATGTGAACCAAACAGTCCCTGTGCTGATTAATGGAGGGTCACTACATCCATACATGCATGAGATGCTGTTCATCCTTCTACATCAAATGCATGAATAACTGCTTTTTCTTATTTTTCATGATCTGCTGTCTGTTGCCTTCAGGCCGATGTTTTGTTTTTTTACTGGGAACACATATGTGTTATGGACCATCTGTCTCTGTATTCTTCATGTGCTTCACACTCTGCTGCTTTCTGCAGCCTTTATGTTCTGATTGTAGTGTTCAGTGTGAGTGCAACACAATAAGTTCAAGTCTCATGTAAATATGCAGTGGTAGCTTTATTCCAGCGTTTTCTTTTTTACAACAATAGAATAAATTAAGATCATATGTACAAACTGAAATCATTATCTGCTCCTCAGATAAAGCACAATGATTGTGTTGGCTACGTTCTCGTCACATTACAGCTAAGCTAACCTCAAGCTCGTTTGAAACAAATGAACTGTTTGTTCATGTCTTCTGGCTCAGGAAATTATAAAATGCAGTTGGCCGGTTGGCTGAAGCACAAAAATGTTACTCACAGCCCGGTTTTCATTTTTATTTTCCATTACAGCACTTCACATTCTGCTAACTCTTTCATGGCAATGTCCTCTGTCTCTGTGTGTGTGTGTGTGTGTGTGTGTGTGTGTGTGTGTGTGTGTGTGTGTGTGCTAGAAAGGATTGATGCGGATTCCTGTTCCCAAAGGAGAGAAGGGGTTGACTTTAGCCCACATTAGAGCATCATTCAGAGAGATTGCAGATTTACCATCCTCCAGTAAAAACACCGGACCCTGCAGGTTCAAAAGAAAATGAAAGCATTAGAAATCTCCTCACTATGTAAAAGTAGAAATTGTCCCCCAGAAAGACTTTTCGAATGGCTGTTTCTGTGCAAAGTCAATTAAACCTCATGTCATAGATTGGACATATTAAATTCAAATAATTATAAACTCAAAATATTTAAAAATTAGCTGGAAGAGAGAAAGTCTTGCTGCTCTCAGTTTGAGATGGTGGCCATGTTGGCTGCTTCAAGGGTTCCCTGTCCATTTTCCCTCTTTTCTCTACTTTGTATTGAAACATCCATTAAACTAAATCCTGACCGATAAATCGGCCAGCCGATAATATCGGTCAATATAAGCATATCCACTGACCATCTGTATCGGCTAATTTTATCGCCGATATTACTAGATTTACTTAGCAGTCAAATAGCATTTCATTTGAATATCATTGAATTACACTAGAAGTTCTCTTTCTGGCTGTCACCAGCAGAGTGCGCTATATGGATTACAACAAACATTATCACTCTCCAGGGTGTCACACGGTGATGCACGCACAAGCACAGTTACTTTCCATATGAGTGACCATCTTGTCTTCGTTGTACTCAATATCTTTTTTAGTGTTTGATAACTGCATTTCAGGGATCAACGCAAAAATGTGCAAAAAATAACATAGATATAAAAAAGATATCGGCCAATATATCGGTATCTAATTTGTGTCACTCTCAAATGTCGATATCGGTATGGGCCCTAAAAATCCATATCAGTCGGGTCCTATTTTAAACAATTTCTCATGTTATGTCTGTTGTGTGTGATATTCACAGACAGATAAGCCAGAGAAGATTTGTACTTAATTTCTAAAAACACACAAACATAAATAATGTAAACACACACCTGTATTCTGTGTCCGGTGAAACAGGACAGCTGAACGTCAGAGTGACTCGGCAGATTGGAGCCCGTCACATAATCAGCGCCGCATAAAACTAAAGCATCTGAGAGAGAGAGAGAAGACACGTGTCACTGGTTAATGGTTATACACTTATATATAAAGCAGGTCTCACTCTGTCATTTATTCCCCTATGAGCCAGGATGTGTGAAATCCTCTGCTAGTGTTCTGCTGGCTGTTCCACAGTCCAGGCTAAAAACCAGTTCATGTAGCTCATCTGCCCTTTGCAAGATTTGAACACTGTCTCTGTCTTGATCTGTTTTCTCCCCACTTTGCTCCTACATCCTTTGAACAAGAAGGTGCATTCTCAACCACAAAATCTTCACTTGCTTCTGCCATGTCTGTTTTGGCTGCAGATGCAAGAGAAGTAATGATGCTGTTGACAAGAGAAGCCAAGAGCACATAGCACCCTCTGCAGGTTAAAAAGAGTATCACAATAAAGTTTTTTATTTATTAAACAGTATATTGTCTCAATTGAATTCTGAATTGATTTCTGATTCTATCCTGGGGTATTGTTGTACAGTATCCCTAGTGTCTGTTGTGTGTCTGTTGACAAGAGAGCTCAGGTATAACTTAATGTTTAAACAGAGAAGTTTGTTTGTGATCATGGATTTATACAAAAACTCATGAAAACTTTGTATGAAATATTAAGAAGTAAAAGGAGCTAAAGCTATTTGATTTATCGATTCAATTATGTCACCAACAAAAGCAGTCTCGGCTCTGAACTCTTATATCAATGTGAGCCCAAAACATCATCTTTGTTTACATTTTACCAAACTGAGACTGTTTCACACAACCAAACAAAACACTAACAGTTTGTTCAGTTTTGGGAAAACGTCAGAGTTTGGGCTAAAGAAAAAACATCAACAAGTGGTTTAGGTATAACATGTTGATCGTAAGAGCAAACATCAGACCAACAAGTAATCTTTGATAATACAGCCCGGCCTTCACCTGCATCCCAATCTTTCCTCCTGACGATGAAGTGATCTAGGATCAAAAACTGGGTTTCAAATGAGTAAATCTGGTTGTAAAATTATGGAGAGTTCCTTTTTACAAGAAAACTAAATTCCTTTTATTAAATCAAGGTTTATTTATGTTAACAAAATAATGTAATAGCATGGAACAAATGTAATGCTTGTCTAAAAAGGTGAGAATTCATACACTTATTAATTCATGTGTTGCTTGGACCTTGTAAGCATTTCTTGTTTAAACTTTATTTTGTTCAATTCATTTTATTAATGTGCCCATTTAAAAAAAGCTAAACCTCCTCAAGTGTGAATTCAAAATTATTTCTGTAATTTATTTAAAATTTAAGTTTTATTTCAAAAGGATTATATTTTGAAAAGTTTACAATAAAAACAAAACTTGTTCGTAGAAAAGTAGTGTCAACTTTTTAGGCCAGCCCAGCTGAAACACCTTGTTTTGAAATGTTCTATTTACCAGAGTCTGTAGGCTGGATTCTCCTCTCGAGGCAGCTGAACTCGTCTCTCTGACTGTCTGATGGAGGACTGTTGAAAACACACAGAAGTATAAATATGATGCTGTAAACAAGAAGCTGTTCTACTGTTTCTCTTTTCCTACAGTTCATCTGTAGCCCCTCCCACTCCAAGTTTGTAATTACACAATATTTCAAAATGAACCTGGTAGCATTCTGAGTTGTCAAAGCAAAAGAATACATCCAATCAAGGTTATTCACATTTAAATGTCAGTTTCAGTTTAACCACTTTAACTAATCAGTAGCTTTAAGCAAAAAGATATGGGACCGTTAATTTAAAATTCATGCGACCACGTATTAAATATGTGAAGTAGGACACCTCTGTTTCATGAACCAAGCACAAAGACGAGGGCTGACGGGGTGTATATGTAACACACCTTCATCAGGTAAGCAGACAATAAAGGGTCAACAAATGTGTAGGTCATGTTAAATAAATAGAGAGGGAGTGAAGGATGATAACGAGGATTATTGGTTTACTATAGGGAAGTTTGGTGTGTGTAAGCTTTTGTGTGTTTCTGTGTCTTTGTGTGTGTCTGTGTGCGCTGCCTGCAATCACTGATGGAGCCGCTCTGTCACACTTGGCAACCTGACACATCAGTCAGACTCTACCTTGCATGTGGTGCGTCGTGAATAACAAGTCATAAATGTGTGGACTGAATACATTCTGACGGCAGTCTGTCAGACGCTCGTGTTTACAGACTACACTCATTCTAACTTCCCCACACGATCCTAGATCCAGAGTCTTCTCATGAGACATCAGAAACATGTGTTTATCTCCTGTTACCTGATCTGTCAGTCAAGCAGCCGCAAGAACATCTTTGTCATCAGTCATGACGACAATGTCTGTCTCTACATTTTGACTATAAAGCCCTTTTAATATAGCCAGTTCAAGGCGCAATATTTATGCAACAGGATCACTGTAGGATGGTGTAGCCAGTGGTGTGACACAACGTTGTGTGTGTGTGCATGTCTCGGTGTGTTTGTACATGGAGCCACCAATGTTTGTTTACGCGTTGTGATGACAGCAGAGAGCTTTGTTACGGCGCTGATGCAGAATCACAATTAAATGTCTGAAAATACCTGAAGACTTTGCACTCCAGTGGGTGTAGGATGTGTGTGTGTGTGTGTGTGTGTGTGTGTGTGTGTGTGTGTGTGTGTGTGTGTGTGTAAACACTGTTCCTGGATCAGATTTTGCTGCTCTTTATCTTTCTCAAGTCAGATCTCATCTCTTGATGCCATGATGAAGCCTCTGCTTTTAGCGCCACACTGTCCAGTGATGTCACGCTCAGAGTGGAAAGTTTGAAGAGCATCTAATGAAGACTGAAATGGACTAATGGAAATGGCTTAATGGAGGAGAAACCAAACTTTTGTTTCAGCACTTTCCTTTAAACAAAACGCAAAAAATGTCTACGGTCAGATGGTAGCTAATGTGTTATTAATTATGTTTTAAAAATGAAATATTGCCTGATAACTCTCTGAATTTTCACTATTCGTTGCCTTTGTAGGTGCTTATAAATCAGGAGAAAGTGTTAAGTCAAAAAATTGACAGATTCTCAACATCTCAACATGACTCGTAACCTGAAACACAGCAGGACAGCATGATTAAAACATTTGAACATGGCCCATTGCCTGAAAACAGTGCAGATATGGATCATTCTAATGCAGAGTGTGGACGACTTCTTCAGGCTCCGTTCTTCATCTGACTCATTTAAAGCCGAAAGAGGAGACGGAAGCTAAGAAATGTCCCCACCCTCCTCTTTAAACTCTTACTCAATCTTTAAATCTGATGTTTGTGTATGTTTTCAAGGAGATCGGACTTCATTCAGTTGAACAACGATGTCTTTGTGTTTATGTGCGTAACCTACTTGCTGTTACTCTGAGTGCATGCCCTCCAGGCATCGAGCTCCACAGACAGCTGCTCGATCTTCAGAGGAACACACACCTCCCTCCTCTTCAACAACTGGCTGAGAAAACAGAGATAAAAACCCTGGAAGCTGGACTGATGCAGTTTAAACATTATTATAAAAATTATCTAAGTAAAGCTTGGCATCAAATTATCGCCGCGAACCGCAGAGAAAATCACTCCAGCATACTCCAGCTTTGTCTGAGACTGTCTTCCTGTGTGCCAGCTCTTTCATATTTGGCTTAGCTCATCTTGTTTGTGCAGATTCATTTTCTATTTAACCCTCCAGTATCCAGTGAAATGGTAAAAAGTTGCTGCAGTTCACTGGAAGACTTCACTACAGTGACCACTGAATTGACCCAAAGTTGTGTATCTACCTGGTGTATTCATAGAGAGCAGGTACGATGGTAGAGTATTGTCGTCTTATGGCCAGCAGACCTCCAATATAACCACACAGGATCAACAGCTCACTGCGGGATCTACACACACAAACACACACACATATATACACACCACAATACAGTCTGACATCTTCTTAACAGATGAAAGGAAAATGATTAAAGACGTCATTAATGATGATAACAAATGTTCTCACTGTGTTAATTTGGCCATAATAAGGCGGTCTGTTCTGATGTAACTCAGCAGATCCAGGATGGGCTGAACACTGTCCACCGTCCAATCAGATCCTGCCAGCTGTTCTGGTGAGGAGGAAGAAATAAAGAGTGTTTCTGGTTCATCATTTCATCACTTTAGTGTTATATTTATTTATGGTTGCTGCCTTTTAATTTGGGAACATGACTTGACATGTCAGGTTCTTTGTCATTCCTTCCCACAAAAACCTTATCTCACACCATAATGTCTCCTCATGGCTTTGCTTAGGTACATATTGTACACGTTGACTCATAGCACAGTCACACAAGTAGAGCGTTTCTTGGTGCAAGCAGGGAGACTTTAAAAGCTACAGAGGGGGTTTTTGATCAAATTAAATAAGGGATCCCTACAGGTGAAGTCATATTTTTAACAGTGATGTCCTCCTGATTCTGATTCTGATCATTTTTTAAACCATAAATCAGTTGTTACTTTGCTCTCGTCAAAGCTGCCTTACTTCAACAAATACTGTAATTAAACCCTGCAGAACTTGTGACTCGCTGGTCTTATCCAGCTTGACTGGGGACTTTTTCTGTGTTATTGTGTGACACTAAAACTGGCACTGAACCAACCATTTAAAACACCAAAGTCAACAAAAGAAAATGAACTGATCAAGGCAGTGGAAGACAAGAAATGACCGTGTTCTGCAAAGTAAACTGTTTTTGTCAATGGAATCTGCCCAGTTTAGAGAGAGCAATAAGCCACTATTCTGTTTGTTTTTTTAACTTTAGTCCTTCTCTGAAGCAATTATTGCTGTAATGTTGTCAGTCAGTTTGAATAATTATCTATCCAGCTAAGTTGAGTCATCATGTTTAAAATGTGAAGATTGAATTAGTACAGTTGGTTACCTCAATAACACTGAGGTGAAACGGTTCTGTCAATACCTTTTACATAATCTATCCCAATCTGCAGGGCATTCTCAGGTTCAGAGCTCAGCAGGTGGAATTTAACCGCTGAAAATAAATCTCCTTCACGCTTTGCTTCTTCTGCCAAGGCCTTACACCCCTCTAATGCAGGAAGACCACACTGAAACCACAGAAAAAGACAGAATCACATTAAGAATCTTAATGTCAATATCAGATGCCATGACTCACTCTATTTCATCTAAAACATGTCCTAGATCCAAGTTAATGATGGCTACTAACCTTTTCATGTAATTGGTTGATTTCATCAGCACTTCCTGGGTAAAATGCACAAAGCTTTGCCAATAAAATGAGGTCGTCAGGAATCATTTGAAGAAGTTCAGCTGAGAGCTCCCTGAATGTAAAACAAGGGTAAAGATAAAAGAGTTTTCTGAAGGCAGTCACTGTGCACAGTCACTCTAGTACAAGCATAGGTGAAGATATCCCTTTTCCACTTTCCCTTCTCATCTAAAGCTAGATGTTTACATTTAAGGGGGGTAAAATATATGTAAAAATGAATAGGAAATTGAATGCTAGGTAAGTTTGGGTCTTTTCCACTAACTGGACATGTGTGCATGGAGACGTACCACGTGGTTGTGCTCATGTACTTCCTGGCCAAGAGTTCAAGGCAGTAGGCTGTGCTCTGATTGGCTTTCTCTCCCAGAACGAGGCCCACACATGCGGCCAACTCCAGCTCGTTTCCTCTGATCAGACTAGACATGGCTAACTAAAAACAAGACACACATCCACACATAGTTCAATCATATTTTAAATCTATGCTTTATTATTATTACCAGAAGTCATGATGAAGGAAATATGCAACCATGGTCAGGTGTCCAGGTGTTAATGATATATCCCAGGCATATACCCACAGTCTATATCCTGCGAGTCAGTTCAGGTCAGACATGGTGAGGATTTACCTTGATGTTGTCCACAGCTAGATGGCAGCATGCAGCCAGGATCGAGCATCCATCCTGGAAGTACCACTCTGCTAGCTCCTTACAAACCTTATGGAGAAGACTTAACGGAGAAAAAAAGGAAATCAAATCAGGGATTGTAAACAGAGCTCCTCAACTCACAGATAGTCTAGAGTCAGAGATCAGATCAGTTACAATAATAAATAAATTCCCTAGCAAGGATGCTAATGGTAATACTAATGTGGGCGGCAGTAGCTCAGTCTGTAGGGACTTGGGTTGGGAATCAGAGGGTCACCGATTCCCATCAAGTTCCAGCACGGACCAAGTCCAGAAATTGGCCTGGTAGCTGGAGAGGTGCCAGTCCACTTCCTGAGCACTGCCAAGGTGTCCTTGAGCAAGGCACCCAACCCCCCCACCAGCTCAGGAGCGCCCACTGTGGGCAGCCCCCTCACTCTGAGACCTCTCCATTAGTGCATGTCCATATGATCCTGTTTGTGCATGTGTGTGTATTTCAGCCTATGTGTGTGTAGCATGTTAACTAGACAGAGTGTAAAAATGAATTTCCCCTTGCGGGATTAATAAAGTCTAAATTATTATTAAGCTAATTGAGCTTTCCAATTGCCTCAGTGTTACATGTTCAATAAATATTTAATACATCACTCCTATAACTATGAGGAGAAGAGTAACATGAACATTAAGAGAAATACAGACAATTAAGATCCTTTATTATTCTTATAAATACAACATTTCTACTTTGAAATGAATTAAAACTAATACTGTTTACTTATGCAATTTTTTATGTCTTGCTTTTTACAAAGATTATCTTCTAAATAGTTTTATTAGGATTTTTAGTTTTTGCTTCTTCTTTTCTTCTGCATTGTCTGAATCTAATAGATAAATGTAGCAGATATTAGCGTCATCCAAAGTGGCTTCTGTTTTGCATGACTGAGCTAACAACAAATCTGTGTTTGGATTATATTTCAAGGGTAAATTGTCCAATTGTATTTAAGTTTCTCTTGCTGCAGTGTTTTTCAACACTAAGACTAATTAACAAATGTAAACTACAGTGACATTCTATATTAAATGAACTGTATAAGCATCTCAATTATTTCAGTGTTAGTGATTTAGTTAGCAGCAGCTTCAGGGCTAATGTGTTTCAGAAATTTGTGTTGCGCCCTTAAATTTAAAGTTCAGTTTTAAGGAACTTGTGTGTGTATGTGTGTGTGTGTGTGTGTGTGTGTGTGTGTGTGTGTGTGTGTGTTTTACCTCTGGTATTGCTGTCTGTTATCCACGTCATTAGTTGTGTGATTAACTGCAGAGGTCTGAGGTGAACGAATGTTCCCTTCACAGGCTCCCTGAAATGTACGATTACTTTTTATTAGTATTACCTCATGACAAATATTTTCACAAACAACACAAACACAGTGACCTCTCTCCTTGTCTCCCTTCACTTATTTATTCACTCCTTGATCTGAGTCTGCATGTTTTGGATTTAGAATTGTTTATGTTTTATGGCTAGCTGTCAATGTTTTTCTTTTTTACTTTTGGACAGCACATGCTTTTATTCCCATCCCGTTTTCCCTTGTTGCATTTGTTTGTTGACTCTTGCTTGTGTTCTGACTGCCCTTGTTGGCCACTGTAGTAACCATTTATTCAAGGTCTACATTCATCCAAAGAAAATGTCTGTTACATGTCCTCTTATTACCTGTGCTACTATTAAGGCTTCCAGCAGTTGTCCTCTGCTGGTGAAAAAAGTTACAAGTTTTTTGATGTCTCCTGTGGCGATGCAGTATGGGATAGTGTCATCATTATCCTCCGCCATCAGCTGGTCAGCTCTCCTGTAACACAGCCGTATAAAAATGACATTACAAAGTATGACAAAACAATTTAAATAAAAGGCTTTACAGGAACATACACACACTCTGACAGAAACAAAACGTTTGCACATTTCTTGTGTTAATGTTCAATTGAGGTACATTGATTCTCAGATTCTTGGTTTAAGGGGTTAAAAGTGCTTGCAGGTATTTATGATGTTTTTGTGGCTGCAAAATCTGTTGTTCTTCTAGCACCACTGTGTTCTTTGACAAAATAGGTGGTGGTAGGTTTTTGTTTTTTTCCAAACCTGCTACCAAAACTGATACACACATATGAGTTTAGTCTTTTGGATGCGGTATTTTATTTATTTATTTCAAATTTCTCTGTTTGATGGAGCACTTGGGCTTTTAAACAAAAGATATATATATGTTCAGATCAATTGATTTTATTTCAATGCTTTCTCATGTAGTTTTGTATTTTCAAGCAAAAAGCTGACTGTATTTGAATGTCTTTTATTTTATTATATATTATTGTTATAATTATCTTATTTTATAATAATTATCTGGCAGGCTTCCAGCTAGTGTCCTCCCTTTTATGTCTCTGCTGCTTCCCACAGCCTTCAGACAGCACTCTTCCTCTTTTGTCATCAGGCTCCACAGTGATTGAGATTGGAATCCCGGACATCCCACTTCCACTTGTAAAAGCCACTCTCGTCCACCTTTTGTCCTGACAGTCCTGAACCAGCTGTTGATATGTGGCTGTTTTTTCTTCTAAATGGCTCCTCCCATGGGACAATTTGTTCAACCAGAATAACTTTCTTTCCCTCCAAAGACTCCACAGGGATGTTTGATCTCATAGATGTGGACAGAATCTCTTCTGGTCAGTGGAGCAATATCCCGAGGTCTGCCTTCATTTCCCATGCCTCGGTGGACTGCAACAGATTCTGTCTGGCTTAGCTCTGTCCTACATCCTCTACACCTTTTTCACATGGGGGGTGGTGCTTTTTTTGCTTATCTAAACGTGCAATTAGAGTAGATATCTACAATTACAATGTTTTTTATGTGTGATTTAATCTAGTTTTGAATAGGTTAAAAATCGAAACCCACAGACAGTAACAAGGCTTACCTCTGCATGAGCTTCTTCCAGTACTTCATGGAGACTCCTGGTGCCACAGATAAAGCTTTCTCCCACTGAAACAGAGATACTGTTGTTATTCTCCATCTGCTCAAAGCTCCAATGAGAAGATTTTACTGGATATATAAAAGTTTGCAATTAATGTCGATCCCTTTATGTGACCTAAAAAGCAAATAAAGAAAATCAGCAACAAGATTTGTCATTTCTAGACAGTTGATTTTTAATATCTGTAACCATCACTGCGGGCTAACCGTCAGACAGAGTGAGATACAGCATCCTGCAAATACAGCCTTTGTTTACACCTGCAAAGAACCCTTTGACTGTTAACTAAAAGCAGGATGAGATTTCATCAGAAAACTTTCACATGTACAGGACAAAATCAGAGATTAGACAAACTGCTGGGTCCACAGGGGTCGGCAAAAACAAACCTCACAGATCCTCACAGGACCTTTAAGTTAGTTTGTCATTTGAATCTATTTCTTCTTTAAATCTTTGTGTTTATGATTAAGCAAATATAACCATTACAGTGGCTTTGACCTTTCAACTGTCTGTTTTTGCAGGTGATTCATGCGCAAAGGCTTTAATTCTTCACTCTCAGATTCCTTCACAGCCGAAGCTTTAAACGTTACAGGTGCTTCATTCTAACTGACGGTTATAAAGGTTTAACAGCTAGGCACATTTGTAAGATAAGAAGAGAAACGCTTAACTATGAAATACAGTGATGTACATGAAGGAGACATAATTACATCATGTCCACCTGATACCAAACTTATAGTTTACAACAGTTTACTTCATAAGGCTTCATCCCACCATCACTACCTGCAGGAGCTGATCCTTGGGCAGACACAGCCAAATTCCAATTATGAACACAGATAATGTATTATATTCACACTCTCTTTACCTGTCCCAGCTCCACCATTAATTCACAGTATCTCTGAATCTGTCCCAGTCTTAGGTGGATGTCTGCTGCTTCTTTCAGCCTCTCCTCTTTACTCGGCGCTCCAATCCCTCCTCCAAACTTTGACATCTTGACTATAGTGAGCTCCTGTGCTGCAGACTGAAGAAACAAGAGGAAATAGAGGGGGAAAAGGGAAGCAAACTATAAGACACTTATTTTACCCACATATTTAACAACAATGAATGCACCCCTCAAGGTTTCCTCAGCTGAACACCACTTAAACATTATTGACTATTTATTCCCTTCTCCTTTCTCTCTAGCTTAAAGATTGTTGAAAGACCTCACAGTACGGTGTCTCTGGTGTCTGTTCATCTTTCTGTTCTGATCACAACAATTTAACATACTCACTGTTTTAAACTTGAGCAGGTGTTTCATGTGCATCACTCCTTTGCTGTAGCTGGCAGGCAGCAGAGAGTCATCCTGACCGTTCACAACAGAAACCAAGTCCCACAGGTTACTGCTGCCCCCTGGAGGCTGAGATGAGACAAACACACAAATAATCATTCAGCAGGATGCAATGTAACAAAAAGTAAAAACAAAAAATGATAGTTGATTCATTGATAGGTAATGAGTAAAAACTAAAAACATTCTAGCTTTAATTAAATATTTTGTGCTGTGTATCTTTTTGTTTCTTTACAGAATATAAAAAACACAAGTTGGACCTTTTACAACAATTTCATAAAAAGCTGCAGACAGTCAGTATCATTAAAAGTATACGTTTACTTAGCTTTTTCTGTTGTTGTTTTATTAATAATAATAATAATAATAATAATAATAATAATAATACATTTTGAAGGCATTAAAGACCAATACCAGAGTGTCTCTGCTCTCTTACATTCCTTATCTGAGTAGGATTTTATTCCGATTAGTAATGCTCCAAGGCAAATAGCCGATCGTTGTAAAGGATTTTGGGGTGGCTCCTGGCTCTGAAATTTGCTATAAGATTTGGAAGCTACTTAGAGACTATAGTTTGTCCTTTAGCATTGAACTCTTCCAGAAGTAAAGTGATACACATTTAGCAGCAGCTAAAGAGAATCAGCCATCACACTGAAATAGACGCCACACAAACAATAAAAATATGAACTATCAGTATTTTGGGTGCAGTTACCGAGAAGCATTCAGAGAACCAGCGCAGCTTCTTGGCCCTGACGTCTGAGCTCAGTTTATCCAGATCTTGTTTGATGTCTCGAGACATTTTACTGCAGAGCAGCGGTGGCGAGCCAGGAACCATTGCCGTGTCTGCAGAGACACAAAACCACTGTGGTTAGATCAGGTTTGAGAGCATCATATCATTAAAAAAAAACAGACAAACGAGTCTGTTATCACCTGTGTTTCCGATGATTTTCTCCCACGGCTGGTCGGTGAGGATGTTCAACAGCAACGGAGAGATGAGCGGAGTGAGAGACCACAACCTTACTGTGCTGTCTCTGCTGCAGCTGGCCATGGTGAATGGACGGCTCTGATGGCACGTTAGACCTACAGACACATGCACACACCTTGAGTATAGAAAAGCCATGAGAGAAATACTGGAGTATAATGTTGGTAACATGGTTCAACAAATCTAATAAAGACATCACAGCTATGTACCATGTCATTGTTCAATAGATTGAAACCTTTAGTTTGCATACAATTTAAGTAAACAGTAAATTTGTATTTTATTTTAATTTTCATGTAATGGGCTGTAATTTTCAAAATTAAAGTGGAATCAAAGGTTGTGGCTTTTTTAAAAGCTGGACCCTGTTTTCACATGTTATTATGAGTAAATGACAAATGACTCAGTAGATTTCCTCAGCCAGCAGCCGTGACGGTCACACTTGAGTCTCCCAATGAGAAACGTATGGTAGAGCCATGTTATCCTTGAACACATTGAACCCCATCAAAACATGTGCAATACATTTTTTGTTTTAGCTAGCCTACTGACAGACTCAAATTGCTATTCTGAGCGTCTGAAACATTACAGAAAAGGGTTGCCTCAGAGGGTAAGCCTTTCTGGTGCAACACCAAACTGTCTTGTACCTTTCAGCCCTTTGCACACCTAAACTTGTAAAAAGGATCCGGCTTGGTCTTCCTGTGGTTCAGTCTTACCGTAGACATCAGCTCCGTGATCATAGACTGAATCCAGACATGTGCCATCTCTTGTGTCCCACACTCTAATTGAATAATCCCAAGAACCTGCCAAATGACACGACAAAATAAAATTCAAACCCAACACACCCGAGTGTGCAATGCAGTACATTTCCTTACTATTCACTTTCTTGTGTTCATAATGATACCATATCACAAAACCTTAATATCCTTACACCCCTAATGGTGTGGACTGGTGTTGGGGTTAATAAAAGAATATGAAGATGTGTAACGAAATGAGCTGTAGTTTTTAACCTAACATTTGTTTAAAAAAAGAGTTTGATGAAGTTGTTGTAATTCCCCATAAGGACCACTGGAGGTCACTAGTGCTTGTACTGTTAGTAAAAGTCGTTTTCTGATAACTGCCAAAGTATTCTTACTTGAACACAATGTTCAACGTCATCAGTTCATTGTGAGAAAAAAAACATTTCTAATTTATTTCTAGACATCAGAAGTTGTTTGTTGCTTAAATGTGAACAGCTTGCGAACACAAATCCACTGAAACTTAGTTCACAGAATATGTGCTTTACTAGAAGATCTGACAGGAGGAACATTACCTGATATAAGAAGGTAAGGAACCTCCGTGTTCCACATCAGTCCTCTGACTGGAGCTGTGTGACCACTCAGCACATTGATGCAGGCGTCCTGTGTGTAGTCCCATATACGAACAGTACTGCGCACACACACACACACACACACACACACACACACATTTTGATTATATAAAGGGACACATATGTGAACGCAGAAAATAAATATTCTTGTCCCAGTCTGCGAATTCAAATTTTTGAGGGAGCACTGCACAGCAGGAGCTCCACATAGACACACAGTCAGACACACACAGAGTTGTGCTCCCCTCACTGGCTCCGCTGATACCGTCTTACCTATGTAACACCTCTGTAACCTCCGAAGACGGTACACATAGGGGATCACTTTACCCCCCAATTACAATGCTATGACATTCAGATTGATTGGACAATGTTCTTATTTGATTCCTTAAACATCTATTATCCGGTCTGCATGAGTCCCTTCTCTCTGTGTGATAACTCACCCATCATCTGATCCAGAACACAGTATACCCTCTCTGAGTGGAGACCAGCGAACATGAAAAACTTTGGCTAAGTGCCCAGTGAAGACTTTCAAAGGCTGATCAGAGCTAGTGGCCAGGTAGTACACACGGACATTTTTGTCCTCACAGCCTGTTGCGATCATATCCCTGCAAAGACAGAGACAGAGATATATATTATATATATTATATATAGAGAGAGAGAGAGAGAAGAAGGGTGTGTGAAAATCTGTGGTCACTCATTATGAGATTCTTGGTCACTTTGATTAACAAGGGTACTGCTAGCTGTCTGCTACATGTCACCTCAGCTACGAGTCCCTGGTGAGCCAAATGTGGACATTACGGTGGATAAACATTATAACATCTCTGTCTTGCTTGAAGGTAGATACACTCTAACAGTGGTTCTCAACTGGTGGGTCGGGACCCAAAAGTGTGTCGCAGAGTGGGTCGCCTGGATTTTTCAGGGAGGAGTTGGTGGTGGGTCCCGAGGCGAGATGAGTTGAGAACCACTGCTGTAAAACATGCAGTGCTTCACCATCTGTTGTACTGTAAATAGGTCTGTTAGTTTCTAATAAGAAAAGTCTGTATTATTGTATAACGTAGATAACAAAGCATTTAGTCCGACTTCTCCCTCTCTAGCATCAGTCTCTTGTCCAAGTATGCTTACTTCTGGCTACAAAGCTAGGATGGTAACTGTCACTTCATCCATTCTCAAAAAGAGATTTTTTCCATTTTCTTTTCAATTACTGATAAATGCATGGCCTTTGAAACATTTGTCTGAAAAAGATGTTTTTCTTTCTTGTGTTATGTCTCTCAGACACAGTCTTAACAAAAGATAAAGTCAGCCTATTTATAATAGGTACCCTAGTTCATACAGCCAGTGTTATCTTGAGTGTTGTGTGGCAGCTTATTGAGATCTTACTTGTTGTTCTGGCTCCAGTCACATCCAAACACAGCAGCAGGATGTTTGTACTTGTGCAGGATTTTCCCATCGATGGTCCGAATGATACTGGGGTAAAACAAAAGAGAACATTTAAAACTTTCAAAATAAGACAGATATTCTTTTATCTGTTTATTACAATAGGTACTTTTGAGAATAAAGGCCAACCAAAGAAGATGAGACTCACCAGAATCCATCTCCACTACAGGTTGCAATCCTCTTAGAGTCTTTATGGCTCCATGATATACAGAATATACCATTCTTACCATGCTGCAGGAGGACAGAAAGGATTTCATTGAACAGGCTCATATCAGCAAACATTTTGAAGTAAGTATCCTTTGAATTAAGGTTTGATGCAAAACATAAACATTTTAAAATCTGAACTGATTTGGAGATACTTCAAATATGTTTATTTAATGAATGTGAAGCCTGCCAACATTAAAGTAATTTGTCAGTGAAAGTCAAAGTAACCTCATTGAAGCGAGTGATGATTTTTCCTTTCCTGACGTCCCAGATGAACGCTCCATTACGAGATGTCGCTCCTGCGATACAGTTCAAGTCTCCTTCGAAGAGAGAAAGGTCAGCAACTTTTCCAATATAACATTTTTACTTTAGATGTTAATGCTGAGTTGGGACCAAGGGTATTCTGAGCCACCTGAACAGTTTGTGTATGTACGTGTCTATTGTGAGCTGGGATGATTATGTTATTGTTAGGGCTGTAACAATAAGTGTATTCATCCAAAGGCTAAAAAAGCAGTCACACACGGCAGTATCCACACACCAGGTGACGGAAGAGGAACAAATGCGGAAGAGGAAGCAGACGCAACAAGACACAAATGGAAGAGTAAATCAGAAGTAAAAAAATCTAAGTATCACACATTTCAAAGTGATGTAATTTATCACTGCAGACAGAAAACAGCCATTAAAATGATCACTCCAAGTTAGCCCACCTCTCAAATCAATGCACCATGACAACCATATTTTACGAGGGACTTCACAACTACTACAAGCTAGGTGTAAGACTTAAGCTGTAACTTATGCCTATGATTGAATTTTTTCAGCTAGTGCAACAACAAAATGTCTTCATTTAAAAATTACGTACAAACTAGGTTAGATTTTAACTTATGCATGGCTCCTGCAAACAAATGCCACAGAGAACCCCCCCCCCCCCCCCCCCCCCCCTCCGAGTGGGTTCTGGATGGAATTACAGTTTAATGGTCCTTCAATGGTATATTGATAACACCATAGTCATTTGGGGTTCTGGGTGCAACTTTTTACAGAGTTCTTGGTATCACCTTTTGTGTTTGGATCTGGGTATAACCTTTTTTTTTACAGGCTCTGCCAGGAACTAAAAATGTTCCCCTATGAGGTGAATGGTTCTAGTCAGCACCTTTATTCCTATATGACTTTATGATTCTTGTATATGTGAAGGCGGGATTGATCTACCTGGAGCCCAGGACAGCGAGTAGACCACGCCCTCATTGCCGGGGGAGGTGTAAACAGCGGTCAGTGTGTTTGTGTCCCAGATTTTGATGGTTCCATCAAAACTAGCCGTGGCCAGCAGGTTTGGATCATCAGGCTTAAACTTACAGTCAAAGATCGTCTCCACATGGCCCTGAAAAAAAAAAGTTCATTTAGTTAGGTGTGAGCATGTGCAAGGTGTTTACTGTGCCAAAGGATGTAACAGAATACCAAGTCTCGTAGGAAGTCCCATTTCTTGGCCCCCATGTCGTAGAGCCCCACCCCCCCATCCATGAAACAGCACACAGCGTGGCCCGGAGGCAGAGAGAAGGACCGGTTCTGTGACAGGGTTGGGGGAGGAACAGCCTCGCTGGTGGAACTGGTGTGCTGACTTTTACTGGGAGAGCAGGAACTCTGAGCTGGGGAGAGAGAGAGGGGGGGGAGAGAAGGAGAAAGAGAGAGAGGGGGGGGGGGGGGGAGAGAGAGAGGGAGAGAGAGAGAGAAAGAGAGAGAGCGAGAGAGAGGGGGGGAGAAGGAGAGAGAGAGAGAGGGAGAGAGAGAGAGAAAGAGAGAGAGAGCGAGAGAGGGGGGGGAGAAGGAGAGAGAGAGAGAGAAAGAGAGAGAGTAACTGGGACCAGGATACTTATTCATAAATTGGAAATATTTGAGAGTAAAGATTAAGTTAAAAAAGTATTCCTACATTAAACAGGAGAGCTTGCATCATAATAATTTATTTATTTATTTTCCTTGACATGCACATTTATGTTGTACTTTATGTCAAGTTTTTACCTTTCTTGGCCGGAGGGGAGTTGAGAACATGTAAAGCATGAAATCCGGTCTTTTTAAGTTTGAAGCTGTCCAAAGGAGTGGAGTGAGAGACGTTCCAGACTCTCAACACCCCGACCTGTGAGTCTGACAGACACACAGAGACAAATCCATCATTCATCAAAGTCAAAGAAACATGTTTGTAAAGTACATTTACACCAGCTGCAACCAACAAATCAAAGAAAATAAGAGAAGACAAACAAACTAAACACATAAACACAAATACAGGACACACTCCGGGTATCAGACACTTACATATAAAAATATATATACAGGATACGTGTTACATCGTCAGTCATGTGATCTGAGGGGTCTCGGTGTAAGGGTTTGGGGTGTCTGTGATAAAGGAGGGTCGAGTCTTTTTAGGGCTTAAAAAAGCTTAACCATAACACTTTAATAAAGAAAACCCAATTACAAATAGATCTTTGTTAATTGCAAAAACATCTTCATAAACGTATAAATATACATTGATTATCAAAAATCCTCCAAAGATCTTTTTGATATCTTTAGACACATACATTTCTTCTTTGATGTGCAGCGTATAATGGACAGATGTGTTTAGGATGGGAGGATCAGTTGCTGTGTTTTGTTTGTCTCTTTTTTTTTAAACTCAACAAAAAATGTTGAATACAAAAAGAAGTTGCCTCCAGCAAAGGTGTTACATATTTTCAATAGCCCAATAAACTGCTGTTAATATGAACTCTGTAATACTGGAGGATTAAAAAACAGGATTATGGGGCGCTGGGAGCGCAGAGGTTAGTGCGTGCGCCCCATGTAATGGAGGCTGTAGTTCTCTAAGCGGGCGGCCCAGGTTCAAATCCGACCTGTGGCTCCTTTCCCGTATGTCATGCCCCGCTCTCTCGCTCCCTGATTTCCAACTATATCCACTGTCCTATCTCTCCAATAAAGGCACAAAAAAGCCAAAAGAAACCAGGATTATTCTGGTTTCAAAAAGTTAATAACAACACGTCCAACATACCAACTGTTTGCACACTCCTCACCTCCAGTGATGAACATGCCGGGTGCAGAGGGAACCCAGGCCATACACTGAACTGATGCAGCAGCTGAAGGGAAGCAGAAGGACGTGATGCAAGTCAAGGCCTCGCTGTCCACCAGCCTGATGCCGTTATGGAGGTTTGACACTGTGACAGAGAAAACGAGTTACTGACAAAAACTGTAAGATAAAAAGCTAGTTTACTGTTCAAGTCCAAACCACTTCAGGTTAAACATTCAGTTAGTGTTGTTACTCTGTATTGGTACCTAATAAATATTCAGATGACAAAAGGTCCCATTCCAGCGCACTGACAGGGTCCTCTTCATCCGTCCCCTCTAGTGACTCTGGACGCAACACGTGCTTTTGGCTTTTACTGCCTAAACAAGAGAGACAAACAGATTATTAGCCATGTTGCTGTTTATGGGGACTGGAGAGAAGAGCAGTGTAACACATGTTATCCTTTTAGAAAAGTCCCGAGATGTCTTTTATCATTGTTGCTGTTGTTTTTTTTGAATGGCTGATATCACTTACTCACATTTTCTGGAATTATTATAAAACGTCCCTGATTATTTGAAATATGTTTTAATTACATTTCTTGAGTTGAGGAACATTTTCACAATTGTTAAAAAGGACTTTTGTCAATAACAAGAAAGAAAATGGACTGTGTGAAACCATGATTTGAATCATCCCCATTAAATCCATTTTACAGGGTAAAAACGAAATAGCGGGAATATTCATTCTTTAACAACAGAAAGCTGAGCTTCATTATTCACAACAGAAAGTTTGATTATGAGAGTCAACAGCTATGTGTTGTTTAGCTGTGATTGAATTGATTGAAATCAAAACCAGCACAATCTACTTCACCTCTAGGTTGCACTGAATGCAGAGATATGAACAAAAACGTACCCGGTTGAAAAATCGACAAACTCCCATCTGTGTGTCCGAACACCAGTTTGCCTTTCTTAGTGGGATGCCATCTGAAGAGGCAGATATCAGACAGGAAGGAGTGGGCTTCTTTGTGCACGGTGACCCCAGGGTCAGAACCTCCATAGACCCAGATGTAGAGGGGCCCACGCTGGGAGACAAAGGCCACTCCGTCGGCTGAGTTCCAGCACCAGCTGACTGACGTAGGGACACCTGGGAAGAAGGGGAGAAGATACTCTATTAGAGCCAATGAGAAAACAATAACCCAGCCTTTGCCCTCCATTGGCCAATAAAACCCAGGTGTAGATCATCCTCCACCTTTAGTGTTGTCGAGTCGAGCTACAGCCTTTTGTTCTGCTACGTTCCACACGATGAGAAGGTTATCAGCAGACGCTGACGCAAACAGGTCGGGGTTGTCAGGACACCAGCTGATGGCTGTAATGGTCTTCTTGTGTTCAGACATGATGGAGCGCAACTTGAACTCATTGTACTGCTGGTCCAACTACAACAAGGGGCAAGAGAGGGACAGAACAGATCAGATTTTCTCCTGTGACGGGTAATCATAAAGTCAAATCATTTTATAATGAATAATTGCATAAAAAAATACATTTAACCAAAAAAAGCACAACTATTGTAAATGTAAACTGTACTAATGGGTTGCAGTGAGTGAATGCTTAAAATATTTCTGATGGAGGGGTTTTGGTGCTCTTTTGGCATCATGTCTATAAGTACACTCACCCAGATGAACAATTAGTTTGTAAATATTAAGACGTCTAAAAGATGAAAAGGTACAAAACGTTTTGAAAATGCTGCAGGAGGATAAATGGACTGTAGTGATCAATAGTCTGCAATCAATGTAACAATCTTTCAGCACTAATCCAGCCACCTTAAATCCACACAGATTATTTTCCAGTCCTAAAATATGTATGAAAGAGGAATTTAAAAACACACAAATACTCGCTTGAGTAACATTATGTGGTAACCTGCTTTGCTGTCATCTTTTTTTTAAATCTACCCTTGTGAACACACCGTCTATAACACAAACACACACACACACACACACACACACACACACACACACACACACACACACACACACACACACACACACACACACACACACAAACACACACAAACACACACACACACACACACACACAAACACACACAAACACACACACACACACACACACACACACACACACACACAGTTCACCTGGTAGATGTATATTGCCAAAGTAGCACAGTAGGCGAAGCGGTCTCCGCTAGCAGCACACACGTCTTTGTTCCATGGCTGACAGCCTGCTGCCAGCAAGCCCACCTGCTTCACTTTGGCCATCCTCACCTACAAACAGACACAAACAAACGCTATTCATATTTAAGTCATTACAAATCCAGAGAGTTGGAGTTTGTTGGAGTAGTTGGTAGTTTGAAACATGTTAAAGCCCAGCAAGAGTAAACTTGACCTCTCTCAAGTATCAAAATCCAGAAATATCAAAGCCATACTCTGCTGCTAATGAAACAATTAGGCAACCTTAATACAACCTGAGAGTTTGTCATGTATTGAGTCGTGTTGGGAAGTGGATAACATTTGACCAAAAATGCACCTGCAGTTAATTAAATGATGCGGCTTAAAGTGGCTAGACGGCAAGTATTGATGTCTGATAAATGAAGAGCAGTAAAAAGGGAAATTTCAAACTTTGTAAATAACTTTAGTCATACTTCCTATAGTTCCAGTATCTTTTCACAGACTGAGGCCTAACATGTAACAGTCCAAAGACCATTTTCAGCTGAAACACCATCTGCTGGCGTTCTATTTACTTGTTTGGATGTTTATTTCTTTGCAGGACAGAAAATATAAACTAAATAAAATAAAAATAAAAATGAAATGAAATCTCTGAACAGTATTCTTGATGGAGTTGTTGCAGATGTAATGACTTTGTGTATCAGTACCAGAGACTGACAACATACTTAGATACTCCAAAGAGCCACAGGTTGAAGAGGATAAAATGATTAAGGAGAAGAAGCCATGTGGAGAGGATTAAATTAATCTCTCCTCTGATTGGTTAAGACGGCTGCTTATCTACTGACTGAATGCATTCACTGTAAGGAGCCAACTCAAACTACTGTATGTTTGAATGGTGTTACTGAACTCATGGCTACGATAGAAAACGATCTAAGAATGTTGTTTTCTGTGAGTGTAAGTTTAGTGTTGAATTGCAATAGCAGTGTTCCTTTTCTATCTTCCAGGAAATTACGACTTTAAAATCCTAAACCATTTGTTAATGGATTTAAGTTAAATTGAATGATGAGTGTGTGGAGTGAGGTAGGAGGTGAGAGGAACCTGCATCGTTGCAGATTTGGGGCATGAATTAAGTCATTCACAATCATTGTCAGTTCTTTTACTTGGCCTTTCTTTTAAAGACATTGTATTCTGTTTTTTATGAGACCTGTTTTGGAAAGGGCTCATTTTTCATTCTCAAAAGTTTGATTATTTGTCCTTGTCAACTCTATCATGGCCGTCATATGATAAAGTTGTGTGGACATTCACCACAATATGTTGAAGATAACGTTATAATGGTCTTAGTAAATTTAGACACAAATGAATACCAATTTTTAAGGTTCCTTCATTTCAAAGTTAAACCTTACAATAGTCCATACATGTTCTCCAGAGACCAGCCACTGAATCAAGTTAAAGTTAACCATAAACAAAGTGTACGAAAGAAGTGCATGCTAACTAGAGCCCGACCGATTAATCGGCCAGCTGATAAAATTGGCCGATATCAGCATATCAAGTGACTATTGGTATCGGCAAATTTTGTTGTAGATATGCGCTGATAATACTAGATTTATTTACAAGTCAAATAGCATTTAATTTGAGTATCATCGTATTAACGAGCAGTTCTCTTTCTGGCTTTCACCAGCAGAGGGCGCTATGTGGATTACAACAAACATGATCACTCTCCAGAGTGGGAAGAGGTCACACACATACATGCACAGTTACTTTACAGTTGAAAGACCATCTTGTTCTGCAAGTGTTTGATAACTGCGTTTGAGGGATCAACGCAGTAAATGTGTCTCAACAGGTCGAACACAGATCTAAGAAGGATATCGGCCTTTATATCATATCAGATATTTTTTTCCCCCCCGATATCGGTATCAGCCCCAAGAATCCCTTAGCAGTCGGGCCCTCATGCTAACCTTCCAGATACATCCCCTTCAGTATCTTGATTGTGATGTCCTTAAGACAATCAAACCTAAAGTCAAATCAAAATGACACAGTATTGTGGCGCAGTGGCGCAGTGGTTAGTGCGCGCGCCCCATGTATGGAGGCTTTGCTCCTCCAAGCGGGCGGCCCAGATTCGACTCCCACCTGTGGCTCCTTTCCTGCATGTCATTCCCTACTCTCTCTCCCTGATTTCTGACTCTATCCATTGTCCTATCTCTCTAGTGAAAAGGCCCAAAAAGCCCAAAAATAAATCTTGAAAAAAAATAAAATACACAGGATTGTCGGCTAAAGAAAGGATCAGTTTCTTTCTAGCTTCATGAATTATGAAAAGTGCTCATGTAAAGTTATAATGATTAAGGAGTTACCTCTCAGGTAGACACACAGAGACATAACACCATGCTTCAGTTCACAAACGTGCAAGAGAGCTGTGACATGCATTTTGCAATTGATTTATTTGTTGATACCATTTCATTTTTGAGACTTTTTTAATCAAAAAGTGAATTCATGTTATCTCTCAAAAGTGGTTGTTTTCCCGAATCAGGGAGGAGGTAAAGGCCTAAAAGAAAGGGAAACGGCATGGCAGAGATTTTTATTTTCAAAGGTAATCTTCAAAAACAGTGAACCAGTTAGCCTGTAATCTCGTCCTGTAAGATGCAAATCACCTGATTTACATGCAAATGTCCCACTGACCCTTTTCTTTTCAATAGATAATGGTGTTAAAGAGTAATGACATGCAGTTGTCACAGTAATAACTGCACAGCACTTTGATGGAGAAAGGCGTTAAGATACGAGTGGACCTTTTCTTGGCACCACATACATATGAGATGTCTTTTTAAAAACAGGTGGATGATTTCCTCCTTCCTAAAATGTTGTCTTTATTTCTGTTTCCATGCTTATTTATTCCTATTTCTGCCCAGGGTTCAGAGTTAGCTTTCGTTCTCTGCTCTGCCACAGACTTCATGGTGACAAAAAGACGACAGGAGAAGCAAAACCTGCATCACAGTTTACACTGAAGACAATTTGAAACACTGACACCTCTCAGGTGGAGGCTTGAAGGCTCCAACACGCAACAAGTTTATTTAGTTTATAAATTCAGACTTTATTTCTACAATGTTTTTTCATTCGTGTAATATTTGAGTTCTGATTATGTAGAAAGATAAATTAGACAATTGTCTTTCAATTCAATGAATCCATCCTTTAAGCACAATGAACAGCAGCATTTAGAAATAACTCTGTCAGTGAAGCTCAAAGACTCTGAGATCGATTGCCACCAGGGAACCTGAGAGGTAACCTTACAACCTCAAATTTAAATTAATTTAAAAACAATTACTTGTGCTATTGTTATGTTGAGAGATTTGTTGTAACACAAACACATAGAGGAGAAAAGGAGTCTGAAGGAAAGTAGATGGAGGGCCCTGTTTTGCTCAACACAAGAAATCAACACTTTAATTTACAACATATTAAAAGGATGAATTGAAAGGCTGCAGACTCTGTAGATGATCTTATCTACTGCAGTGGTTGGGATACAGAGATTGTTCTTTTTAGTATGAAGAATGTCTTTATTTCTTCTCTGAGGTGACAACTGGACTTTAGATTATCACGTTATTAGTCTGCCACTCGGGTGCAGATTATATTCATTACACAGCCGTTAAATGGGTTGCCATTATATTAAGTACAGAAACGTATGGTTCAGATGAATCCTAACAAAAACATTTTGACTACAACAGGTTGAAAACTCTTTCATTACCTGATTGATTTTATAACGTAACATTCAGGGCACCTTCCCATTGTAATGCAAACATCTGTGCACAATCATTAAAAACGCCTTCTTCCCATTGTGGCTTCAAAATACGCCATATTGGTGCCATGTTTGTTATCGGGGAGAAAAGAAACCCTCATCAGACAGTCTACAAGCATCATACAAAAACACATCTGCAAACTCAAAAAACAGTCAAACATAAACCAAAAATGGGTCCTCTATCTCTTCAGACATAACCCTCAAAATATTTACAGTGCACTATATTTTATAGAGCATTTCCAGCCAGACAGACTCCCTCATAATACAGTCTGTTAAGCAATGTTAAAATAAACCTGGGCAGCTCAAGCTATATTTTAAATGGCAAGATCAAGCCAGGGAATAGCCGATGTGTATGCTGGTGCTAATGGGGATCCTAATAAAGAAAGAAAGAAAGCTTTATCAGTGGTTAATATCTGAACCACTATCTTCACATTCGACATCGGTAATGGAGGTTTTCCATTCACTGTCACAGGAATCTTATATGTTGAACTGGCATAAAAGCATGAATAAAGTGTATGGGATGAGTGATAAACATTATCAAACATGATTGTGATCAAATCTATGTCGATAATGATTTGAAATATTTGGATATTTTTAACCCTCATGTATAAATGAGTATCGTCTGTGACCCTGCAGCATGTAAAACACATCTGATTCCCAGGCCACTTCCGACTGCACAGCATTGTTTCAGCTGCAGGTTGAGTAAGAGCGTCTGAGAGAGACAGTGATTTATCAAACAAGAGTTTTCAATTCCCTGTTGCAAACCAGTTTTGATGACCTGACCTATTCAATTTGAAGAGGAGACTTCAACCAAAACTTCAGCCTCCCTTAAAAACCTTGTGAATGATGAAAACTGGAGGAATCATAACCTAAAAAAAAGAGCTACGCTAATGTTAGCAGCGGCTCGGCTTGCGGCTTCCCCTGGAAATGATGCACCAACATTTCAGATATTCTAATGCCAATCTGAGCTTATTAACGGTTTCTGAGAAGTTTGACTTTCAATAAATTGACTTAAAAATGTGTGATTAAACAAGTGAAGCGCAGGTTAATAAACTATATCGTAATTCAAAGTATGAAATGTCTGGTTTCCTCAGACCTCTGTCGTTATCAGGATACTCCCTACACTGGCAGCATTATCAAATGATACATCAATAGGGGTCATTATATGTAGAATTATCCCCGTTATTGTTGCCTCATTGTGCAGTGCTTATAATCAGGCCTGTTCTTTCCCTGCCTTCACATGTCAACACAGCTGCTGTGACTGAAGAAGATCAATTACAACTAAAGATGTTCCCAGGAGACCAATCAAGGCTGCTCATCTCATGGGGAGTGTTTAAAGCAGACTTGTTCACACTTAAAAACAGAAATGAGTCAATATTAGATAATGAAAGGCGGAATGGATGCCATAGAATAATTTAAGTATCAAGGACAGGTCTCCTCTGGTTAGTCTGGTGAGCATTTTGAGTTCTTTTCAAGTGAAATTATAATCTTAAGTACCCAAGCAACATTCGGCGAACTCTCCTGCGTACCTCCATTGTTTGAATGGTTTTCCATATAGATACGTCTTCCAGCTCATGCACATCAATTTTTGACCCGCCAATCCCCAAACAATCATCACTTGGTGTTAGACTATACAAGCTCTATTTACATAAGGTCAGAGTATATCAAAGAGTATTTGTTCCAAATTTTGTTCAGTACCATTTAAACCACATCACTTTGGTTCTAACATTAAGAACACACAAAAATATCTTGAACAAAGCAGCTTCACATCACATCACACTTTAATTTAAATAAGTCTGTCCGGTAATCATTCATTTACTGTATTATTTAAATGAATAATTCCAGACAGAGAATTATTAGTTACTCTATATTCCAGTCTTTAAGTGAAACAGATAAAAAGTTATTTAGATTAGGAGAGATGCATTGCCTATTTGTTCCCTGCATATCAATTATTTTACAATCAACAGGCTACAAACACGTTATAATGTTTGGCATTGAAATTAAAGGATGCAATATAAATATAACCTAATGTTATATTACTCTTGGATTAACATGGATTCGTTTTTTAAATCCTATAAATAAAGTGATGTGTGTACAATTACCAACAGGTCAAATCCAGAGGTGGTCCTTTAGGGGACAAAAACACTCAATAAAGCGGAAACCATGTATTCAATGAGCAATGGTTTATAAACACAAACACCAGTTTTATAGAATTCTTTATGGTGATCAATTAGTACAATACAACAAGGTCGTTTGAGGTACATTTAAATGATTTGCTAGCCCTGTTTGTTAGCGAATAACTAGCCACTACTCGTTTCTGCCTCTTCCCTGATTTATATTCCAGTAATACGTTAATGGCATCAACAGGTTTCAGCAGCAAAAAAAAACTAATCCGTGTTGGTGTGAACACTGAGTGTTATTTAGACACTTGAGTGTCGCAGATGTGGTCTCTTCTCAACAGGAAACATCGCGATATATTGGTATTAAATGTGCATTTAACAGAGTATCTTCCATTTTTTGCCTGCCACCGCTGCTGACTTGCATTGTATTAGCATGTAGCTAATGTGTGTGTCCGTGTGTGTGTGTGTGTGTGTGTGTGTGTGTGTGTGTGTGTGTGTGTGTGTGTGTGTGTGTGTGTGTGTGTGTGTGTGTGTGTGTGTGTGTGTGTTTTCGTCTTACCGTCAGTTGTCAGCAGGTTCATGCACAGCGGACAGCTCCCAGGTACTGAAATGCTCACAGCTCCCTGAAGCCCCGCCTGAGAGGGGCGGGACCGGCGGCTCTGATTGGTCCTTTGAAGTGCTCGTTGTGATCAGCTGTTGGCTGTGCAGAGTGTCAGACGGACTGTTTCTGTGTAAATAACATAGGTGTGTGTGCGTCTCCTCTCATGACTCCCTCCAGCATCATGTATGAGCAGCCTATATTAATGAGATCCTGATCATTTACTGCGCCATCAGCTGTCCGGACTGTTAACTCCACTCTCCTCACATAAAAACATAAACAGAACTAAACAAACCAGAACTGTGATTACATGATGCACACACACCACACAGTCCATCTGCACATTGCACTTTGACACCCTCACACTTTACACTGTTTACATTATTCTATATTCTATATTTTGTATAGTCAAATAATTATTTTTTATAATTTTATATTATATTTCTATTTTACTGTATATATGTGTTTTAGTCATTTGAGTGTTTATTGCATGGCCTTGCGGAACAGTCTTTACATTTCACATGTGACAAATAAAAATCTTGAATCTTGAATCACTTTGTGACTGGATCATGGTTTGAAATGAATCTAGATTCAACAAATAACACAAACAACAAGCCAGCTGTTTTTAGTAGCCTAATAGTATTTGGTTTCAGACAATAATACAGCAAACTAAAAATTGGCAAAAATAGCACAAAAATAAACTTATCTCATTATCCTATAGAACTCATGTTTAGGCTACTTTTAGTGTAATTTGACATGTGCTTTTTATGTTTCCAATATTTCACAATATTTTCTACCAATTAAAACGCACTGTTTTCTTTTTCCATTGGTGCTTTTCAATTCAAATAACTTAATTTATCCGTTAGGAACTTCATTTGTTTAAAAGAGCATCAGTGCGCATACAGCTAGACACAAAAAACAACAGCAGAAACACACACATACAAGTGGCTCTATTAAAAGCATGATAAATAGGTCATAAGTAATTGTTATAAGCGGTTAAATGAGTGGTCTTTAAAATAAATAAGAAATAGATCATTTGTTCATGAGCCTGATAGATGTGGGAGCAAAGCTTGACATGGCTCGATTAGTCCGGAAAGTGAGAGATCTGTATCTGTGGCCTGAGTTTCTAAATAAACCACTATTTTAAGGTTCTTGTCCCCAGTATACTGAGTGTGCTGGATGTGTTTAACGCTGGACGTGATGTTTTCCTCAAGTCCCAATGATCACAAACCGTCAGGGGAGTGCTGCCAATCATTTTGAATGACAAGTGGTCATTTTTATATTTTAAAGTATACAAATGAACTGCATCTTTGCTAAACATCCCCTCTACATTATGTTAATTACAGAACTAATGATTTGAGGAAAAAAAAACTTTGCTGTTTTGGTTGTTCTTGCAGTTGTTTATCCTCCATGTTTTACGTACCTCAGTCTGAACTCTTCATTAATATGTTCAGGGATTAAAGCAAAAGAAAAACAAATGTATCAAACAAGTTACAGAAGGACTTCCCACATAAAACGACACCTTTATTTTCTTTGAAAGCTTGAGATCCAGGACAACAGATAAACCTTACTTGTGTCTTCTTTTAACATATGAATGTCTGAACAAGATGACCTACAGCAGTCACGAGCATTGCATGCCTATATCAACTGTCAGCTGGTAGTGTGTTTCAGCAAACTCCAGAGATGTGAAAAATATAAAACTGTAGAAAAGAAATTCAGGAAGGGGGGCCTGTGGGGGATTCTCCCTCAGAAGAAAAATGAAATAATTGTAATATTTAAATCGAGATTGTTGAAGCATTTTGAGATTAGGACAGTGGAGGTAAGGCTACTCTGTACTTTTCCTTCAGCTGCTTAAAGTAACAACACAGAAATAACCTCTAACAATACCCACCACCGCACTATTGTCTCATCTAGTCTGGTACAAATTAGCCTTTCCTTGTGTTTACTGTTGATATTTAATGTTTTACTTTTTGCTAAGAGAGCACAGTTCACTAAAGTCAAATTCCTTTTGAGTGTAAGCATACCTGACCAATAAAACACATTTAACACTGCACTGAACATTACAGAGGCAAGAGAGCAAAAGCATCAGACTTAACTCTGGAGAACTAAAGAAAAAAGTTGTTACTTTGGAAAAATGACCGTTTAACAGAGTATTTATTACATGATCTTATTCAAAGTTTTGAAGCATTCAGTCCTTCACTTTGTTATTTCAGTTGACACAGCTGAACAGGGCCGTAACCAGGGTTTAGAAAATAGGGAGGTGCAGAGTTTTTTCTCTTAATGTATCATATTGAAGGCATTACGGGGCACTCAAAATTCCCCTACAGAACATTTTGAGTAGCTTACATTTCTTTTCCTGCATTCTGGTCAGTTTTGATTCACCAGTTTGTGTCTTTTCTGCAGAACTTTATGATTCTTATTTTGTCTTTTACACAATAATGAAGGCATTTACTGAATACTTTTATAAACGTGGACTGGACAGTTGTTGCAGCCCTGCAAAGTTTCTTTAGCCTATACAAGTAACCTATATAAAGCTGATATATCATTTAGTGTGAAATTATTTTGTTTTGTTTATGCACTTGTAAGAACAGTATACAAAATGTAAAAGTAAACACAATCCAGATTGAGACACATGGTCATACAGTGATCTTATTTTGTTTTTCTGAGTTGTGTTTGTTTTTGGGGTCAGGACACTTTGAAAATACTCAAGTGTGATAATCAAACAAGGTAAAAGCAATCTAGCTCTTCATACATTGAATGATCGGTAACAAATATTGCTGCCTTGTTTTTTTAAATTCCAAGGTCCAGACATCTGTGTCCTCATACCTGGTTACAAAAAATAATCTGAGTCCATTGTGTTTGTCTATTTTGAATAAAAACTTCTGAAAAGTTTGTCTTGGGGAAAAAAAAGAGGAATAAAGTAGATTGCTAGTTTTGTAGGACATTCAAAATAACTAAACTTCAACACTTAAAATGATTTGCTAATGGTGCTTAGTGAGTTAGTTTGAGTCAGAATCAGTTTACTTCAACTCCTTGTATTTACCTTCCATTTTATTTCTATTAGTTTTTTTTTGTTTTTTTTTAAAGCAGTCCCCTGGGTATATGGCCATGTAATGGTTGTTAAACTTCCCAGGTTCAACTTGAATTTACAATTGTGAATGAGTTTGTTTTAGTTGTCTAACTTTGATGTCACTTTTGGAATAATTGTTCTCACTTTGCCTCATTGAGTTAGAAACTGAGATAAACATCAGATTTGCAGAGGGGAATAGTTCAATTATGTTAGTTAACAAGTGCTACTTTTACCACTTAGATGTGCCTCTCAGCCTGAGAAAAAGGAGTTCTAATCACCCCCCCCCCCCCCCCCACTTCATCAATATAATATATCATGCAATAAGCCAACTTTAGTATCCACCAGCCCATTTAGCTCTTAACTACCAAACTTAAGAAATGCTGTGATTAGCATCTCAAACCATTACAGTCAACAAACTTATTATTGATATACAAAAATGTTTTATTACAAAAAGAAAATTCGTTCTACATGAAAGTTTTCAAAGTTCCACATTAAAAATGGCTGCGAACATCTTTAATAATCAAACTACAGATAACCCCTGGTAGTAAAACGACAGTGAAGATAACAGCACCACTAAACAAAACAAAAGCAGTGCTTCCAGAGACGAACACATTTTTTTAAAAACTTTACTGATTTTACTACGGTCCACTGCCTGTATAGAAGTCCATCATATCGTCACAGTAAATCCATGTGGCTGGCAGTTTGGAGAGCAAAGGGGATTTAAAGTTGGAAAAAATCCAAGTTCATCAGAAAAAATAATATTAAAACAAAATAAAAAACATCATCCCTGAATTTAAGGAGGAATACATGTCTGATGTCCTACAGAAACAGACCAACAGTGCAGACATACTGTTGGAGCCAACCACAAATACAAACAGGAGTTAAACTGAACAATGCATTGCGAAATCCACCTCCATCAACAAACTGCTTAGTCGTCATCCTCATCGTCATCATCCTCGTCTTCCTCATCATCGTCATCATCATCGTCATCATCATCGTCGTCATCGTGAACAGGAAGTGCTTTCTTGCCAGCAGGTCTGCCCGGCCCACTCTTCTTACCAGCATCGCTCTTCCCTGAGCCACACTTTGCTCGATAGGCAGCAACATCCTGATGCAAGAAGTGAATCATGTTTAGAGAATGTCATCACTGTATGCTGGATTATGCCAGCAGTATTGTTGGGTACATTTGTTCAACATTGCATACAAAAAGTGAATTGAAACGGTGCCAAACCTTTTCATATTTCTCCTTCAGTTTGGCTGCCTTGGCAGCGAAGGGAGCCTTGTCTTTATCAGTCTGTTTGCTCCACAGCTCACCAAGCTTCTTGGCTATGTCACCAATCGCGATACCAGGGTGCTCCTCCTTGATCCTTGGGCGGTGTTCAGAGCAGAACACGAAAAACGCAGATCTAGAGGATGGTGAAATAATTTAGCACCAGACAAACTCCTGCTAAAATAGATTTCTTTTAATAACCACAAATATGGGGTTACTTACGGCGGCCTTTTGGGTGCATTAGGATCCTTCTTCTTCTTCATGCTTTTGGCGCCTTTAGGTGGGATGTATGTCTTCATTTCTCGTTCATAGCGGACTTTATCATTCTTGGCCAAATCCTCAAATTTCACTTTCTCCTTAGCTGACATCGTCTAAAGAATAATAAAACACCAGTTCAGTAAATGACCCAACACAGACTGTCCAAACACACACACATACATACATGTATATATATATATGCTATTTTTGTAGTATTTTTAAGACACCTGATCACTTCAGGTTTTTTTTTTTTATATGAAATAATATAGCTATATAGTAAAATTATAAACTCAAAATTCAGACTGCAAAACAGACAGGAGGTTACATAACCTGCACACTACAGAGGGAGGCAGAGGGTCATTCAGGGTCAATATTAGGCAACACTCAACATTAGACTGTTTAGACCTTTTAGTCTGACGTGCACTCATAATAAGATAATACACTTGCCATAACTAATATTGTTAATTTCTTACCTTCCATCTCTCAGAGCATTTCTTGGAGAACTCTGAGAAGTTCACACCGGCCCCTGGGTGTTTCTTCTTGTGCTCTTCGCGGCAGGTAGCGACAAAATACGCGTATGAGGTGGTCTTTCCTCTGGGCTTACTTGGGTCCTTCGCCATGGCTGCAATTCACCTACGGATTAAGGAAACAGACGAAGAAGAAGTTTTACTCAATAGCTTGTGATATAACGTTAAAACTTAAAACACAACTTAAATAAAAAGCCAAAACGTGTTAAAACGAAATATCGAAACGTTTTGGGGCGTATTTAGTTAAATGGAGCACAGAAACAGAGCACACAGTCACCAGGAGCCGTTTTAAGCTCTAATCGGATTTCTTCTTCACTGTGACAAAAAGACGCTTACTCCATTTTGGATCTTCCCGCGTAAAGTTTACCAGCGCCAAAACCTCGCCCCAACAAAGTCAGCTAAAATATTTAGATTTGCGTTTATGCAACTACATGTGTTGTGTTAAGTCTACATTAGTGAAGAAAACCTGAGGTAGCCTTGAACAAAGTGGGATTTGACAGAAACTTTTTAAAATGGTGGTTACCATCGTGTAGCAGCTAAGCTAGCAAACCAAATGGCGTTTCAGCTGCATGTTGCGCACACAGCATTAGAACAACTTCAGATCCTCTACAGAGTCAGATAGAGGCTTTAAAACTTAAATTTCGGATTCTATCTTAATAAATACATCGGCTTTCTTCGCATTTGTTTCAGCGAAAGCATTGATTTAATTCAATATCACGTAAATTTTCACATAAACGCGATCGTGGGTCAATTAATAGTTACACAAGTAAGACCTAGTTCTTCCAAGACGATTCGAAACATCAGGCTAAAATAATGAATCCTATGCGATTAAAAGCTGATTTGGCTTAACGTGGAGGCCTGAAAGCAGCAGCTTACCTGTTCTCAGCAAGTCCAGTAGTAAACGACTGAATGAGGAAGAAAGCGCAACTGTTTTGTCGCTGCCTGCGAGGCCGCACTAACTTAACTAGAACTACTTTTAGAACTCCGCCCCGCCACCCGCTGATTGGTCCGAGACGAGCACTTAAATTTGAAAGTAGGGACAAAGAGAAATGCGGTCCTGCGATTGGTTCAACTGCTTGCGAACAGGACATCAAGTTTGTGTGCGAAGAGTGTACGCTGATTGGTTGAACTGGGGTTTTAAACGTACGGCGGGAAACAACTCCTTTGTTTCCTCTGTGAGTCTAAACTGAGTCTAAACCACAGACTGAACAATGCTCATCTGTTGTTGTTGTTGTTGTTGTTTGTGTGTACGCTTTAACCGTTTTCAGTATGACACAACAGAAACAGAAACAACTAAAAGCAGCGGGAGTGTGGTTAAACAAGCTGCGGGAACAGTCTATGAAACAGACACAACTCATACCTCTTTTTAGGGTTAAGCAAGGAAGCATAAAGGACAGCTTTCCAAAAGCTTTTAAAAATACAACATATCTGTGTACCTGCTTCACCAAGTGACAAGTCTAATTTATTATGTAGCCTAAGCCACGCCAGTTTATACTTTCAAAGATAAAGATCAACTTTATTGATCCCCACGGGGAACATTTTTGCATTAGAGCAGCTCAAGAAAACAGGAAACAGGAATATAATTATTAAAAATAAAAATGTAAGTTAAATATCAAACATATTAACATACATATGTATTACTTAACTATGGAAACCAGTGAAAAATACAGCCCTGCACTTTGGAAAAGCATTAATGAGGTCATGAAAGACATTGCATTAACAAAGACAGGTTTATTTTTATTATTATTTTTTGTCCCTATAGGCAGGAATATGCACATTTCTAATAGAAAGAACATCAAGAACATACTAAACAACCACCAAAATATACTCTGTTAGTAATAGTCTAAGTCTACATAACCTAGTGATTTGTGTATCCTGTAGCCTAAAATTACCAGGAGCAGCAGGGTTTGCTATACATTTTTTTTTCTCAATGAAAGTTGAAAATCAACTCACACTCAGTGATAGATCAGCCTGTTGGTTCCCTTTTTATTGTCTTGGTTCTTATTATTACTAAAACGTCCCTTTCATTAAGACAATTTACTGAAGTGATTCTTATATTTGTAAGTCTTTGCCACATATAAATTATAAACACCAGGATAAAGAACTAGCTAAATGAAATGTATTCCTGCGCACAGGCACATCCTTAAAATCTGGGCATTTTATGTCTTCTAACATGTGATTACATGTTCTAAATAAACACAACCCACAATATTGATAAAGATTGTAAAAAAAAAAACATAGAAAGTACAATATCATTTACGTTTTGACAAACATTACTTTCCAGTCTGTAAGTAATTACTTTATGGACACAAAAATTAATGTTTTTTTTTTAAACATTCTCAGAAAAAAGCAGACATATTGTCTGTGTTGATATGAATCGTAACAGGCTCATGGTTCACATTTTAAGCTTCTAATACTAAAAAGAGTCAAACATGGTCAAGGTTTGTAGCCTGCTGTCACATCTGTTTGCAGGGTAAACTTCACCAGCCACACCGCTTTAGTCAAAAGATGTTAGGGTCAATACAAGGATGGAAAGTGCATCTCTGTCTTCAAAGTAACTCTGTCGCCTTAGAAAAATATAACAATGTGTTGTCAGCTGACACTTTTGTTGTGGCCGGAATCTTTATATTGAAATCTAACAGCCTGCTGATGGAAACTCCTCACATTTTTATTTAGAGGGTTGTTTGTGGTCAGTGGTTCATTTTTCAGCTGGGTATGCTGATGAAGAAATATGACAAAGCATCCGCTCTCTTCTAAAACAAAAACTCAGTTTGATGCAGGAATTCATTTTTTCAGGATTTAAGTTCTTATCCTTGGTGCACATGAATATCAGGATCTGTACGACCTGCCTGACTGTGGTCTCCCGCTGTGAGGAGCAGAGCAACAGGTATGGAGAATCTCCTGAGCAGACTGCCTGAAATTATCTGGATATTTTGCAAATCCAAAAAATGTAAGTTTGCTCATGACAGCAACAATGTAGTTGCTATTCTTCACACACAAAGATACACACACCTGTGTGTCTATATATTGAATTTTGTTTGTCAACGCAGTGCTAATGTTTGTACATGGACATTACTTGTATTCTGCTTCTGGCCTTTATAACAATAAATGACTATATAAATGTTGTATTCTTATGTTGCCAAAATATGTGTGTGTGGGGCTGTGCGCACACTAACCCTCTCCAGCTTGGAGAGTGTCTCTTGCACCCTTATTCTGGGGGTCGCCACAACTACTACTACTTCTATATTATATTGTTCTCTTAGTTTTTGCTTTGTTTTTTGCGTCTTTGACTATTTAGAAAAGCGCTATATAAATCTAATTTATTATTATTATTATTAAGTCACTGGTTTTCACATTTGAGTTGTGAGGATTCAGTTCACACTCCGGTGCAGCAGGAGGCAGCATGCGGCTTCCTGTTGCGATATGTTAGCAAATATTAAAGATGACGAAAAAGCCCCCCCCCCCCCCCTCTCTCCCTCTCTCTCGCTCTCTCTCTCTCTCTCTCTCTAGTATCCTACCTATGAGTAATAGTAGTATTACGTGTTAGTCAGTCAAGCAGCTGGATTATTTTGTTAAAACTAAACAGAACAGAAGACTACTCGAAACAAACCGACATAGACATTGAGGACATACTGAGACATCACACTGCGGCAGTAAAATAACTTGTGTCCACATTAGGAAACAGTGTTAAAGTAGCTCATTGAGAAACAGAACTAGAAGAAGATGGGTGAAGTGGACAAGAGCACTCTCTGCCTCTTTGACGTCGACGGTACATTAACAGCAGCGAGACAGGTAATGGATGTCTGTGTTTGTTTAAAGCTTCTCACAGCTTGCTCCATTCATACACAAAATGTCAATGAAACATCCGGTTACACGTCGTTGTTGTAGTTCCCCCGAGCTGTATATTGTTCCGCCGATGGTTTCCATCTAAACACAGTTCCGCCCGGAACGTTTATCAGATATTTAGTGGGACGATTGAGTGTTTATAATTAACATACCGGTAATACCATACGCTAATTTATTTATTTGTTAGGGACAGTGCATATTAATGAACAGCTGTAACAATTACAGCTGTAAAAATGCCAGATTATAGCAGAAGTGCTAGTTTCTATCTGTTGTCCCTAGGCAGGTAACAGAGAAAGACAAATTTACAAATAAATTACAAATAAAATACAAATACAAAGGCACAAGTGACACAAGACAATAATATAGGTTAAAGGTGTTCACAGACTTGGTTTTCTTCCACTGTTTGAGGTGTGTTGTGAAGGTGTTGTCTGGTTTAAAGCGTCCAAAATGATTATCTTTTTTTTTGACAGGAGTTTGCTATAAAATTTGCAAATCTTGGAACAGCTGGCTCTATGGACATTCAAAAATATTAAGTTCAGCTAGCATTTCCCAACAAGTAGAACCAGTTTCAATTTATAACCTATGTAGAACAATATCATTTACACGTGCTTTCAGACCTAAACAGACAATTAAACAAAATGTAAACCAAAGATTCATCATCAGAAGGTTATAATCGGGTTTCCTTCTGTCAATGAAAACACCCACCCACCCAACATACCCCCCACCCCTATATTTGGTCCTGCTAAGGAACACACATGAAGACCAGTACAAAGTACTAAACAGATTCTTCAGAAATGGTTGATAATCAGGTTGACTGTTCACATGAATCCTGATCACTAAAATACATGAACACTAGTCTTGCACAGAATGTAGACTTGGATGATGATGCTTGGTCTTGTTGCTGTTATGTTTTTTTATTTTTTATTGTTTATCTATGATGTCATGTGTTTTGTTTGTTTTCAGCGTGTAACTCCTGACATGGACCAGTTCCTCCAGAAGCTGAGGACTCGGGTTCGAGTCGGGGTGGTTGGAGGTTCAGACCTCAGCAAGATCAAAGAGCAGCTGGGAGAAGATGGTTGGATATACAGACATGGATCAGAAGCTTTATAGTGGGGAATCAAAATATCCCTCTGTACTGTATGTAATAACTTTAACACTGTTTTTTTCTAACATGTACAGTTATCAAGAAAATGGACTATGTGTTCGCTGAGAACGGACTAGAGGCGTTTAAAGGTGGGGAGTTCCTCTCTGTCCAGGTAAGATTGACTTAAACTGATTGATTGTAAACATGTTTAATGATGTATCCCGACGTTTACACATGAGGTTGATTTAAAACAAATTGAAAGGAGTTGAATGGAAAGCCTTTATTGTCATTGTATGACAGTATACAACGAGGTGTTCTGTTTAGTGATTTCTGCGTGGAAATATGTAGTGAGGGTTTGATTGAACTGTTCATTTTGTATGTTGATGAAGAGTGAGGTCATTATTCCAGTCCTAACCTCAGTTTAAAATCAAAGACACTCTGAGTTTTAGGACGTTATGTGACAGGAAGTTCACCTTGTTGTCCGTTTGCTGTTTTCAGTCCATTCAGGCTCACATGGGGGAGGAGCTTCTGCAGGAGTTCATCAACTTCTGTCTCAACTATATGGCAAAGATCAAACTGCCTAAAAAAAGGTAGCAGCATAACTGCACCATGATCACTTTCTAAACATGTATTTTCATCTATTGTAATAGGAAGTATTGATGTAATATCTCATGTTTAACAGGGGCACATTCATTGAATTCCGCAACGGCATGTTGAACGTCTCCCCAATCGGACGCAGCTGCTCGCAGGAAGAGAGGAAAGAGTTCTATGAGCTCGATCAGGTAGAACACATTCACTCAAGATAAATCATTTACAGCTGTACGTGTTGATATAACATGAAGTCTATGATTGAAACATGGACTTTAAACATTGAATGCATCATTTTGACTTCTGTGAGGTCCAGTAACTCACATTGAATGCAGGTTTCTGCTTCTGCTGGATGTGAAACTTGTGTGACGGAGAATCTTTTTCACTTGCTGATGTTTCATGTTATTTTTAAGCATCTTCTTCTCCCTCTTAGTGGCCATATTTCTTTGATTCTTAGCTTAACATGCATGTCCATCTGTCACTGACGGGATAGCAAGACTGTTATAATATGTACATGCAAAATGGTTTTTAGCTTAATTTATAACGCTGCCACCTAGAGGTGATTTTCAAATGCATTTTTTATTCTCTGCTTGTTTCCTGCATTTGTTTTTTTTCCTTATAACAGGAGCAGCAACGTGTGCAAATAATTTCTGTCTTGGATTTTAATTAGTTTTTCCTTTACAGAAAGAGAAGATTAGAGAGAAGTTTGTGTCTGTGTTGAAGAAGGAGTTCAAAGGAAGAGGGCTGACATTTTCAATCGGTGAGTTATGAAACTAGAAGATACCAAACCTTTGTTAGCAGCTTTTGGACTTGTGTCTTTAACCCGCCCGGTCTTAAAAACAAATACTGTTATGCCATACAGCGTGAGGTATCCGGTGACTTGTTTCTGTTTCTAAAGTGTGATGCTGTATTCGCTCTCTGCAGGAGGCCAGATCAGCTTTGATGTGTTTCCTGATGGCTGGGACAAGAGGTTCTGCCTGGGGATCGTGGAGAAGGACACCTACTCAACCATTCACTTCTTTGGAGACAAAACCAAACCTGTGAGTATGCTAACAACAGCAGCACGTAACAATCAGGCTCATGGCTTTAGCGAGTACATGCAGATTCTTTACAAGGCTTGAAACAGGTCAAACAAGCAGGTAGAGGAAGAAGATTACTTCAGAGAGGAGCTGGGGGAGGAGCTACCAAATTTTTAAGGGCAAATACACCAGATCAAATAACTTTTGATAAGAGTGGGCTGTTTGTTTTTACAAAAAATATCCCCATAAGAGAGACACCATTTGCAGAAAGAGGGTCGTGGAGCAAAAGCTCTTAAATGATCAAACAGAGGATCTGTTTATTTCACTTGGAACAGTTCTTTTATACCATGCACATCATCCTTTTTGGGCAATTAAATCACTAAGCACTTACAGCATGTGTACTAAATAAAGAACATGATCATGACAGGATGGGTGTGTGTATGTACTGTATTTGGGCAGGCAACTGGTTTCATACAGGATAGGGTGTTTTTTGAAAGCCTAAAATTATCTCTTCAAGGATACCAGACTCCATTAGAGAAACAGTAAATGAATTCTACAGGACACAGACGTTGCTGGGTTCAAACTGCCTCGATACATTTGTTTGTATTGTTCTGTGTTTTTCAAAGCTGTTTTTTTTTTCATCTCAAACACAAAACTCAGCAGATAAACCTCAACCCCTCTGTTCTGGTGGTTAAATACCTGCATGTGGTCACAAGAGTGTTGTGGCATTGAATAGTTCATGTAAATGCTGCTTCTGTTAGATGAAAGCATCTTCCTGTGAGACTGAAAATGAACTTTTCTGTAATGTTATAAGACACTTTGTTCACAATCTGAGCCTATCAGTGGCAAAAACAAGAACTTTTAATAGCAGCTAATACGGCTACTGGAGCAATTACAAAATATTTTGCACTGGTAAGTCACATAGACCCCAAAATGTGTTTAATAATAATAATAATAATAAAAATGGAATGGGTGTTAGGGATGAGGCTCAAAAAGTGAGAAAATGACTGGCACTCTCGCAGAGCCAAAAGAAAGCTGAATATTAAATAAATAATAATTAAATGTGTAATAACAGTGAGAGAGAGATATTTATAAAAATCCACTAAAGTCTGGGAACACTAAGGGAACCCTAGTGTCATCACTGCTGTTATAGAAAGGGGTGTTGTCTTGAGTCTGTGTTTGGAAGGCCAGACAATTGCAGTGAGTGTCTGCATGTTGTGCTGGTGTGAGAGTAACCACACCAGTGAAGAGGGCTGTTCACACCTGATGAAGGATCATGCTGGCTGACCATGTGGCTGACCATGTGGCTGCCCAGCACCTCCATTCATAAACATTTTCCTTTTCATCCAGTATGGTCAGAGCAGGCTGCTGTGAGTGCAGAAAACTCACCGGTTTCAAACCCAGCTACCCCGCATCGGTCTGATACTCTAATGATTCCTTACCAACAGCTTTACTTTTTATCACAGAGGTATTTTTAGCATTTGTGTTGTTAAAGGTCTGAGAGACAGATGGGCACAAGGATACAAGACTTTTTCAGGTGTGGAGTACATTAATTTTGTCCCCAATGCTGTCATTTCTTTGTGGAGGAGTGACTTTTCATGGACTTCTGCTGAGTCTCAGTTTAACTGTACATTTAAAGTAACACAGAGGCTTCACAGCAGAAATCAGAGCTTTGTCAGGTCTGTCATCTAAAGAAGAAGAAAACAGCTTTGAAACTGTTTGGTTGAATGAAGGTGATATTGATCACTCCTGATGGATTCAAAGAAGTCTGGAAATCCACTCGTTAATTTGCTTTTGCGACAGTGTTAAGTGTCTGCATCGTGTTTCTTTCTGTGCATCAGGGAGGAAATGACTACGAGATCTACAGCGACCCTCGGACCATCGGACACGAAGTCTCCTGTCCGGAGGAAACACAACGACTCTGTCAACAGCTTTTCTTCTCATGAGGAAGAGGAAAAATAAGTACTGCTGTTTTTTACTGCACCTTGAATATGAAAGGAATGAAATATGTCTAATACGATCTTACCTTGAAGTTAGTTAGAAAAAAATGATTCATAAGAATGATTCAGTGTCATGGTATCTGTAATGAAATAGTAGGGGATTCTGGGATATTTCACAAGTTTTGAAGGGGAGCTGTTATGGGTTTAAATGTGATTCACTTTTGAAAACATGCTTGTGGTCGATATTAAGTTTAATCAAATTTTTGATTGTAAAAACAAAAGTCAGCTGGGTTTCCCCCCCCGATCTTTTATTCCACTTCACCCTTATTCTGAATCTGCTTGAACATAAACCTCATGTTTCTGGATGCTACTGTGCCTCTGACGTCAGTGACACAAACACACACAGGACTTATTGATGAGCTGCTCATGTTACTGTTAGTCAAGCCAAGAGATTTGAATGCAGCTTTGTATTTCCTCACAGATATATTTGTCAGTCAAATGTGGCTTATTTCTCTTTTCATTTTATAAATTGTCTTTTACTCACATTTTAAATCAGTTTACTATCATGTTCATTTCTTATCAACACACTTAATATGTGTATGATACCTTTTAAAACTAGGAGTAGCCTCTTGGTTTTAAAAGAGCAGCCAGCTTACTTCCTTGAACCCATAATCTTTATAATGGCCAGCAGGGGGCGCCTCCACTGTCGGAAAAAAAAAACTTGTCTCAGATGACATAGTTTATGGTCTTAATCTCTAGTTTCTGTTATTTTCAGTCTATAGTTTCAATGAGGTCTCCTTTATAAAGTTTGATGTTTGTGTTACCAGCTCTATGTGATATAAGACTTCCTCAACCATGCATTGCCTTTGTTTACAGTTGGCAATGTGGGAAGTTGGAATGGACTTGTAAATTATGTCCTTGAGGAAAATTGCTGGCTGCATTTGCTACAAAAATGTTTGAAAACATACAGTATATTATAGTTAAATTGTTAGATCACAACTGATGGGAGCCTGGATTGCTCCCATCTAACTTCATTTCATCATTCTGTGTTTTAATGCAGACTTTGTTGGTTTAATGCAGACTTTGTTGTTTTAATGCAGACTTTGTTGGTTTAATGCAGACTTTGTTGTTTTAATGCAGACTTTGTTGATTGAGAAATGGTTCCATTTAGAGTAAAATAGTCAAGAAAGCTTGGTAAGTAATGCTGCAGCTTGCTAACCTAGCTGTAGCCAATAACTTGACCTCTGTCCATACATTGTTAGTCCATTGTCTTTACTTACGGTTATTTTTTAAACAATAGTCATCATTATTTATTTAAATCCTCTGAAAACCCAATGATGAAATGGTAGCCTACAGTCAACAACAAGAAAAATACAAATAAAATCAGGCAAATACTACCGGCATACCGGGTCTGCCAAGTCTGGCATGTTAGCTTAACTCAGTAATTAGCTAACTAGCAAGCCAATAAACTAGCCTGTGTTATGAACCATGGGCATAGACTGTTAAGCTTTGATAAACGTAGCATTTTTTTTTAGATCTTAAAGAACACAACATAAAACTGTAATTGAGCGTCAAAATGTAATATTCAACTTTTCCTGCTGAGTCACAGCAGACGTGTTCACAAAGTCTTGGCTGTGTCTGAAACTTCTAATTAAACATAAGGATGTTGTTTGTCAATGCATAGCACTGATTACATGTGAAGTATAAACCTGAATGAAGAATGAGCTGTAAAATATCTGTGAAATAAGAAGGGAACAAGTCTGTGATTGGACTTATAAAGTCTGTGTTCATGCTGAAAAGATGGAAGGTAATGTTGCAGTGAAAAAGTATTATCACAATTAACTTCCACTGTTTCTTTACTTAAAGCCTCAGCAAATACATTTAAATGTTAACTGACACAACAGCAAAAAATACTGCTTTCCTTCCCTGTGGGAGACAGAGGCCCTCTGGTGGTCCAAGTGTGTAATGCTGACACAGCACATTCAGTCTGCGTTTGTTTAAATTGGGCAATAAAATAAATAATTTAAATCAAACTAAACTGTATGTACTTATGGAAGCTGTTTTTATGTTTGTTGGATGCCATGTAAAGAAATACATCAGACCAGGTATATTGCATTTGCCTTCAACAGTGCATTTATTGATAGATCATTTACATGATGAATACAGAACATACACACACACACACACTGACATACACACCACAGGCTACAATGAAATTTACAAGTTTCAAAGGAGACAAGGTCAGGGCCTCCAGCTTTTAGACACCAACACTGTCTTTTTAGGTTTTTCTCCAGTTAAACACGTGTTTAAGTTTCAGTGCTTCACAGCTTTAAAGAGAGAGACTTTTCTAGATGTAACAACAAACAAATCCTGGCTCTTATTTCCTAATTTGACCAAATGAATGTGTACATGATTTCAGACTAAAATCCACGCTTTGAAAACTTGGCTACATGATAATACATTTGATAAATGATTGCCACTGCTCAACAGTGAACACAAACTGTTATTATGTTTAAGACTGTTAGCATGTGTAAGACATACAGTGTTTTCTTTGCTGTCTTTAAAGAGGGAGTTCTTGCAGCAAAAGTCCGTTTTCATAAAATACAAATACACCAACATAACCAGTATTCCCTAATATATCAGTCAGTACTTGTTCAAATATGGACTGCACTTCCAAAAACAAACTGAAATAGTATTTTAATCTCTATGGACATAAAGTTTAAGGGAATGTAAAAAGTTAAAGACACCTAAAAGGAGATCAACTTTTCATTCTTCAGTTCTTAAAGCACACATCAGTCAATCATAGTGTTCCAAGGACATTAGAAACATTGGTTATCTGACAAACTTTTCTGAGCATAAATCATGAATATTGTTGATAGACAGTTCACTGAAACAAACTAACTAATGGCTTTAAAATAATATATTGCACACAAGAAAAGAAAAAGAAAAAGTTCAGCATTTGCTTGTAAACATAAATATTTTTGTTCACATTTTGTTCTTATTCATCCCTTTTTTGATAACTACCAAGAGGTCAAAGTGGGTGAAGAAGAAGTCAGACATTAAGTCCCGCTTTGTTTTATTATCCCGTACAGTTCAGGCTAGGAAGGAGAAATGATAAAAACCCAGGGGAGTAATTCATCTGAAAAGAAGGTGTTTTCTTCAGGGTTGTGAAATGGCCATGATTCTGTGAATGTGTTACCTGTCACTTGTTTGGTGTGTCACTAATCATCGATGGAGTATATAAACCCTGTTGCATCCAAAGGGCAGTGCACTTGTAACAACATAAACAGTTTTTTAAAAGTCAAGGGAGATTTGTTGTCACTCAAACTATGGGACAAAGGTTTTAATGTAATAAACTACCTGGTAAGGTCAAGTAAACATTCAGGTTTGGGTTCAAATGATAAGAGAGGATAAAAAAAGGATATAAACAGTGATCTCTTGTATCCTGAAGACATATTTTTCACAGTCGTTCTAGCCAGTCGCAGCCCCAACAGCAGGATTAAGAACTTTATTTCGGGTGATAGCCAACTATATGTTTACCTCGTGGTGTTTTCTTTGTAGCCAGGATGTAAGCCACAATGTCACATCTGAACTAAGTATGTTGTGTTTGATCTCCAAAAAGCATAAACACTAAATACTGACCCCTAGTGGCAAACAGTGTTAAATAAAAAACAAACAGAAAAGGTACGAGAGAGGAAATAAAAAGCATCAGTGCATGACTCAGCTTTATGTCAATTTAGGTTCAGAGTAGATTTTGGCTGTTGGCTCATCACCCCCCCAGTGTTTAAACTACATTAAATATCATTTTACATTTTCCCCTGAAACGTTTTATAGCACTGTTTATCATGATGAGACTGAAGACCTGTCATGTCTAAACACCCTAAAGCTCTCAGGAAACCACTCTCTCCTTAATTACCGGTGACTTAAAATGTGATTTTCCGTCCTGTAATTTATTTGGATGTCGATCAGCTTTGTATCACACTAGAACTGTGGTATAGGACTTACCTAAACCTAAAGGGAAACACTTAAGTACTAGTAAAACATATAGTTTTCAGTAAGAGAAAGGCTGACAGAATAATATCAATGAACAGATTTTCCTTCAATTTTCTGGTTTTTGATTGGGTTGAGCAGAGATGTGTTATTTGAAGAAGTATCATAATAAATATGAACCCATGTTAAAGTTTGTAAGACTCTCTGAAGACTGTTTCCCTTACCTCATCACATTAGAGTAAAACCGTTCTAGATTTTTCTCCAATCTTTATTCAAATGAGTGGTCTCTTCATTTCAGAAATTACATTTCCAGCTTCAATTTTGGATTTGTATTGCTTTTCTTTAAAACCCTGCTTGAACTCAGATTAACTTTGCTTTTGCTCCAAAAATGGCCTCTACTCGGAGATTCGGTTTTTTTTGCCTTTTAATTGCACATGAAATGCTTCTGTGCACTTTTTTTGCGCATCGACCCTTTAAAAATGGAAGAACTCCAGAGGACTGTTTGAGTGCGTGAGCAGGGTTTTGAGGGAAAGCATGACAACATTTCATGCTCTCAAACTGAAAGACCACCCTCTTGCTTAAAGACAAGAAAAGATCCCTGTACATAATCAGGCTGCTTTCATTAACATTCATCCTTCTCAGCGTGGCAACTGTGCATTTGTTACACCGAGTACAAATTATGGAATTGTGCCTAAAAGCAGCATACACGTATAAAAAATAGCAACCTTTCTGCAAAAAAAAGGAAATTAAAAAAAGTTAAATAAAAATTCTCAAGTAGCATCCTTTAGTGCCTTCATCAAACAGCTGAACTGATAACAGCAAGGGTTCCCTTTAGACTAAAAAAAAAAAGAATAACTCCAACAGACTCAGTCAGTCAGCCAGCAGCCATCTTTACCTGCTCACAGCCTCTCCTCCAGGTGCATGAAGAAAGATTTCTTGGGGGGGGAAGAGAGAGAGACAGCCAGACAGCAGGGTTCCCCTTTTATTCCAGTCAGGCAGAAATGAAGGCGGTCTCATTTGGGTCAGAGTCCTTGCTTTCATACCCGCCACTGGACGAGCGGCTGCTGAGGTCGGCCACCCCAGACTCCAGGTCACTGCAGGCAGAGAGGTCATCGGTGTCCTGACTTTTGAGATGTGTGTACAACCCGAGAGGCAGGGTGAGTGCGGGGTCCTTGGTCTGAGCGTTCTGATTGAATGGTTTAGAGAGGGCCTGGTCGTTGTCCTGTGCACAGCTGGTGATCGGGTGTGTGTAATTGGTGGGCGGGTCCGGCCCGCAGTGTTTCTGCCACAGGTGACTAGTCCTCCTCCTCGGAACCTCGATCTTCTCCCACGTGATTGGCTTCCCCGTCAGGGCTGCAATCCTCTGCAGAGACAAGAGAGAAAGAAGACAAAACGCTTTCTTAACAGAGCTGAAAGAATTCAGTAAATCTTCACTGTGTCTGATGAGAGGTTAGTAACAGTGTTTCTAAAAAGGGGTATTACCCCCCTCCCTCCCCCATGGATGTTGAATAACTGCAAGGGTACTTCAGATTTAAAAAATGATCATCAGTCATGCCTCATATCTTACGTTTGACTACAATAAGGTCAGTGAAAAATCTAAGATTGAAAAATGGCACTTTATATTTTTCATCCAATGAATTGATGTTATTTGTTAACTATCCCATGAGTTTTGTTTGTTGTGTTTTTATTTGCACTAATAAAGTAATACAAAGAAGTGAAAAACAAAGCCAGTCAGTGTCAGGAAGGACTACAAATCAATGCTTGTCTAAAAAAAATGTGTGCAGGAAGCGGGCATAACTCATGAAGTGTTTTCTGTAACTTGAAAAAATATATTAAGTTCAGTTCAATTAGATCGAAGAAAATTTCTCCCAGGCTTTAAGGTCTGACTTTCTGGACCTGTGAAGATCTCCAACTCAGAGAGAGATGTTCTTATTGATTTTGGAGCTGTGTGCTAAATCGGGGTTATGGTGATGTCGCATTAGGGGTGTCTTTGTGAGTTGTATGCCTTGTCTGGAGCCCAGGTGATGGTGGTGGTGGTGGTGGTGGGCGGTTCCTCCTGGTGGTACCTCCTGGTGATTGGTCAGCTCCTCCTCCAGCTGCTGGGATTCCTCCCTCACTGCAGTCAGGTAGTCTGAAGGTGTCTGACGAGGGGGCGTAGATTTCTCCACGTGGTTATAAAGTCCCTTCCACATCCTGGTAACGGAGAATACAGGGGTTAGATTTTCACCTCAGGAGCTCTCTTAAGAATAAGAAGGTTTTTGAATAACTTAGTCTAGTCTTTTAAGGATTAGAAACATTAGAGAGAGCTGTTTATTCCCCCCCCCCCCCCGAGACATTGAATGTTAATTTTCGATGACTTGCACCAAACATTAACTCCTGAACTAAGAACACCATCTTTCTCAGGGAGTGAAACAATGTGGTGTCAGTGTGCTGCAGTTTCTCACTTGAAGCAGTAGGGGGTGGTATTGGGTCTCAAGACACCCTGACTCTGGCTCAGCTCGGCCTTGTAAAGAGGGTTGATGTACTCAGCCCGGTCCTTCCACAGCTGAGGCCACACAGAGTGACTCCGTTCATGAAGCCTGCAGTTAAACAATGAAGAAAACAACAAACAATAAAATGAAAAACACAATGATAAAAATCAACTATGTGATGCTCATGAAGTCAAATAATTCAGCTATAGGCTGAGTTTTCTTCAGGCATGGAGCCAAAGATGTGTTCAAAATGTCTTCATTAGTTTAGTTTTATGTAAATTACATTTTGAAAAATTAAACAGAAATGATCCACCCGCTTTGACCTGCACTTGTTTTTCTCTTGGAATGGCTACAACATTTAAATTTAAATTAACTCTTAATGTGACAGACGGAGGCTAGGAGGCTGATGTACATCTACATATCAATCAATAAATACACAATTTAAATGCATTATAGAAAATATGGAAACACAGTCATAGTGGTAATTATAACCATTACAATAATTCAATAAAACATCATAGTGTCAATGTGTGTGTGTGTGCTCATGTCTGTGCTCATGTCTGTGTCAGTACTACCTTAGGTCTCTGCGTTCCTTTTGGCAATTTCCGAGGAAGGTCCCGTACTGACAAGAGTAGACATGTGTGTGTATGGCGGTGAGGAAGCGCTCGTTGAACTCAAAGGCACACGGGAACTGCTCGGACAGCTGCCACACACACTCCAGGAACTGATCGATGACCGGGGACACCTCTTTGGGATCTCCGTCCAGGTGGGAATACCTGCAGGGACACCACTCTGTCTTCACTTTGCTCTCTAAAGTATATAGATTCTTTTTTCACAAGTGTTCAGAATCGTGAGGCTAGAAATAATCAATCTCAACTCTAAAGAGACAAAAGCAAATCTAAAAACCTAAAAGCACAACAAATGGAGACTGCATCACAATTTGTTTAAAAAAATTCTGATTTTTATAAACAAGTTCTGATTTCAAAATACAACCTAAGAAAACTTGATCAGTAACATAAAGGATCTGCTCTATCTGTACTAAACTGAATAGAAAATGTACAAAAACAAAATGACTAATAATAATGAATAAAATCCTCTTAATATAATATATTCAATATAATAATAATCCATTAAGCAAGAATCAAAAACATAATTGAACACTTAATACTATTTTTTTTATCATTTAATTAAGAAAGAGCCTTCAGTCTGGTGACATAAATAAATAAAATGGAATGAATTTGATTAAGTGAAATATAATGACAGGTCTGCAAATAATGCAGGAAGTTTATGACTCCCTTCCAGATGTAGGCCTGGGAGAAGTCATGCACTGGGTCTTATGTTTGAATGAAAATGTTGCCTCAAGTGAAAAGAGAAAAGCACTGAAAAACAAAGCTGTGAAACAGAATCTAAATGCATCACAGTGGGTAAACTCTAAAGAATTTATAAACACATCCACAGCTCTGCACAAACAAACAGGAAGAAGCCAGATTTAGTTTAAATTCAGCCGCATCTGCGCTTCATCCCACCCGCTGCTCTGCTCTCCGTCAGCCCTGATAACAGCCAGAACACAGCTTCATACTCACAGGTCGGGATATACAGACACCTGTCTAAACCTTTAAGCATCAATGAAAGATCAATGAAATGAATCAATGAAAGAGCACAAGATTCTTTTCAGGTTCTTTTGCAGAAAGACAAACTGCTGGTCTGAAGCTTGTGGACAGTAAACAGAGGGCTTCACCCCACAGCACAATAACTGATGCCAATGAAATGTCCAAAACATCTCTCTTCTTCTGCTTTATGAATAACAGTTAGTGGGAATATTGAGGTGTAGAGAAAGAACATACTGTAGGCTTGCACGCTTGCTTGAATACCACAAAATAAGTTATTTAATTTAAATCGATCGAGAGGTCTTCTTCATGTGTTAACATCCAACCTTATCACCTGAAACAGTCTGACCTAATTGCAGCATTGTTAAGCCAGTTTACTCAAAAGAAAGACTGGGTATGGTTATGCTGAACTCGCTTTGTTATATCTTTGTGTAGCCTTAGGTTTTGAAACAGGTGTCGTTAATATTTGATTTTAAAACTCTGCTGTAGGGACAGCCTGAGTATATTCACACCTAGAGCTCAACAAGCTTGTAGAATTAGTGATACACAATCTTGGCTGTTGATTGTCTATTGACTGTTTTATACTGATACTGAATGCTAAGCAACATGACGCCACACAATCAGTGCTGTGCATGTGCAGCTTTCACTAGAGGTGAGAAGGAAACGAGATCACTCTCATCAGCTACTTCCAGTGAATGTTTATTTAAACCTCTGTCCAAGCAGTGCAAGTGCAGACTTTACAATCACTGTTGAACATCTATCTGTTGTAATATTTTACTTGTCGAACTGTCTAAGACACTGGGGGTGACATTTGGCAATTATAGGAACTCATTTTATTTAAACTTTTAGAACTATGTGAAAAAGAAAAACAATTGAAGGGATTTTGGTTCTGACCCAAATGCGTTGCCCTGAAGTTTTTAAACCTATTGTTCTTTCTTCTTCTGCCTGTCACAAACTTAGACTTAGACTTTCTTTATTGTCATTCAAACTTGTACTTTACAGTGCAGATAAGAACGAAATTTCGTTGCATTTGGCTCGTTGTAGTGCAGGATAAAAACAGCAGCATGTATTTACATATAAAAAATAAAAATAAGGTGCAGATATAAATAGATATAAAAAGAAAAACTATGAGTAAAAATACTATACAGATAAATATATTGCACGTTATATTGTATTTTACAGTCCAGTGAGGGTCTGTGTCGGGGTTTGAGGGGGAATGGAGGGACAATCTCAAGCATGGTGTCATAATGTTCTTTCTGGTGTCATCAAGATTGAAAAAAACCTAACCAAAAGGGTGATCCAAATTTGAGCTCGTTTGACATTTTTGAGACTGTGAAAGATAAAATATCATGTTTCAATCTGACTTTTTCATAATGAAAAGAAGACAATGTATGTATTTAAATGTATTTAAATGGAAGATATTCCATTTGAGAGTGGTTGTTGGCCATGTTTTACAAAATAAAATGCACAAAATGATTCATATTTTCCATGTTACTAACCTGTGGGAGAATTTGTGACCAAAGGAAACCCAGTCTCTCTCTATTAGCACCTGAGAGGGAGGAGAGGAGGAGAGGAAGCAGAACAAAGAGAAGGGTGGGAGGAGAAAGAAGAAACGATTGGAAAAGAGAAAATTAGAGATAAGAACCAAGACTCTTTCAGAGTAAGAGGCGATGAGTGTTGTGCTTGTTACCATGAGTCCTTTGATGGTTCTGTAGAACGGGTCTAACAGTACACTGGCTACGGAGCAGGCCTGAGCCGTCCTGTCCCAGCCGTCTGAACAGTGAACCAACACGCTGACCCCTTCATCAGCAACTGCCTGGAGACAGAGAGAGCATTTTCATGAGTAGAATGTTGTAAATATGAACAAGAATTCAATGTGGGAATCTCTTAATTGTCATTACTGAAATGAAGATGACATTATTATTCATTTATTTAACAGAAACACAAACAATTAACATTGTGTCATATGTAAAATACAAAGTAAATGCCATGCATACATTTTTCTAGCCATTATATATATAAATATAAATACCGACTTTATAATGCAAGACAGATAAGAGACTAAAATAAGGACTCTATTCTTCCTCCTTCTACTTTTCCTCCCTCTCCTCTGCCTCTTACCCTTCTTGTGTATTATGTGTATCAGTTTCATTATTGTCTATTATTTCTAATTTGAGTGTGTAAGCAATCAAGAAAACTGTAAAAGACAGCAGCAACTTAACCCGGCATCGAAGCAGAAACAATTCCTGTGTGTGTGTGTGTGTGTGTGTGTGTGTGTGTGTGTGTGTGTGTGTGTGTGTGTGTGTGTGTGTGTGTGTGTGTGTGTGTGTGTGTGTGTGTGTGTGTGTGTGTGTGTGTGTGTGTGTGTACGCACCCTGGCTATGAAGACCCCAGCTTCGAGTACAGCTTTTATGTGTTTCAGCCAGCCGGAGTTCTCCAGACCCCACAGGAAGTCAGTCATTGATGGAGCTTTCATCTCACCCACTGCGTGAAAAGAGGAAGCGAGAGGAGATTTACTAAGACACACATACAAACAGACACACACACTTACTCATAGAGGGAAGGACAGCATCAGAATGGGTCTGTGTATGTCCTGATAGCAGCTCTGTGTTTCCATCTCAGGCTGCTTCTTCATCATCATAGACCCTTAAGAAGAAGTGGACATATACTCTGGGCCTAAAAAGTGAAGCCAATGCAGAACAGAACTGCCTTGTAAAACATTTTTTTCACTGAACAGCAGGAAGCGACTCCCCTGGTTGCAAAAACAAAGCCTATTGTGTCCGAGCCAATGAGGAATTAAGCGTACCCTTCAGTGTAGTTATTATCCAACAGACATTCTTAAATGATGGTCTCGATCTATAGCCACCGTTTTACTTAGAATGGATGATAAAGCGGGTATACTTCAGGGTGTACCTAAAATATATAGTGTTAAAGTTTTAGTTACACTAAAAGACACTCTGACGACTCAGATGTCGATTTTCTGTGAAAATAATTCTGTTTTAGCCTGTTTTTTACTTTCCAAAAGAAAACTTTAAAATATCAGATACAGTAAGCTATGGATGCACCCTGCAACTAAAGCAAGCTCTTAATTCAATAATTACTTACTCGCTTGCTTGGTACCTCATCAAACTAACATCCAACAAGAGAGTAGAGGAAATTAGATCTTCAGTCCCAGGATCTATTCTTACTGTCTGTTCCAAAGAACTGCTCCCTTTACGTGGAACACATTAAAAGAGACCTGTAACTAATGGAACTCATTGGATGCTTTTAATGTGGTTTTAAGTACAAGATGGTGATCTGGCTGTTTGCTGGTCTAACTTGTTGTTTTATGTCTTTATAATGTACTGTAGTCATGTATCCTGTTGATTGTATGTTTGTATGTATGCTCAGGGTTTGAGTAAACTTTGTCAGGTGTCCCGCCTGTCTTGATCAGAACACTCTCGAAAAAGAGCTTTTTTCATCTTAACAACCTTTTCCTTAAAAGTCAGATTAAATTAGTTGCTAACTTGAAGTCACTTGAACTTGAACTCCTCTCCAGCTCCAAGTTATCTTCAAAATATGGTCACTTCTGTCTCATAAAAACAAGATGGCAGCTTAAACCCAAACTCTAACAGATCAATGGTGGATGTGACGGTGGTTATATTCTTATATTACTTTCTTTGAACATATAAACACACGCACTATTCTCACCATCAATGATTTTCTGCTGGCTGCTCCTCATCACGTGAATGTTTTCGATGCCGATGAACTGCAGCTTGATGTTGGTGTAGTGGTCCTCGTTCTCGTAGCCTTTACCAGCAGCTCGGTTTGCCATGGCATTCAGCTGGACACAAAACAGATACAAAACAGTGTGAGAATTTCATAGCTTGCTGTTTATTTGTCTGTATTAATCAATGTGAATATACTCGATATGTGAGTAACAAAGTGTGTGTTTGTGTGTGTGTGTGTGTGTGTGTGTGTGCATGTGTGTTACCTTGGGCCTTGTGTCCACCACATAGATGAATTCACTGCCAGGGTTGGACTTCATCACAGCCTGAAGCATCATCTCGTCCTCCTGACAGCGTCCACTGAACCCTGACAGCGGCTGACTACAGCGGCACACTGCTGCCTGTGTGATCGATAAACATGATCATAATCACTTCACCTAAAGGTACGTATTACAGATCCAGTCATTTGTAAGCTTGTCTTGATGTGTTGTTCTGTGTCAGCTGTATAGTGTATGAACTGTGTGGAGACATAATAAAGGAGCAAGTCATCCTGTTTAATTGGCACAAAGATTAAAAGTAACACAAATGTTTTATCTTTTTTTTTTCAAACATATATTACTGATGAGTTGGATAACTCAGCAAAATGTAAACGACATTAAGGATGAGTTGATTGTCCTTTTATCAAATGAAACCTACAGTATGTTAGGATAAATGTCCTGTGTGGGTTTGAGTGTGACTGACCAGTGTGTCCTGGTGGAAGTAGGACAGAGCAGGAAATCGTCCTCGACTCCTGAACCTAGAGCTGCCCACGATGATGGCGGGTGTAGCTGACTTGGGAACAAACAGCTCTGATGGGTAAGTGTCACACACCTGGAAGGGTCATACACAGAGACATGCTAAGTGACAAATACATCAAAATTCATATTTAGCTTTTGTTTATCAAATATGCATTTATTGTCAGTTTGTGGCCCAACAAAGAAAAAAAAACAGTCATTTTGTGAGTATTCTTAGTGTTATTTTTGAATTCGTAATTTCCTGGAAAACAAAATGCAATAAAACAAAAGGGAAAAACGATTGTGAAGTTGTTGACTTAGTGATCTGGCTTTGAGAGGGCTGCTGTATGCTGCTCATGTAGAAGGAGGTAGCTAGTGATGAATACTTAGTCATGCTGAGGGGAGGCATTTACTATTGTATCTGTTACCTTGTATATGCCTACAGTAGAACAGATATGTAACAGCAGCTTCTGATTAAAAAGCATCTTTCTCTTTAAAAAAAGGTTTTCTTTGTATGGAGGATTAGGGATATATTTTCTGGTACTCAACATTACAATCTAAAAACCATGAACTTTCAGAGTAGACATATTTTTGTCTTGCACATGTACACTTTATAAACAAGTCAAAATATTACTGACCCTGTATTCACTGTTAGCTGCTGTATGGACCCAAAGGTTATTAGGAACTCCCATCCTCTTGTAGTCAGCCATGACGTCTATGAAGTTCCACGACTCCTCTCTCTCCTCTTTGTTCACATTGGGATTAAAGGACAGACAGTACAACTCGCTGTACTTCTCTGAGAGGAGAGGACAGGAGAGGAGAGGAGAGAAGAGGAGAGGAGAGGAAGAGGGTTTAAATGTGCTTAACACCTGGGTCCATTCAACATACATTTAACCACTTGTACACACATTCACACATACATACCTGGTCGAGACAATCTGACCAATGAGGAGTAGACGTCCATGCAGTCTCTCTCCTGTGGAATCAGGATCTGGTAGACCCGGAAGTTTTTACAGCGCAGGATCAGCTGACTTCCTGCAGGGATCGTGGGCGGCCTCTCCACACTGCTCACCATGCTGTGCAACACCTGAAACATACAGAAAAAAAACACAAACTAATTACAACCGTCTGTGATGTCAGTCAGAGCTCAAAAAAATACAACCAGCATTAACTCGTGCCGTAGCGTTGTGTAATCCGTCTTGTGATCTAACAGATTCAGGAAGGGGGAACCTCTTGGGCTTCTCTTGCATATCATGAAGAAGGAGAAGTAGACAGTAGCTATAGAAGCCTTTTTTTTAATCAACACAAGTTTAGTAGTCTTCTTTGTTGCTGCTAATCCAGCAGACACTGTCAGTGCCTGTTGGGTGAAATCTGAAACCCCCTGGATGCCTGTTTTATCTAGTCAGGTCCACAGGGATGGGGCAGTGTCCTCCACCACCTCCTGCAGGAGATTTTTAGGGGGGGGGGGGGGGGGGGGGATGGGATGGTATCTCTCCTTCCTGTCTCTGGAAATTCACATTTTTACACTGATGAGATGAAACAAGCTTTATAAAAACACTGGGACTATGATAATGTTGCCATTGTGCTCATTTCAGATCATAATCGAGTTCAAACATGACCAATTTATTATGACCCTGTCCCCATGATGACTTACATCTCATCATTAAAATTCACAGATTACTTACTATAGAGTGGTCAATATAGTGCATTATTATTATTTGATAAATCAGGCACAAGGTATCTGAGAGTTTTACTGCCAAACTAATTCTTCACTGCAGATCATATGTCACAACCACTCTTCACAGTAATAATCAATTTGGTGCTACAAATCTGTGTAACCACATGAATTTCACCCTAACAGCAGAACTTTGTCTTCACTAAATCACTTCCCTCTGTTCACTGAAGAGATCTCAGGGGAGACTGATAGTGGTGCAAAATGTAAAGTGTAAAGTTTCACCCTTTCTTTACAGCAAAACTCCATTACTAACAGTCAAGAAATATCCAAATGTTCTGTTTCTTAAAGGATGTACTGATGAATACTTGAACTCAGGTCGCATTGGAAAACAAGAGGAAACTGGTTGTTTTAGTCAGAAAGGCATGGAAGGAGGTCGGGATTCACTTTGGACTCAGTTATCAGAGATCTAGAGAAGGCTGTAGTGTGATACTGATGAAGACAAATACAGCATTCCTATTGGCTGTAGTATAAACTTTTGGGGACAATATTACTGATCAGAGTACTTTCAGTAAAAGTGTAGATTGTTACTTGAACTGCCTGACAACTTTTAAGAAATGATTCCTACATAAAAATACAGTTTTGTCAATATTACCCGTACATCCAATGTTCAAGCAGAATCAGCTGTTTGCAACACTGTTGTCTTCCCGACCTCCAGACTACATAAACCAAAACACTGAAATGACCTCACAAAACACTGGAGTTGGAGGTCAACAGCTGCTTTGACTGGTGAATTTGTTTGTAATATTACATTTTGATGAATCACAACCAGCCTTCAAATTTCAAATCAACACATTGATACACACACTATACCAGCAACCCTCTGTGTCCTGAAACATGAATTCACTGTTTTTGCCAATGGAGTCTGTAAGCTTTACAAATAGCTATACAGCAGCTGCTCCTGTTTAAAAAAGCATCTTGATTATTAACAAAAATGGCATATCTCTGCAAGCATCCTTTCTGGAATGTTGTCAGACACTTAAAGTTACATTCAGACTATTTTCATTGATACAAGTTTACTCATGTGCTTTTGACCTCAAGGATAAAGTTGCATCCACTGCAGCCTGTCCTGAGAGTAGTGTGTCACACCACCTACAGGGGATTTCCCAAAACTTTTCAGACATTTCAGTCAATAACACCGTATTACTACAACAAACAGAAATTACTTCCAGCTTACCCATGTCTCCTTGCGTGTCTCAGGGTTGTTCTCTACAAAGATGGTGTGTGTGGCAGAAAGGTAGAGAGTCCCAGTGCTGGCCTTCCTCTGGCCCGATGACCGGTCAATGAGACGCACATTTTCCACCTATAAGAGCGATCGAGGAAAAAATATCAGAGACAGAAATATTAACAGATCCCGTATGATGAATATTTTGGAAAATAATATCGCTTTGATCCCCGAGGCCTGCACACGAAGACAAATCAAATATTAACGTGTAAAAACACCTCACAGTCTTCTGCCATGACTCAGCACATAACATCCACTGAGCTCAAAATACAGTCTGTATAAAGGTCATTCAATAACTGTCTTTTATGACTATGTGTATTTAGAACAACAGGCATATATTCCTCCATTGGATGTTGACTGCAGCCTGATGAATACAAGAATTTCAAAGTCATTACCAATACTGAATTAGGAGTTGAAATGTACCTACCAATATAATGAATGATGTGATATTATGCAACTTCAGCTCTCTGTGTGTATTGTGCACAGATTTTGCACTGATACAGTCTACTGTCTGATAAAGGAATGTATATTACAAGGTTTAATGCTTCAATTCATGGGTGATTACAAATGATACTGTGATTGCTCTACTACTTTATATAAACATAAACAGATACACAATAATGTGGTAATGAGAAAGATGGGGTCAATATGAGGCCTTGTATGCTTGTGCCAGCTTTGACAGAAGAAATATGGTGGACACCAGCACACTGTTATGCTGTGTCATGTTTGGGTTATATTAGGGCTGGGAAATATATCAAGTTTTTAAGATATATCGATATATTTTCAAACAAGATAACGGGTAAGACAACATCGTTAATATGGATATAGTTTATGTTGCATTAAAATAACGGTCACCTTTTTCTCATCTCACTGATGATGACTGTCTGTCTCTCTTAACCCTGCTCCTCCTCTCTCTCTCTCTTTTATTGTATTTAAGGAACATTTTTATTCTATGATATTACTTTTTAAATTCACAAACAGGTAGTTCATTTTACCCATATACAGATTGATATATATCGAGTATCGCCATTCTGCTAAACAATATTGAGATATGAGTTTTGGTCCATATCGCCCAGCCCTATTTTTATTAGTTAACTATATCTTACTTAACTAAAGCAATGAACCCTATTCAGTGGTTGAATCCATTATCGATAATGTCAGCTTCACAGCGCTTGTTTCTATTCATGTGTGTGTGGAGCAGGAGATACATTGGTCTGGTGCCTGCACTACACAAGGTGTTTTAAATCAATGGCGCCGCAAAATATTATCCACTGTGAGTGTAATGAGATGACGTCCTGCAGGCTGTCCCATAACAGACAGGTATGTGCGTACAGTATTGATCAACACAGTGGTGTGTAAAGGGATGCGAGGGAGATGTGTTAGGGACATAATAAACCAATGTGTGCATCAGCAGGGGACAAACAAAGACAAAGCAATGTAAGAGACATGTTGAAATGGAAGCTTTGAGTCTTACCTTGGGCGTCCGGATGTGCTCCATCACTGACAACCAAAATGGAGGAGATGGAGAAAGAGGAGGGTTGTAGCCGTAACCCGTCAGCGATTAAATTCCCTGTTCCACCCGAGTAATGGAGCTGTTTCCTCTGTGGCTGCTGTCGTCGACCTGTCCTGCACAATGTCCCATGATTTACGTACCTCTGTATCCTGGGCTGGCTCGGTTTAACTGAATGAAAAGGGGTCCTACCCTGCCCGTGTATAGCGGTACCCGAGCTTTGACGGTCCCTGTCTCCGTTAGATAGTGACGTCGATAACAGCTGCGTTCATCAAGGTAACGTCATACAACACGTCCGCTCCGGTTTTCTTGTTTCAAAATAAAACATTTTCCTTAAACGTAATTAATTCTTACATTTTGTTTTACATTTTTTGACAAACGTGTACATTTTTCAGTAATTGTTGAATGCATTTTTTTGCCAAACGAAAAACAGCTGTATGTGATTTTATACTATATAGTTTATAAATTAAACCCCAAGCTTTATTTTGATAGACAAGACTGACCGTTTTTTTTTTAGAGATTTGATTCGTTCACAGCTAGTGCCAAGGATCAACCAGGACTGCGCATGTGCAAATTCCATCGTCTCCCGCCTGTCTTTGAATGCAGGAGATAGAAAAATATAAAAACTGTAAAAAGAAACAAAACATGTGATGACATTATTTTTTCTCTTTTTGGTTTAATTTCTACAGTAAAGTCGAATTCTAATTATATTATATTATATTCAATTATAATTAAATATATTATAATTATAATTATAATCTTAATTAATTATAAGTATTGACAATTCTTCAACCTCTGTCATCAAATTATCATTCATTAAAGAGGGTTTATCATAGCCTACATTTTTATGTTGTTTAATTTTAACAATTTTAAAACTTGGCTAAAATAACGTTTAGGCTATGTAGGCCCTATGCATAATTTATCTATAGAGTCTAGTGAGTGAAGGAGAACGAAGTAAGCCACGACAAAAGGTAAAGGTGAGTAATCAACTAAAATCAAGGAAGCCGTTTTATTATTCACATTTCTCATCTTCCTTGGACTCAAGCAACAGAGTGGAAAACAAACCTGAGCATTAAATAGATTTTTCCCTTCCAAGTTATTTCACCATATTTCTAAAAGATAATCTAGCTTATCTTCATTACAAAAGACACATTTCAGACATTATTACATTTGGGCCAGTAGGGTTTTTTCTTTCTTTTGTTTCAAAAGCATTGTGGATCAGAGCCATTATGTAAAATAGTTCTGCAGTCAATTGTCCCATGTTGACCCCCTCAGCCTAATTAAATAAGAGCAACTTGTGCAATTAAATATTAGGCTATTTTTTCTAGTAACTCCAGTAATCATAACAACAAAGAGGAATATCCACTTATGAACAAGTAAAGGAAACACTCCCAGAACCGGTTATGCCAGACTTGCGAAACTTTTTTAGGTTTTTGATGAGAACATGGAAAATAAAGTGCCAGAATCAGGAAGCTTGCAGTGCAGACCAGTTTCATGGACTAATATGTTAAAGTGTGAGATGCAGTTGAATTGGCAATTCAAAATTGTATCCTTTAAACTTAACAGAGCAAGATAATTATTTTTTCTTAGAAGTTAATTTTATGTGACAAAAATATCATTCTTACAAACTTATTATTTGATAGTTCACAAGTGGTTTGAGCTCTCCCATCTTGTGTCTTGTCATGAGTTTCTTAGCAGCACAGAAATCAGATGGCAGATGGAAGTCACATTGCAGAGTGACATGCTTTAGTGAGTACGACGTTGAGGTCATTATGAAACTTCTTATCATGCAATATTTCAACCCATGCCGAACAAAAACAGGAAGAAGAAGGAAAGACTGTGGACAAAGTGGTCATACAAATGTAATATTGTTTTGCTCCTTGTCCTTTTTTGTCTTTATTGCAAAGTTTAAGCAGCATTTGTTAATGGCTTTCCATGACACTAAGCAGTGATACTGATGCCTTAACTGTAATTACCAACGTGTTAATTAATGTATTTTATTCATATTTTTGTTTGTCTGATTTGAACATGTTCCTCTTTCTGGACTGTAACAAGACAAAGAATCAGAAACAGGTTTAATTCCAAGTAGATTTACACATACAAATAAGTTTTCTTGGTGTTTTTGGTGCAAAAACAAACAACATAAAAGTAGAAAGCTATAGGCCTATAGCAAACAACATACTGTTGACTTCAGTTTCACTGAATTGACCATGGAGCTAAGCTCTTTTACCCTTATCATGCTCAATTTATTAGATTTATTAAACAGTTTTATAGTCACAATTTTATAAATGCATTAATAAACTGTTAGCACAATTCCAAATGGTTCTTGGTCGCTAAATGGACCTGTGCTAACATTGTAATTGATTTAAGTCATGTACAAGTGGAGTCAGTGTTTCATTGACCACTAGATGGCAGTGTTACACGTGGAAAAAGTCTACTGACGAGGCAGGTGAGGTAAAGGTGATCTGAGCTATTTATTTTGATTCGCAGTCATCTTTAACACTCTGTGGAGGTTAAGCATCCATTAATCACACTCGGAAATAAGCAATGAAATAAATATTGAAATTAATAAATACAACCAGGTAGGCTTAAAAAAGTATAGTAAAATGGAAAATTAATATTTGGATCAAGTTTATTTTGTATTTCTATTAAAATAAATAGAATAAATAAATATTATAGCAACATAAAAATCAGTGTCAAATAAAAACTAAACTCCCCCCTCATGCTTTCTACTTTTAGATAAACAATCCTCTTTTAACCTTCCTCTTTTTTCTTTTGATCGTATTTCAGGTTTTCATTGTTAAATCGGTTGTTCCAACTTCCTACTTATTTTTGTGTGTAGCCTAAATATGATGAGGATTATGTTTTGTTAAAATTGCAATGACGCCATTAATACTTTGTTAAATAAAATTAGAATAAGTTAATAAGTACTATAAGAAAAAAAGAAATAATAACCTCAGGTGCAATAAGAGATGTAGAAAGTTAGAGACAAGAAAACATATTTATATTTTCATTTCATTGTACAGTGTTCCCCTTTGTTATTTTTTTGTATTATATCTTTGCTTTAATACAGTGTATAACTTCTGTACAGTTTATTTTAAATCACTTAGCTGTTACTACAACTTATTTATTTTTTACTTTTACTTTTTTTGTACTTTTCTACTCTTTTTTTTCTTATAATGTTATTATATTTTATATATATAATTTTAACTTTTTTTGTAGACGCTGACTCAGGGAGAAACGCCCAAGAATTCCAATGTACCTGTACTGTCCTGTACCTGTACCTGTACTGTCCTGTACCTGTGCAAATGGCAATAAACATCTATTCTATTCTATTCTATTCTAATAAAGTAGCTCGTTAAAATGCCTAAAATGTTGGAAGATGAAAAACAACTTATTTATCTAGTAGGCTAGGCTATAAAAACAGCATGAAAAATCAACCTGAGTAAATGTATCACTTACATTATGCCTTCATAGTCCCTGAACACGTGGGTAAAATGACTAATTTGATTCATTAAGTCTTAATCCACAGGTGCACGTGTATGTGTGTGTGCGTGGCTCTGTGTGTGTGTGTGTGTGTGTGTGTGTGTGTGTGTGTGTGTGTGTGTGTGTGTGTGTGTGTGTGTATGGGGGGGGCTCCGTCGTGACTCAGCTGACCAGACCTGTGGGCTGAAACAATCACTGACCATCTTAAAAAATACAAGTCAGTTTAAGAACTGCATTTGCGACCATGCCGATATCTTTGAAGTCATCTACAGAGTCTGCAGTATCCTACATGATGTGAATGCGTTAGCAGTGATCCGGGTGTTTCCAGGTGAAAGCAGCGGACAGCAGGTTGATCTTTACCGACGCAGGCTGAGCTACGATGGTGAGTTGAAGACAAACTCCATATTATCAACTCCAATTTGTCATTTTTTAAGTGTTTACATTGTCTTGTTCAATCGTTCATCAGTTTTGATAAATGCTGTTGAATCTCGAGCTTTGTGGTGACGAACTCCGTCAATAATTCACAGTGTTATGTTTGTTCGCTTAACCGTGTAAAGTAGGTACTTCATTAAAACTAACTTCACACTTTCCTGGAGTGGCCACACTGTGCTGGAAAATTCGGCATTATTGTGAAACCAAAAGCTCATAAATTTAAACTTTAAAAATGAATTTTGGTTGCTCTATATTAAATTCCTAAACAATGTAATGATAGTCTTGAAAGGTTAAAACAATTTTGTATTGTGTAAGACTAAAGCAACAGCAACACAGTCAAAACAAAAGAGTCTGAATTAAAAACCGAGCTCGGAATTTGTAGCCTACCTTGAACATTAGTGAGGTTTTCTTCCTGCAGTAGCCCGCCACATGTTTTACGGAGTTTGGCGTCACCTCCTGATCACCGCAGAAAATGACCACATTTTGGAGATGACGTTTCTCTTTTATAGTTTATTAATATAAGAGTGCATGATCAGTTTAAGCTTAGGGACTACAATGTTTTGGGAATAAAATGTGCCTTAACATACGTCAGTCTGACTGAATACTTCCAGTTACAAAAATACAATTAAGAAAATTACTGTAGGCTATGTTATTGGTGTGTGTGAGTGTGAATTGCTAAATGTGTGTACAGTTGGATTTTTAGAAAATCCTACTGTATGTGTTAAACTACTTAAACAGGCAGACTGTGTGTGTGTTTGTGTGTGGCTGTTGTTTTAAAATGCACAAACAATTCATTCATGTCAGTCTGCAGTTATGAGTGGCATTGTGCAGGAAGTACTGCTGCTGCTTGTGTGTGTGTGTGTGTGTGTGTGTGTGTGTGTGAGAGAGTGTGTGTGCGTGTGCGTTTGTGTGTCCACTGTGAGTGTCCATGCAGTGAATTGTGCCGGTGTGTTTAATGGACATTTCTGCTGCAGCAGCGTTCTGGGTGTTACATAACAGGTTGTCCTCTGCATCATCCTGCAGGGCTGCCCAGGATTAAATGAAGACTTAATGCTTCTCCTTGGCGTCGGGGAGCACTTTGTGTGTGTGTGTGTGATATGAGCGTGTACGTCTCTGCTGCTTTCACAATGAACACACTGAGTGCTGTACTTTTATATGATGGAGGATTTCTATCCAATAGGAAAAAAAAATAGTGACGTAAGACTCTTTTTGATTTCAGCCTTTGAAAAGCGACTTTGTGGCCTTGTCCATGTTTTAGATGAGGGACACTTTAGTTGAGCCAAAAGAAAATGAACGACATTATTATATTACATTATTATTAGCCTACCCTTTTCTTATTTAACATTGTGTTGATAATGTTTGATGTATAATGTCGACATACTGCACACACACAGTCTTCTAACTACTCAAAGTGTTTTCACACCGCAGGTCACACCTACACATTCACACACTGATGGTAGAGGCTGCAATGAAAAGTGTCCATCAATATTAACCTCCCATTCATACACATTCACACGCCGCCGGCGAAGCAGCGGGAGCAACTTATGTTTAAGTGTCTTGCCCAAGGACACATCAGACATGTAGCTGCAGGAGCTGGGGATCAAACCCCCGACCTTCCAGATGAGAGATGACCAACTCTACCACTGAGCCATAGCCCAAGAAGTAAGCTATGACTTCCGTTTTTACTTCAATTATCTTAAAAAAATGACATTAAATCATTACATACTTTTATGACTTCAACTGTAAAAACTCAAAGGTAGCATCTGTTGCATTTTTATTTCAACATATGTTCTGGAAAATAAAACTTGTGTAAAGGAATAAAACTCTTGATTGTGCAGCTTCTCTCCTGCACATTTATCCTCCCCTCTGTCCATTTGAGTTGATTAGCCCTCAACAGGACTCTTCGGTTGACTTCACATTCTGAAGCTATCACATTTCAAATCCCTGCTTTGAGCATGAACACTGCGTGGCTCCTCTGCAGAGAGCTGCAGCCTCTTCTGTTTACTGTGCAGAATTTGCTTTAAGAAGCTAAAAGCATCAGGTGCCAAGTTTCTGCAAGTCTAATCCAGCCACTCCTTCATTCATCAGAGTAATTGTGCAGTGAGATGAGGCTGTGCTCATGTGTACGCAAAGGTTCGTCATGATTGGCATTTTTGTGTGTGAGGTATTTAAACAGATTCCTCTGCCCGGACTTGTCGTTGGGATTCACATAGTGACATGTTGTAATTGATGGAGCTGCTATCCACAATGAATGGAGCAACACTTGTACTTATACTATTACAAAACTAGGACTGTGAACTGTCAATCCAGTAAAGTCAGGAAGGATGGTTCTAAACATTATATATGAGAACTCCAATTTTAAAGGCATTTTTCAAAAGATGTATTTTTTTTCATATGAATCCCAACTCAATACTTTATAACCACTTGACCAAATGGGGTCATTTTCAGTTACTTACCTTTCAGCGGCTAAAAAGGTACACTTGACAGAAAATCTAAATACACTTGAGAATCATTTATTTATGTTTTGTGATACTATATCAAGTCTCAAATCACCATTGAATATATTCTTGATCAATAGTTGAGTTTGGGATCAAGTGTTACTATGAACTAAAGGGGGGTCTGTGGGTCTGTACTGTAATTAACCGAGTTGTAGCATATATTTTATTTTTAATGTTCAAACATTGAAAGTTCCAAATCCAATGTTTTTTCATTGAACAGCTCTAAACAATGCTAAATGTTTCCATTTACACATGTGGGATTGTTTGCTATCAGCTTTGCTAACAGGTGTCCAAAAGCATTGAATGCAGGCTTTAAATCACTTGTATGCTTTGGCACTTTGACATGTTAGAACATGGCATAATGTAGCTCTCATTTTAATAAATCATCTTAATAGCTTTTAATTCAGCGTGTATGACGGATTGTAATTAGTTAGACTGGTTCCCACTTAAATCCATTACAATTTATGACATTTCTTCTTAGTGTGAGTCAACAAGCCGAGTCTATAAAAACAGAGGAGCGCTTGAATTTCTGGAATGAATAGTAAAAGTAAACACAGCCCAGAGTTTAAGGACTGCTACTCTTTAAATGTTATTGAGCCTTATTAGTGATAAAATGACTTCTTTTCTCGCTCCAGCGTAGCTTATAAAGCTAGAGGATAGTTTCAATTTGTCAAACGTACACCATTTGTGCCATTAAGAAAAAGACATTATAAAGTTTAGATGCGTTCTCTGCATTTGAAATGATTTAACTTGTAGCAGATGGAGGGCCCACACTCCTCACACTTTCCTCCTCAGTCTGTGGCTAGAGTCTATTTATGGGTTTTCAGTCTTTCAGACACAGAGCAGCTCTTCTCTGCAGGCCTGAGAGTTAATGTAGCTCAGTTTATGCTACCTGGAGGAGGCAGCGATTGCACATGTGAATTTATTCAACCACTGCTAGATAAGATGTTGTTTACCTAACAGTCTCTGCATTACCTTTTTAATGGCACCAATTTCATTTGTGTCTTTAATTCAGTTATTGTGAAAAAATGCAGTTTAATACAACATTCCTGTAAAAAAAGTATCACCTTCATAAAGATTTCTTCATACAGTTGTGTCAGAGAAGTATGAATTCACTTTTTTTGTTTGTTACTTATAGTAATTTATACAGCCTCTTCAAGGTGTGAATGTTGCAGCGTTTTTCTGTCTTGTTCTGTATTTAAGGTTGGAAGACTGAATGAGGGAACACTTTTGTTCTTTGAGTCTGTAGCTGAAACTGTTACCAAGGCCAGTCCATGTGTTTAAAGTGGGTGATCTAGTTAGCAGGTAATTTACAAACAGAAGCTAGCAGCTAAATCACATTAAAGTCAGAGGATGAGATCAACAACCATATAACAGAGATAGTAAATAACCATTATAGTTATAAAGCAATGCTGCACCTCAAACCAAGTCATAGATTCAGACCAGTCACTGGATGTCACTGGAAGACGTGTCCAACTCCTTCCATTGTACAAAAGGGAAGACAAAAAATGTTATTTTAAAGTTCGACCCATGTCCCATCTGTTAACATGGAGTAAGAGGAGCTTTTGATGTGTTCTGCAGCCAGTCAGTAGGGGGAGCTACAGATGTTTTGCCAATCTATTGAGAGACAGTGTTTTATTGCAATTCACTGCAGCTGTGCCACACTCACAATTCCTAGATTGCAGACTTTTTCATGCCTATTTTCACTATCTCAGCTTTCTCCTTTTGTATAATGCCATTCTGTTAGCAGAATAGCATTAAAGCAGCAGCAATGCGTACTTTTACACTTGATGGTCACATGCATTTTTGTACACCCCTGCATGCATCCTACCAACTAAACAGCAATAACATTGAACACAGTTTCGAATTGCAGGGTTTATATATCCTGTCCTAGATGTAGTACTATGTCTGATTTGGTTCCATATTGAATTTGGAAATTTAGTTTTTATGTTTTTCCAACACAAAATAGGAGGTGATTAAAATGAATGTAGAACCTTTTTTCACACATACAGAAATCTCCTGAAAAACTCTGGAGATTAGTCTACCCGGAGGTTCTTTAGGTTATATGTGAACGCAAACAGCCGCATTTTTCGTGCAGACTTTACCCAGAGTTTCTCCGGCCAGACCCCTAGTTTTTTTTCCACAGAAAGTCTGAGTGAGCTGATGTCTGAACGTGGCAGCATATACTCCGGAGATTTCAACTCGAGCCAATAGAAAGAGAATGTTGTTTATATATAGTGACTGTCTAAAGTGTCTGCACGCGACCTCTAAGATCTCCGTGCTCTAATTAAACGTCTGCATTCTGTTTTCTGTTGGTCAGTATGTTGTTCTCCTCTCTTTTGTGGAGGTTGTCATTCCATTGGATTACACATAGCATTGATATAAAGACAAATATTCTCATTATAACGTTGTGCAGCGGACTCTGTTGCTTCGGCCGCTACTTCCGCGTTGTTTATTTACGTCACATCTTACTTCAGGAAATCCCCCGATCCCCCTCCCCTCTGACAGGGAAAGTCCCCCGCTGTGAGGAGCATATGTGAACGACTAGGTCGGGAGAATCTCCGGAGAAGTCCTCCTGTAAATATCTAGATATTATCCGGAGTGCATATGTGAAAACGGCTTATGTGAAGCTATGAGCACCACAAATTAAGTACAGCCACAACATGTCTTTCTATCATTGCTATAAAACTAATAATACAAGCATCTCTCTCACTTTCAGCCGCCGTGGTCTTATACATTTACTCACTCACTGAAACAGCTGTGAATTAGCAGGAATTAACAGACGATGCTGGTGACTTTGAACTGTTTCAGTTCATTCACAATCTAAATCCACCTGATAAACAGAGCTGCTGTGGTGCATCTAAGAGCTGCTGGTGGAGACAGTGCTCTTTAAGAGACTTTGTTTATCATGACAGCTAAACAATCGCACTCCCCCCCCCCCCCACACACACACACACTTCATGTGTCAGACAGGCAGGAATTGATAACTATCTATTTCAGTCTAAGTTTCCAGAAACTACAGGGGCTGAGGTTATCTTCTGTGGACATACAACCTCAGAGTAATGTACTGTGTTTTATTGTGCATTTCTTTTACTTCTATAGAATTGTATATTTAAAGATTTTCTTCATTGCTGACTAAATGCATGGACATTGATGTGATGATAAAGTTTGTTCGATACAGCTTTGTTCTGTTCTATTATTAAATTAACATTACAGTTCAACACATTTTTATTTACAGCTCAGGAAAAAACAAGACACCACTGACAATGTTTTTCTCTTGTTCCTATTTACAGGTTTGTTTAGTTGTATTCAACATTTCTCCAACTTCCACATTTTCCTTTACTTATTTCATTTGCTGAATATAAAAGCAGGTTAAGATCACAAGATACTGTATTTGTCAGACCAACTAATATGATAAAAACTATTTAAGATTAGTTTTTAATACTAACTTAAAGATACAATATGTAAAATCCACCACCAGGGGGCTTTCAATCAACACTACAATAACAAAAGATGACATCGAGGCTAGGGGGCAATCACGGGAGTTCTCTCTATACTCCCCCTATGCCTCCCCCCAACAATACAGCAGCTTTCAGTAGCAAATCCCACTTCCTTATGTAGGCGTCTTTGACGTAACATCAGGTGTTTCCACAGCAACGATAAAGATTCTGTCTGTGATGGCGGCTCATCGTGGCGGCCGCCTCGACAAAACACATCCTGCTACAACTATACAATTACGGGAATATGTTGGAAATATTTTAGGTAATGTAAGTATGGGGTATAATAAACTTTTAATTAAGATATTTTACTTGACATTGTCATAAAATTCTACATATTGTACATTTAATTAAGAGTTCATGAATGAATAAGTGGTTTAATAAACCTCTGCTTTCATGCATCTTGGCATGTCATATTCAAGTCTCTTTTATTGCCGCTGGGTGACTTTATAATAGTCGTCTTTGTTCGATGGCTTGTGATCACCAAATCAGCACAGACACAGAATAGAAGGGTGTCATTTCACACAAATATGCTGATGTAAGGAAAAGTTAAAACACTTGTTTTCTGTTGGTTAAAAACTATTATTAGTTTGTTTTCATAACATTATTTGTGTTCTGATGAAAACTGTATCTTTTTGTTATCTCAACAGGTCGTCATTTTCTACTAACAAAATACCTACATGGATATTTGTTTTGGAAGTTGGATGGTGCATACATGCAGGAACATGTTTGAATTCTTTTATGTCTCTGTTCATGTCAATTAAGATCAGATTTGACATAAATAACATTTTAGTTTTAGGGTTTGCTTTATCTCTGAACGTGTGTGTGTTGTGTGTGTGCATGCCTGTACCTACATGTGTGGTCCTCTTAGCCTCTGCATTCTAGGAAAGCTTTAAAATTCAGCCCACGGGACCATATAAGCTTCACTTGTGGAAGGTTTTTTTGTTACGATCTAAAGTTAATCTCATTATTGTGTTCTGTCTGGGAAAATTTAAAGTCAAAGAAACATTCCATATTTGTGTTGGTTGTTGGCCAGGTTGCATGTTTATGGCTTGGATAGACAACCATCGCAAGATTGTTTTTTAGTTTTAATTTTTGTTTAGCTATGATGCATGTTGCTAAACCTTCGCAGATTTGCTGTTCCATCATGTGCAGTGAAGTTAAAGGTTTCAGGATTTACTTCACTAAGCTACATCATGTGCTGTATAATGACTTCTGGGGTTTAATAAACTTAAACCTTCGCTCATGGCAACTTTACTCCGTCCCAAATTTCTTACCATGTGCTGTATATAATGGCATTTCAAATATAAACTGCTAAGAAGTAAATCTAGATACTTTTTATTGCTGCCAAATTGGCCAAAACCTTTAAAAAATGATGATTATCTAATATCATCTGATGTAATAATTTTTTTAGTAGAACATTAGCTTTGTTTGTTTGTTTGTAGGTCACGCCTGCTTGAAAGCCTTTGGTACACAAAGTGCTGTTCTATTTGAGATTTTAAATTCGGAGGCATCTAAATGATATTATGAACAAGGTAATGCAGACTTTATGTAAAAATAACTAAAGGAATCTGTATGAAAAATCAGATTTGATATCAATTTATTTTCAGTTTTTGTAAAAATTAATTTGACCATGTGTCACATAATTATGACCTTCTGGATTATGTTTGATTATGTATTTTTTGCTAGTCTACAAATAGAGTTAGTCCATTACTGTCTTAAAAAAAGTACACGGCTTATGAACAAAGGCTACTTGTATTACGAGACGGTTGTAGGACTTCTGCAGGGCTAAAATAGTACAGAAAGAAGAACTTGAAGTCCACTTGTTTTCAAATGAATGCATCACTGTATAAAAATGCACATGATCAACACTAAAATAGATTCAAAGACGCAAAAGAGAGCACAATCCTAAAGCCTAATTTTGAAGTGGTGCAGAAAACCTACAAAATTGTCCAAAAAAATAGATCAGAATGTAGGGAAGACATTTCTGGTGCTGGGGGAGACCTCCAGACCACCAAAACAAAGCGGTTTTCAAAAAGACTAAACCTATTAGCACATTATACGAGGAAATATGTATGGTTAGCTGGTCAATAACTTGCAAATTAGTCTTTAAGATCAGTATTAAAAAAGATTGTGATAAAATTGTGGTTGTGATCCTGCCATGAAAAAATGTTGATATATTTTTCCATATCCCCCACCACTACTTCTAACTGAATCTGTGAGGTTTCAAGTTTAGTTTCTCTCCTGTGTTTTTATAAGTCGATTTCTGTTAAATTGCAACTGCTAGAAAATACCCCATTTCCTGATAAAGCTGATGCACAATAAACGCCTGTCATGGATATTTAAACTTATTTAAACATCGAGCGAGCGTGGCTTCAGCAGAGCTACGATTAGTGGTGATAATCGAAAGCGCTGCCGGGAGTAACAGTATTTCCGACCATTTTTTGACCATGAGTCACCACCACAACCCACATCTTTTAATCATGTTGGACTTTATACAGCAAGGTGTTCAAACATGCGCTCAGCAGGTAGAGCCGCTGAAATGGAGATGCTAATACATGCTGCGTACAGCTAAAGAGACACAGATTCAAGCCATTTCAGAACATAGCCTATCATTGTAAACTGACCCGAGGCGGAGCCCTGTGGGACTAATGTAGGAATGCTTTCTCTGCTTAGAGTAGAACAAGGCGATCTGGATTCAATTTATGTTGTTTGCTGTCACATTCACTCTGTTACCTTACTTTCATTTACCCGCCACAATGACTGAGCAAATCATATCATATAGCATCGTCTAGCTGACTTTGTTTATCTGCTGCTGCCGCATGTTTTTCTGTGTCGCGTCTTACCTCAGGAATCACCCGTCTTCCCCTCCCGTCTGACAGGAAAAGTCTCCCGCTGTGAGGTGCATATGTGAACAGCCGGTCAGGAGAATATCTGGAAATTATCTAGATATTTTCAGGAGTTAATCATGATTGAGTTAAATTAATTGCCAATTAAATTAAATTAAATGATTATTTGGTCGATCCATCACCCGCAACTGCCATCACCGAAATAGATAGATTGCTCTTCATACTTCTTCTTCTGCTAGTTTAGTTTGTCCAGAATTTATGCAAGACAGGTAGAGTACTAAAATCAAGGGTTAGACCACTGAACAAGCTGCAGTTTTTTTTACCAGTTGGGAATGAGCTGGTGGCTGTGTTAAAGACGTTTTGCCTTGGATTAAATCACAGTTAAATTACGAGCCCATGGTACAAAGGCTATGATCCCTGAAGTGGGCAACCCAAGTTAGACTCTGACTTACTTCACTTTGCAACATGTAATTCCCCTGTCTCTCATTTCTGTTTCCTATTGATCTACTGTCCTCTACAATTAAGGCATTTCTTATAAAAAAGAAAAAATCATCACATACAGCGTAAAACTCATGATTGGAAATGTAAACGTCTAATAGGATTTCTTGTTAACCTGCATATTAAAATATTTGATTGTTGCATTTCAGCGTTTAAGTACAGGTAAAAAGATTTCTATAAACATTAGATACCCATTTTTCCAAGATTTCTTGTTGAGAAATTGTATTTGTACAGTGTGACACCCTCCTTCCCATATCATTGTGATGGACATGAAGTGATCTATTTAACTTTACTGGGCCAGTGGATTGTTCAATCAACCGTGTTCAATAGACCACAGCTCTTTTCCAAGAGGAGCTTTTGCTGCAGGGTGTCAGTGGTGTGGGATTGCCCACTTCAATTATGCAATCATTGTATTGAATCCCAGTTTGGCTCCTACTTACTAACAGACATGGACTTGCATATAGACAAGACAACAACTCACCACAGGTTCTTCTTTAAGTTATGATTGAACAACAGACAGCTTATTTCTACATTATTAGCAGGTTAAGTCCGAGAGACTGACTAGAGATGACACACAGTTAAAGCTTTATTAATAACCCGACAGACTCTGGGCTTTTGAAAAAACAAGGCGTGCATTTTCTGCTATTTCTCTTTCTGCTCACGTCAACTGTAAACGGATATCATGATAATCCATCCCAGAAATATTGAATACGAGAAGATTGACAACAAAAATCATCCAGTAAAAATACCCAACACTATAGTGAATTGTTTCTTATCCAATCCCAATATTAACAATGTATTTTTGTTCCATTTCATTATCCATAATCCACTCGTTTGATCACTGAATGACATAAAACATCAGAGGATTCTTGTTCACAAAGCTATGAATACAGTGCTAAATGACGGCTACATAGCCAAGCTAGTGCAGTATTATTGGAGTGGTCAACACTCATCACTAGCAATGCTTTATAATGTGCATTTGGATTTACACTTAAAGGTAAAGCCTAAATGACATTGTAAGAAGGCTATTATGGATTTGGAGTTTTGCTGGTTTTGTCATATTTTTGGCCATCAACACACAGTTTTTTAATGATAATGGTAAGTTCAGTGGTTCAGTGAGATCAGGTTGCCTTTTCTTCAGCCTCACACTCTTAGGGAGTGACAGAATTAGTGCAGGAATCAGGGCCAGTGTGTCTCTGTGTATGTGTGCATAACGGTTTTACTTCTCTTTTTGTGAAAACAATCAGGGTTTTAAACCGTTTTGGCTGTAGAAAAAAATGCATTAAGAATGTTATGTAAAGGGTTTGCAACCGTTATTATGTGAATAGACTACCAGTACCAGTCTAGGGCTCGGATTAAGGCCTTTGCCAATCTACTTTGTTATTGTTAAGTCTATTGGCAGTACATATTGTAATCTTGCTCGAATTGTTCATCTTATTTGCCCAACAGGACCTCCCTCTCCTCCCTCTCCCCCTTCTACTTCTGTCGTCCTCTTCATCAGATTACATGGGCTACTTTTTACACTAAACTCATTCCCCCATTTTCTTCTTCAGTCCCTCTCTTTTCTCCCCCAGACTCCTTTAGCTAATAGAAGGGAGGGAGCTCAGTGCAGCTTTTGCAACAGCCAACCTCTGTGGACCTGGCAGTATTCGCCCCTCTCTCTTTTTTCTGGAGGTGGAGAATGCCCCTGACCAGAGTAAGGTTACCTGGCAGAGACAAGCCAGCTCTCTGTAAACACGGACTGACTGTCCACTCCCACACTAGACCTTGAAGATGGTGTGTGTATAAACATCACCCAAAGTCAAGTCCCCTCTTAGCAACTTCTTTAAAAATGTAAAATCACATTTGAAGTAATCTTGTTGATGGGGACGTCATGAGGAAATATCTATACAATTTTTTTTTTTTTTTAAAGATTTAAAGCAGATGTCCTCTGTTGGTATCATGGGAAAGTATGTGTGCATGTCAGAGTTTTTGTGCTAGTGCAGTAGTGTCATGCTTACAGACCTTGGTAGCGAGGTTTTTTATTGTATTTTATGTTCTGTAAATTTTTTTTTTAAATGACCAAAAGCTAATGTCCCCACTTGGTATCATATAGGTGTTTGTGTATGTGTTAGTGAAGGAATGTTTTCCTTTTTCTACATTGTGTCAAGAAAAAGGAGTTTGCATTGACTGAAACTGTCACACACACACAGTCTGTTTCTCGTTACTGCAGCACTAAGCAGTGTGCTCGTGTTTCAGAACCAAAAAGGGAGGTGTATCCCCCTCCCTCCCCCTCGTCTTGTCCCTCCCTCTCTCCACCGCCGTCACAGCCTGCATAGTCCTCCCTCGTTAGGGCTCACATTTACACACAGCAGAGATGGGATAAGATACTACGCATGAACGTGCAGAGCAGTGCAGTGTCGGCGCATGTGTGTGTGTGAAGAGGTGGATGAAGTGTGTGTGTGTGTGTGTGTGTGTGTGAGAGAGAGAGAGAGAGAGAGAGAAAGTGGACTGCCAGTCCTGCCAAATGCATGCCAGTGTGAAGTAACTAGAGTGAGCGAGCTGATGTAGCTTCCATGACTCTTTTCCTGGATGTTTTTTTTCAGCTGTGCAGCACGAGATAGAGACAGAAAAGTAAGTAATGCCTTTGGCAACAGTAAATCATGTGTGTGTTTTCTATAGTTGTGTGTGCATAGGTCTCCTGGAGAGCGAGTGCACTTTGAGTTATTGGCTGGTGCAAAACCAGTCAATCATTTAACACCAACTGGTACCATAGTAGATCATTTGCACAAAGATGACTTGAATTATAGCACATATAAATTCTAATCGTTTAAGATAACTTAATTTATAACATACAAATGTTCTCATATATAATAATTTAAATCATAAAAGACAATTGTAATGTGTTGATGGCATCCAAATGAGTCACATTTAAAGACAAAGCTGAGTTTCCAGTTTTTCAACTTTTTAAGACTTGCTGAGAAAACAAGTTTCTGTTATTGCTGCTTGGACATGCTCCTGAACATTGTCATATTAAAAAAAAAAAAAAAGAAAGGGAAAAAAGAGTTTTATTAAATAAAATTAAATGGTGAAGGTGCTATTGCCCAACCAAATGTTTAAAGCAGTCGTGGGGCTTTTCCCCTGATGGTTGGTTTGATGGCTTCCAGATGCTTTGTTGATATAATTGCACATGAAACTAAATCCCTCCACAATGTATGCTCGTACAGTCTCAGCATTGTTTCCCCGAGTTGCATGAAAGGGATTAGCATTAGCCTTTGTTTGAATACTGCTTGCAGAACTAAAGTTAAAAGCTCACAGTAGTCATTTTGTGAAATCAGTGTTACTTTTGCAGCTCGCCGAGAGCTGGGAAAATGTAGCTGCAAATGTTTGAAAGCAGAATATTTTTGAATATGGGAGTTTATTTCAACATCTTATATTCAAAGATTTAAATTAGAATATTTTTAAGTTGTGATCTTAAGTGTCAGACCTAAATACATTGAAGTCTTGCTGAGCTCCGGTTTTGTCACAATTGAAGGCAACCTGCTGTATGACAAGCTAAGTAAAGCATCCATTAGGTGCCCCAGCTCTACAGTGGAGCTAACAGTCCAAAAGGGATGTATAAACAACACCACGGATGACATAACCTGATGAAGTTTAGCAGTCGGAGTGGAGGCGTCGCTGGTATCAGAGGAGGCTCAGTCTGTATAGACATGATGAAACAGCTTTCATACATATAACAGGCCACATAGAGGCATAGAGAGAAGCTTTGCCGAAGCAGTTTTAGAAACTTTGAGGAGATGTTTGTGAAGATTTTAAGCCCCAAGTTTCCCAGATTTATTTACTTTGCAAAAAACCATCACATTTTGACCTGTCATGAGCAGAGTGAGTTAAGTGAGGTCGTTTGTTGCAGGATTTTTGGTTCATGAAGTGAAATGACTACAGCTCGGAGTCGGACTGTGGTAACATTTCTGACCATGTATGGACAGATCATGTGGTTGGCTCCTGTATTTCTGTATATTTCATCCTTTAAAAGCCTTTCTGCAGCGGTCTTCAGAGAGGAGAATCATACTGGGAAATGTTTTAACCGTTTGGACCTCATATCAATACCAAAACATATTCAGTACCAAAATAAGCGTATTACTTGTGATGTTATTGATGACAAACCTCCCTAGTAGGGACTCCCTTTTTTGTTTAAATTATTTTCAGGTCGCAATAAATAATGGGTATTAAAAGTTTCAGGTTTGTCCAGTCGACCGAACAGTCGCTAATGGCTGCAACATAATCCTTTTGGGTAAAAAAAATAAAAATAAAGCACATCAATGCTTGTAAGTTTAAAGTCCAAAATGAGTAATCATTCACTGCAATGTTTCCAGTTATTGATCCATAAAGGATGTGATAGTGTCAGAGCTGGAGTGGGACAGCTAGCTAGTTATATAATGGCTCCAATCCACCATGGCTGTTGGACCCCAGAACCAGTTCTGATTGCCCTGGTAGCGATCCAATCTGCTCCACCCAGCACCTTCATTGTTACTCTCCATTGGCATCACTTTCATTGCTCTGAAGCTTTCTGTGTCAGAAGTAACTCAACAGATTACTTACAGTTTCTCTTGTCAAACATTGACGTTTGTTGTGTTTTTAGCTGCTTTAAAGGTGTAAAATGGCGTTCATATAATACACCGACATGATGGTGATGGTGTCAGTTTCTCTTGAGTCGTCACTGTCATATCATCACTTTTGTGTGTGTGTGTAAGTATATAGTTCTTTACGTCATCTGGACACACACACACACACAGTCAGCAGTGTCACATTTCCTGATTTGACCTTGCACAGTGTTTGTGTCACTCCAGAATACGATAAATAAAATGTTTTGTTATGTCACACACACACACACGCACACACACTCGCAGTATCTTCACTCAGAATGACTCAGCAGTCGTTTTATTTCCATGGCAACCATTTCTACTGCGTTGGGGATGTCCTCTCTCTGTGTGATGCAGCAATATAATGGTAATAGTACAAGATAATAGTACAGATGCCTCTCAATGTGTTAATAATCAGCTTGTGTTGTCGGCCTGGGTTGTGCTATGTCCTTTGTGCGCGTATTGTGTTCAGTGATGCGCATGTGTGTGTTGCTGTAATTTGATGCAGTGGTGATGCTCTGCCAAGTGTGTGTATGAGGGAAAGGTGAGCCTGCAGTCTCCTGCCTGTTAACAAGCTCCCTGATTGGCTGTTTGCCCGAAACAAAAAACCATCAGCACAGAGCTGCAGGCTTTTTTTTTCAATCATGAATAAAGCAAATGGGTTCAGATCACATTCAGTTCAGCAGATATAGATTATGGATTTTTCTTCATAACAAAAAAGCATGGAGATATTGTGGTATTCTGTCAGTTCATTGGGCAGTTTTTGTCCATGCCTTCCATTGCTTGCAGAATGACCGGAATTGGCCGATTTTCAGGCTGTCAGTCGGTGACTGGCTGATTCTGAGCTGATCTCAGACTCATTAGTACAAGTTTTTCATGCTATGTCAGAATTTGGAAATTTGAATCATCAAAAATTTGAATCATTATCATTGATAATTCAGATCTGAGTTCCAGGGTCTCTCCTGTTGGATGTAACCACCAAGACTTCTTAGTCAGCTTGTTAGTCAGGCCTGCCCTGCGCAGAACAAGCACCCCCCCCCCCCCCCCCACAACCCCAACTAATCAGACTGGTTTCTTTTATAAATATTACTTAGGAGTAATGAACATCCACTGTTTCCGACTAATAGACTTAACCTGGGCATTACACTAGGCATATCTACGATGGGGGGACCACTGGGCCTGAAAGAAAATTCTGCTGCGGGCCCAACTTTGGCCGTGAGCTGCCCTGTTGTTGGTAATGAACTGGACAGCAAGAAATCATTTTTTTAAGAGCATCAAAACAGTAAGGCTGAGATGCAAAATTCAGATATTGATTTATCAGATTAATTTCTATGTAGCAGAAAACTCCCACAATGTTACTAAAAAAAACAACAGCCCTAATTAAACATAACTTTAAGCTTGACTATAAATTGACAGTTTGGTTGGTTATTCAAATGTACCCACATTATGTTTTTATTTATAAAGAATTGAGCTTTAGAAACCAAAGTGTTTTCTTTTACAAAGCTGTAACCATGTTTATTTCTGCTTTTTGAACTTTGACATTTTAACATCGGGCTACAAGGGGATTAATCACTTTTGGAGAGAGCATCTAGTGGCCATTTGCAGTACTGCAGTTGCAGTGAACCTCAGCTGTGTGCGTAAACTCAATCTTTTGTCTGCCTTGGTTGATGGTGTCTCCTAGAATAGAGCGTACAAGATAAAGTGAAGTGCTCAAATAGCTTCAATGAATGCCTAAAAACAAATTATGATTCAGATGTTTGATTACATTTCTACATGACAACTGAGACCTAACAAAATGAATCACAATCTTCCATTTACTTTTAGAAAACTAAAAGCTACCCTTTGTTAAATGTTGCATGTTTTACAGCAGTGGTGGCTGCGAGGCTCATATCTCTGCAATGTCTACTTGATATGAATTAACTGGCTTCACAGATTTCGCAGGAATTATTCAACCCCACTGTCAGTGTGTGTGCCAGTTAACATCCAAAGCAACGAGAGAATGAACCAAGCAGGGCTTCCCCCAAAGACTTGAAATCACCAGAGTAGAGACCCAAGTCAAGTCACATTATGTCACATGAGTACCACCCTTTCTTTTAACTCTGTCATTGTACACAGAACAATGTCGGATCAGCAGCACTGCAAGATGTTAACTTAAACATCCCTAATCTCAAAATGATGCAATTTGTTCACAAGGTTTAACAACTCCCTCTTTTTCAGTCGTTTGGACTGAACCTTCAAATGGTGTCACCACAAAAAGCTTCCAGTGCTGTCAGCTGTATCTGGCACCGCCACTCTGAGGTTTATCTCACACGCACGCACACACGCCCATGTAAATCCCCTCAATCTTATCACAGAGTCAGGTTAGTGGCCTGACTTTGATTTATTGTGAAGGACTACAAGGCCACAGTGAAAATCTTTGACTCAGGAGGCTCTGATGTTTGAGTTCTGACACAAACTATGTTAATCTATTGTTTGATGTTATACACATCAAATGTTTGTAAGGCATGTTTTCATCTGATACATTAAATGTTCTTAAATGAAGAGAAATGTGATAAATAAATGTGGAAATTCAAAGAAAATTAAAAAGGAATAGTTAATATGTTTTGCCTGTATAGGGGCAGGCCTGTATGGCTGCTAAACATGCTAGGAGGAGTTAATCTTGCAAAGGATCCCTGGATATGGCTACTTGGACCAATCGTTTTACTACAAATTCACCTTTTTGAGCCTTTAAAGGCCCCAAAAAGTCTGAATACATCAATTAAGAAACAACATACACCTGTTAAGAAAGGAAATGATGTAGAAAAGGAAATGAAGAAAGGACTTTAAGACTCCAATGTAAGACTTTGTTGTTATTCTCTCCCTGGGCTCTGAGTCCTTGAACAGCTGTAAACAATAAGATACCCCCCCCCAGCAAAGATAGGTTTGTTGTGTAAGAAAGTGTGGTTTTCATTATTTTCATTTTCCTTATTCTCTCTGTATGCAAGCCCAAGGGCTGCCCCCCTGAACAAAACAAACACCCCCTCCAGAGCTTCAGAGCCTCGGGAGGGGTGGCAAGTTGATTGCCAAGAATATCTGTAGTGAGTTTCACTTCAGAGCTCTTGTATGTATTTTAAAGTTAGTGTCAATGTAAGCCGTACTTAACCAAGTTTTCTTGTGTAAACTTTTTCACAATCAAAAAAACACGTTACTAAGTGAATAATGAAAAGACAAAACAAAGAAGTACTAGTTTATAACTCAAGTATTAACAATGAGGACACCTACTGGTACTCTAAGAATAGTTAGATTCTCGTATTTTTAACTGACGTTATTATTAGTGGGTATTTCTACACTTGGATATTGCACAATAATGAATGAACTTTTGAGTGGCTCAGCCTGCTGCTAAACAGATCTGGACTACAACTCAGCTCTTTTCTTTCTGTTTTTAAAAACAGCCATTTACGACTTAGTTCTGCTAGTGACCAAACTATAGCTTAGCATTAGCAACAGGGGCGGTCTCTCTCTTTCCTTTGGTCTCCTACTTGATGTGTCAGTTGTTAGCTACTTTTTATCCTCTCACGGTCACAGTGGTAAATGCGAGGCTTGGTGATTTTGAAAATGCATATCTGCTCTATAGAAATTGAAAGAGCCCATATTCTGCCCTTTTAGGGGTTCATATATTTAATCTATGTACCTACTTTTGTACGTTCACAATAGCTAAAGTCTGAAAAAAGTGTCTGTTTTCATGTCCTTGCTCCCTCTCCGCTCTGAGTCCGTCAGCTACACTCTGCTGAGCCCACACTGGTAGACCCCACGTGGGCCAAGTCTGATCTGATTGGTCTGCCGATCCGCTCTGTCATTATTGGTCAGTTGCTCAGCACGGTTCTCGGAAATGTCCCGCCTCTTTTACCATATTGGGAATGCAGCCACTGGCTCCGTCCGAGGGGAGCATAAACATGAGCACCTTAGCACTACTGTGCTACCGCAGGCTACAGCATATCGTGGGCGTGCTACAGAAGTTAACGGGCGTGCAACATGAGCTGCAGGGCTTGCCACAACGAGCCAATGGGCTTAGATCAGTGATCTCACACTGACAATGACGTCGGACTGACACATTTTTATCCAGGGGGGCTAGAACCGAGTGTTATATGCAGCTAATGCTACAGCTAACAGGAGGACGTAGGAGAAGCCGCGTTTCTGTGGATTTTGAATTTTTGCACATAGATGTGCCTAAACATGCACAGGACACTTGGAAAACACACTAAAGAGCATATAAAACCAGAAAAAGCAGAATATGGGACCATTAATTATTACCTGCCATAACTAGCTCCCGTTAGCTGGTACAGAGCAGCCTGATGACATGTAGCTGTCTGCCAGTCAGCCGCCCCCTGTGGAGCTGAAAGTCCAAAAGTCTGGGTGGCTTTGTGACCGTCAGAGGAAGGATGGTACTAAACTGATACTTCTGCTTCAAATCTACGCCATAGCGTACACTGTAGGTTCTTTTAGCCCTGTACCTAAAGAAATGCCTAATAGCCTGATGTGCACCTCCCATACAATGTTAATGGATTAAGCCTGAGTGATGTCATCTATCTGTTAAAGGTTCATTGGCGGCAGCCCCCATGTTGGAAAATCTTACTTTCAGTCAACTTGATGACAAGCTGAGCGCCGCCTCCTGACAAACCGTTACACTGCGCTCACCCCTGCTGCTTAATCACAATCAGAATCTAGTCTTATTGCCAAGTACATTCACACATACAAGGAATTTGTCTTGGTGTATTGGTGCAGAAACCGTTAACAATTAATATTAATCCTCTACAACTCCAGCGTTATGTGCTTGGGTTTCAGTCACCATGGTAACCTGTGCATAAACAAGCAACTGAAAATTGGCGATATAGCAATCTTAGAAATCTTCCATGTAGCATTTGTTGGTGAAGTATCGCAGAGCTACACAGACACACCAACTCAAAAGTATGTAGTATGTAGGCCACTATAGCCTCTATGAGTAGCCTCTATGAGTAGCCTCTATGGTGTAGCCTCTATGGTGTAGCCTCTATGAGTAGCCTCTATGGTGTAGCCTCTATGGTGTAGCCTCTATGGTGTAGCCTCTATGAGTAGCCTCTATGGTGTAGCCTCTATGAGTAGCCTCTATGGTGTAGCCTCTATGGTGTAGCTTCTATGGTGTAGCCTCTATGGTGTAGCCTCTATGGTGTAGCTTCTATGGTGTAGCCTCTATGGTGTAGCCTCTATGAGTAGCCTCTATGGTGTAGCCTCTATGAGTAGCCTCTATGAGTAGCCTCTATGGTGTAGCCTCTATGGTGTAGCCTCTATGGTGTAGCCTCTATGAGTAGCCTCTATGGTGTAGCCTCTATGAGTAGCCTCTATGAGTAGCCTCTATGGTGTAGCCTCTATGGTGTAGCCTCTATGGTGTAGCCTCTATGAGTAGCCTCTATGGTGTAGCCTCTATGAGTAGCCTCTATGAGTAGCCTCTATGAGTAGCCTCTATGGCATCAATTTCCAGGAGTATAGACCAGGAGTAAGCTGAGGAAAACCCTGTCCGCCAACACTCAAAGTAGTTGCTCTATTTGAAACATTCAGCAATTTTCTTAATTTTGTTATACGTGTTCTTCTCATCGTGCAAAATCAGATTTCTTGATGCCAAATGCTTCAAAGCTGTTAGTAAATATTTGATGTATTGCATTTTCTTTATTCATCTGTATTTGTTATTTCTTAATCTAAGAGGGAAACATTTAGAATTTCTAAAATCAAATGGAAAGACATCTGTTGGTTTATTCTCACAGAATAGGTCAGCTTGAGCACTAAAATCAGGAATAAAATACTATAATAGATGAATGAATTTGAATGCACTTTAAATGCCTCCTGTTTACAGGCCTCCTTTTGTAATTGTCGAACAGTGCCTCTTTAATCTCGTTTTCACTCGTGTCGCTCTCTTCCTATTCTTGTTTCCTCTCTTCCTCTCTGTCCAGCTCTGATCAGAGCCTGTTTGACAAGCGTGTCTTAATGCACAGCGGTATCCAACCGCTCAACAATAGTCATTAAACTTGTGGATTAGCCCTGTTATTCACTTCAGACTAACTCACTCACACGCTTGGCCCCAGTGAGGCCCCGCAGGCCGACAAGGAAGCCGATCGTAACAGGAACGGATGAGATGTTTGGCTGGTGAAGGGCAGCTCACACGTTTTTTTTTTTTTTAAAGCTCACAAGTTTAAGCCACAGAGAGTCGTTTCATTTGTCAAGGCTTCATGTCAGCTCGCTCTGCCTGACAGTATTTTGGGCAAGGTTTTGCTCTGTACATTTACATGCACACTTAAAGGTCCCATATTCTGCTTTTTCTGGTTTTATATGCTCTTTAGTGTGTTTTCCAAGTGTCCTGTGCATGTTTAGGTACATCTATGTACAAAAATTCAAAGTCCGTGAAAACACAGCTTCTCCTACATCCTCCTGTTAGCTGTAGCATTAGCTGCATGTAACGCTCGGTTCTAGCCCCCCTCAAAATAAATTTGTCAGTGTGACGTCTTGTCAGTGTGAGATCACTGATCTAAGCCCATTGGCTCGTTGTAGCAAGCCCTGCAGCTCATGTTTTACGCCCACGATATGCTATAGCCTGCGGTAGCACAGTAGTGCTAAGGTGCTCATGTTTATGCTACCCTCGGAGGCAAAGTGGCTGCATTCCCAATATGTTAAAAGGGGCGTGACATTTCCGAGAACCGTGCTGAGTGACTGACCAATTACGGCAGAGCCGACAGGCCGACCAATCAGATCAGACTTGGCACAGGTGGGGACTCTGAACGTGGGCACTTCAGAGCCTTAGAGAGAGAGTCAGAAGCGAGCCGGTGCATGGAGCGGCAGTACATGAAAACAGACACTTTAGAACTTTAGCTATTGTGAACATACTTCAGTAGGTACATAGATTAAATATATGAACCCCAAAAACCTCTAGCTACTGTACGGTTAAAGCTTGATTCTGACATTCATTTGGTCTACAGAAGTTGTCCCATTATACAAGAATCAATTTATTGATGGAAGTATATGTACGTGACAATATACCCTCTTTCAAGTACTGTTGGGATTCTTCCAGTTGACCTTGTTAACAAACAGGGACAACTTTACAGCTCTGTTCATTTCGAACATATTCTACACTTTTCTTTTGGTACTGATGCTATCCCTCTAGCTTATGCAGAAGTCTTTTGTTTTACATCTTGGAGACAACAAAGCTGTATGTGAGAGAAGATGCTTCGACCTGTGAAACAACTTTCAGATGTTTATTTATTTTAGCGTAAGTGTTCTCCTTCATGTTTCCCGTTGGTAGTGTTTCCCTCGTCCTCGCGTTTTTCTTACAGCCTTACTCTGAATGATCGCTGCCTGTTTTTGAGCCAGCCTTTAGCCTACTCCCGATTTGTCTTACAGCTGTTTTTGCCTTGTTGTGTACTGAATGTTGGACTTCTTTAAAACAATTACTCTTTTGAACGCTCCCTCTGAGTCTACATGTTCATCCATAGTGTGCTTATCTTTGTGTCAGGAATCAAATTCAAAACTGTTTACAATTCTGTAGGAATTAGATTTTTAAAATGTTGTGGCTAACAGTTTGGAGATGACATTAAGAAGTTGATTGTGAACTGAAGCAGAAAATGCAATAAGAGGAGGTTGATTAATTGTTTGACTTCTTCCGAACCCCTGAGCACATAAATAAATTTGGGCTACAAAGTCTTGTGACTGATTAATTTTAAATCCAAAGTTTACCTCTATTGTACCTCCATTCATTGGGATTATTTGCATACAAAGCATGAAAAGGTCTTTTGGTACATGGGACTGAATCCTTCTGCAAAGTCTGGTTCATTTTCATGCATGGGAGGGAAGGTTTCTTGCCCCCCCCACACTGACCTTTTTGCTGTGAGTTTGAGTTGTGATGTTTGTAGACGGTCTGAAAAAGCCCTGTGAATGCCTGAGGGCGGCCATTGCTTTGTTTCCAGACAAAATATTTTTTCATAGATAGAACAGGCCAGCTCACCTGAAAGGAATTCATCTCAAGTGGAGGCCCAGCAGCTCCAAAGTCTCTATTATTGTTGTTTTGATCTTTGAATCACATTGATTTGTTGTTTTGTGCTTCAATGAAAACACCTGTACACAAATAGAACAAACAAAAATAGTCTGGTACAAGTGCAGTGCCTAGCTGTTATGTTGGTTTGCCAGTGTGATATTATTTTTGCTCAGAACATGTCCTTGCAGAAACAATATTATGAGTTATTTTAGAAATTGTATCATTGGGTGCTGGTGGTGCAAAGTGCATGTGCCCCATGTAAGGAGGCAATAGTCCTCAAAGCAGGCGGTCAGGGTTCGAATCCGACCTGTGGCTCCTTTCCCGCATGTCATTCCCCACTCTCTCTCTCTCCCTGATTTACAACTCTATCTACTGTTCTATTTCCCCAACAAAGGCACAAAAAGCCCCAAAATTAATTGAATGATTAATATATTCATTCATTCAGTTGTATCTTGCTTGCAACACTCTACATGAAGGACTGCGCCTTCTGTTAAACATCTGACATTTGCGGACATCACCACTGTCATTGGCCACATCCTGGATGGTTACAAGTCCCTCACCCCTCCCTCCCCCCCACCATACTGAACAGCCCATAGTCTGCTGTGGACTCCTTCAGGTTCATGGGATTCACAATCTCTCGGGGACCTGAAGTGGTGCTCCAGCATGAACACTATTGAGAAGATGGGCCCAGCAGAGAGCGTTCTCTGTGAATCCCTGGAGGGTCTGATAAAACGATCTGTTAAAGGAAGCAGCCTTCTGGTACAGAGCGCCTGATGATCTGATGAATCTTTGATACTGGCAGTGACTCAGGTCAGTTGTGTGTCTGCTCCCGGGAGGTGAAGCTGACACAGAAGTCTGCAGGTCAGTCAGACTGCATTGGCAGTGTTAATATTTAATTTAGGCAGGCTGCCTGCCACCTTCACCTCAGAATACCACACAGTAGATGCTGGTAGGATTTAAATGAACTCTTTACAGTAGGGAATGGATTCTAATTGAAGCCAAATCCATTGGCTTTCCCTCCTGGACGTTTATTCATCGATGGGCCACCAATAGCTGCACTGAACTCCTCTTTATTCAGTTGACTTGGATCTTATCTACCTCTGCCAAACACTAAGTCACGCAACAACACACTTACTCTAAAATAGAACTGGGTGTTGGTGTAATCCGGGTTTGCAAGCTAGCAAATGGGAAAGTGGTGGTTTTGTAAGTCGTATTTAAGACAACTCTACAGCTCTGTACACTTCACACAAACTCAATGCTCAGTGATCTCTGAAGACAGATGACAACAGGACTTCTGCTGCGCCGCGCTCTTAGGCAATTTGAGTTCCCAAAGCCTAGCGCAGGGACTGTGGAGCATGTGCAGAACGCCTAGACCAATTTGGGTCCGATTAGGGTGTTTATATGAAAGAGACGAGCTGACCACGTTATGAAGATGTGTTAGTCCGTCTTTGAGAAACCATTTAGTACCATTTCAGTCGGACTCGCATGTTTACATTCATTTTAAATTCTGTAACATGTACAGCCGTCTCCAGATTTAATCCATCGTTTTTTCTTTATTAGTGAATTTTCTGTGGATCTGTTGGGTCTCTCACATTTTCAGCATTGTGCACATGGATTGAATGAATCTTAGTGTTGGCCAGGTCTTCAGTAAAGTGGTTTGTTACAGGTGTCTTCAGGTGTCCTGTTTCAGTGAGGCAATGTTTTCCGGATCACTCGTCCTCCTTCCTCCTCTCTTTCCAATCCGTCTGTGTGTCTACCTGAATGCACGTTAACTGTGTGTGGCACAGGGGCCCTGCTGTCATTACCGGATAATAGGAGAGAGAGCGCTGTCCTGGATCTGATCGCCTTTATTTAGCTGCTCCTCTCCTTTCTCTTTGTCCCTGACCTACATACACACACACACACACACACACACACACACACACACACACACACACACACACACACACACACACACACACACACACACACACACACACACACACACACACACACACACACACACACACACACACACACACACACACACACACACACACACACACACACACTGCAGATGTCAGGCACACTCTTTTAGACAAACATACGACAGATATTTGACCCTCCTGCAATGAAAAAGGTTTTGATTTCTGGTATTTTAATGATATTGCTGTTTAAATGTTTCAGCTTAAAATGAAATCAAACCATCAGTCGTCTATTTGAATGTCTTACTTAGGACGCTTTTTGTTTGGAATTAAGTTTAGAAGAAGTTTGTTAAACCAACGATTATTTTAAGAGCGTGATAACATATCATAAGCTACAAAAGACTTTAAGAATTTGTACAAACGTTGTCACCTCAGTGAACATTCTGTTTTTCCCTCTCAAAAAACAGAATATTTAAGCTAATACATTTTTTTTCTGTCATTTAACCTTTAATGCATGTTTTACAGTCACATTTTTAAAGGTTTGTGTTTATTATTTTATATATGTTAAAGAATCGCTCGCAGCACTAATATTTCAGCACCAGTAGAAAAAGTTTGAAATCATATAAAGTTTCCTTCTTATGAGTCTGTCTCTATTTCAGACAAAATGCAGCTTGTAAGAAATAAACAGTGAATATTCATCTAAAGCTGCATGCTAGCTCTTAATGCTAATCTGGTTTAAGTAATGGTCTAAACTGTTGGCAGAAAACCTGAAGCACTGTAACAGGAGAGCAGCTCCTCTTTTTTCCCCTTTAATTATCCAAAAAGGCACGATTGTGAAAAAAATATTAAGTCTAGAGTATATTGTAGGCAATAATAAAGTATAATATTAAAATGTTTTATGGAGCTCTACGTATTCTTTTCAAATGAATTGAATCTTAATGATGGGCTTCATATGCCATCATTAAGATTAATGCCAAATACAACATGTTAAGAAAAGTCTCAATTACTCAAACTGGTCCTTCAACTTGTTTCACTGAAGATTATTGAGGCTGTTCATCATTAGAAACACTTCCTTGGATGTATTACAGTATTCCTTGTTGTTGCACAAGTACTGCAAGTTCTTAGTTTTAGCCTGCAGGGGGCAGCATTTCTTAACTCTTTCACTTTAAGTCTGCAGGTTGAGGGTTGTCCCTGCAGCAAACAAACTGTCAGCTGAGCCAGAGGAAATCTAAAACATTTATCAAACTAATACCGACTAAAATGTATATTTATTAAGATTATTTTGAGTCTTGCACAACTTAAACATTTGACTTCAGCAGCCGACTGATCTGTCACAGGAGGAACACATGACGTCATGTCACTGAATATTTCACTGAATGTCTTTTTACTTACCACATTGAAGGGTAAAAATGAAAATAAATACGTATAAAGGTAACATTTATTCCTTATATCATTCAGGATGTCTTTACAAATAGAATAATTGAATAAAAAAATATTTGAATGAATGTGTTTCTTTTTCCCCCCGCTTTTTAAAATGAAAAAAACAACAACTACAAAACGTTTCCATTCATTTTACCATTCTTAAATAATGTTTAGAGAAAGAGTGCAACATATTTTGAAGTTATGTGAATCCCCAAGATTAAATGAATCTAGTTGTGTATTTTTATTGAAGTAAACATTTAAGGGCGATTATCATGACACACCTGACCTGGTGGATCTTGTGTCCTTAAACTAAGTCTTGGTTGTTTTCTTTTCCACCCTCATCTTTCATGTATCTCTTTAACATTCCTAATCGAAGAAATGCAATAACGTGTCCAAAATAATGTTAAGAAATGACATAAGACCTTGTGTGGTGACTTTTGGGGCAAACAGCGTCACTTGTCCTTTGAGGCTAAGTTTAAAAGCCGATGGGCTAAAAGCATTAACAAGATTAAAAACACAACATTAAGCCTGAATTGAATCAGCAGGTTTAGTGAGATTATAACATCTTCAAGCAGACTGCTGTCCAATGTGAATGAGTAGAGTTGTAAGTGCATAGTTTCCAGTCAGTTCTCAACAGGAGGTTTGTGTACAGGAGGATATGAAAGAGGCTATAGCTTCTGGGAAGAAGCTGTATTTGTGCAAACATTACATTTTCTTCTTTTCTCTATTTCCAGATTACGTCGACAGCCTGTCCTTTAAATGAGGAATATTTTCTTCATGTATCAAACGAGGATCCTGGCCTTTGAAGGAAGACTTTTTTAAAGTTCTGCACTCGCAAGAACAAGAGGATTGTTTTTTCTCTCCAAGATATGATGCAACCTTTAAAACCTAAACCTGAGACTCTGTGACGTACTAAAAGATTGAACAAAAAATATAGAAGCTGAAATAAATGCAATACATTACTACTATTGACATTTTGTCAGATGTCAATGAAAAGAGTATAAAGAAGACATTTTTGTGCGAACCCAAAAAAAAGGAAACGAAAGGTGGACCTTCTTCCTGACTCAGACATGAGTGTTTCACGGCCTTCTGAGGGTTTCTCTGGCCGGGGGAAAACTGGATCCAGCATGAGGCTCCCTCTCCACAGCGCAGGAGATCACAATGGAAACGCTTTCCCAATTTCCTCCTCCTCCTCCTCCTCTTCCTCCTCCTTTCTGGGGGAGTTGTCTCCTGAGTCCCTGCGGAGTCTGAGCAGTCTCAGCGGGGGCCGGACCGACAGCCCTCTGGATTATGACATGTTCGAGGTCACTCTGGTGACCACAGTGATGACCAAAGCGGATGAAATGACGGGTGTTGTCGTTTCAAAGTGGGCGCCTGAGGAAGAGGAGGAGGAGGAGGAAGAGGAGGGGGAGAGGAGTGAAGTGGATAACAGCGAGGATTACTCTGCAGGTAAGATGCAAACAGCAGCAGAGGTGACAGAATCCAACGATAACTCTGTGTCCATTTACCTGGACGCAGACGGTGGCGAGTCACAGTACGACACCTGTAACAACAAAATGATGCTCGCCCTGACGCTAATGGCGAATAGCGGAAGTGAAAGCAGCGAGAAGAGAAGGCACGGCTCCTCAACGCCTGACTCTGAAGCAACAGAAATCCCTGCAGATGATGATGACGATTATGACGATGAAGAGGAAAGTTTATTTCTCTCTGTGAGTTCTGACGTCGGTGTGCGGAGAAGCAGCATGACATTCACAAGCCTCACAGCTTGTGAGCTCCAGGTGGAGGGGACTGCGTTTGAGAGTGTTGCTGAATGTGAGAGGTCAGAGACGGGGTTAGAAGAGCCCGACGTGGTCTCTCCTCTCTGTACTGAGCCTCTTCCATCTGAGGCTTCAAATGAAACCATTCAGAGTCCAGCTCCAGAGGTTCATGAAGTCACATCACCTCCAACTGAGGAAGCTGAAAGATGTGAAGTATCCACCAAAAAAACCCAACTGAACACCAGAGCAGCAAAAACCAAACCAACAAATACAACTTCAAATGCTCCAAAAACAGCAACATCCACAGCGGCCATAAGATCCAGTCAGGAGGCAAAGAGAGTCTCCAGACCGGATCTAACGAATGTAAAGGCCAAAGTGGGGTCTCGCTTGAACACGTCTCCTACTAAAACACCAATCAAGGTACTGTGGTGTCACTGAACTGTTGACCAGCCTTCTTCAAAAGAAGCATTGAAAAAGGATAAATACACTTTTTAAGTATGAAGAAAAATAAAAAACCCAATTAAAATACAAAACAAGCACAAGCTTATTTCATTAAATGTTTTTTTTCTAAGATAGTGTAAATATAGAAAAATTTATACTCTACCACACATTGGAAATGACTTTACTCTGGCTTTACTGTGGCTTAAAGCGTTGGTGTGTGATGGATTATTTATTTTCTAATTGTATGTTCATATTCGGGTACAGTAATGAGGTTTTGAATTATTTTACATTTTTCCACTTAATTTCATGCCTGCATAGTACTTTTCATATTCTTCTTTTTTATTTGACGGCCTAGCTCTAATTAAAGGCTTTATATGTGATTTTTTGATCCAGCAGATGTCGCCCTTGAGCACCAGCATGAAACCAAAACAACTTGCGCTGCATTGTTGTGTTAGCATGCTAATGCTAGCGATCTTTATTATGCTCGTATCTTCACACTGCATGTAAATTTACCTGAAATGAGCGTGATCTAGAAACACAGTTAAGCAGTGAGTACAGTATGTTATTCTTCTTTTCTCTAGTCCCTCAATTAAACAACTTTTATACACGAGGGGAGGAGTCAGCCGGCCGTCCTGGCGATGTAAACAAACTGAAGATAGAACTCTGAAAACATCACAGACAGTGGGACTCATTGTAGACAGTCATGACTCACAGAGTTATTTTCAGAGGATATACTTGATTTCTATTATATTTAAGTGTGAAAAATCACATAGAAAGCCTTTAATCTGGCTTCTCATTTTGAAAATATTGCATAGAAAGCATGATAAAAAAGTGTTTGCAAGCTAAACTCCTGACGATGAACAACACAAGTTTCAGGCCTCTTTTTGTGCATGCACAATGTTTTTAAATGAGGCCTTTGGCCTCGATCTTCCTCTTCAAAACCCATAGGAGACCTAACATTTTGTATAAATACAACCTATTTAGTAATATATGAATTCATGAAACTCTATTGAAATACATGTAGATAAAGATATATGGAAATAAATACGACAATAAATGAAGATGGGTGTCAAATATCTGAAGCATATTTTCTAATCATTCTCCAAAAAGTATAATTTAATTATTACTTTGCATATTTCTTAATTTAACGTTTGATTGATTACTTTTTATGTTTACACATGGAAGTTTATTTTCTTTTTTTGCCCTCCTATGACTTCATGGTTCTCTGTCTAACTTCTTTAATTTCTCTTCTATCAGCAGAACAAATCTGCTCCAGCCAACTTGAAGAGAGTAGCTCCCAGGAAGGATGAAAAACTTAAAGAGGAGGGCGAGAAAAAACAAAGATCGTCAGCAGGTCCAGTCAGAGTTGCTGGCGTGATGAAATCCGTCAGAGATAAAAGCAGCAGCCTCAAAAGCAACCAAAGGACAACGTCTAGTGACTCCGCTCAGCCGGAGAAGAAGAGTGTGCCCATCAGTCAAAAACTGTCTGCCTCTACCAGCTCTCTGGGGTCTGAGGAAGGACCCCCAGGCCCCCACAGGAGGGCTGTCCAGGAAGTGCCTGATAATGAAGGTGTGGGGACTAAAAACAAGATGAAAGATTCTCATGGAGAGTCTGCAGTGGAGAAACAGAGGACTCCTATCAGGGTGAGTACTGTGAGCCTGTTCTGGTGTGTTCAGACTCTTTATGAGGAGAAAGAACTTTATTTGTAGAGCACCTTTTAAAATGTGCTTGGACAAACATTAAACCACGATAGGCAGCTGAACAGAACCCGAACACCAGATAAAGATGAAGTTAAATCCAAAGGACAAAAGCTGTAAAACACAGTGAGAGGAAACAAAGAATAAAAAGAGATGATAATATAAGAAAGAGGAAAAGGAAAGCACATTGAAAGATTAACAAAAGACAGTTGTTCATCCTCTGATATCTGCTTCTACCCCATTCTTGCATTTCAGGTTATAAACTGTGTCTCTATTCACAGATTCTGCTTGAAAATGCACACAAATATTGGTATCTGAAGCATTCAGGTTTACATTAGTAGTCTGAGAATAATGTGTGGAGAGAAAAGGTGCAGAGCAATTTCATATTACATTCCTTAATCCGATTTGCTTTAACCCGATGTCAATTCAGCTTCGAACTTCAAATCGAACTGTAAACAATGCAGCGTAATAAAGCAGGTCTTGATCAGAGGTTCCTTTTATTGTTCTGGAAGCCACGATAAGTTTGCTCTCACGTCCAAAAACGTTCATAAACGTCAGACATTAAGACGGGTTCAGAGATCTGACACACTGTAAACCATTCCAGTCCTGGTGTGGACCAAATCTGGAAATTCCACCCTCACCCCACCAGCTCAGGTGCGCATAGCATGAGTATCATATCTTCTTCACTTGTTTTATATAAGCTGGGTTTACACTCTTCATGCCTCATATGTCTTTAATAGCTGCTGACATAATAATATGATGTCATTTTTTTTTTATACAATTGCCAACGAGGCTGCATGAACAGTTCTGGCTCGAGTGGCAGGTTATGCAACGGAGTCGTTGTGAAACAGAGGTGTTACCTTCCCTGGGAACACTTTATACGTGACATAACCTGTGTTTGGAGGCAATTATTGGATTAAGAGTTCAATTAAAAAAAGTGTCTCCAGTATTTTCTTTTATGACGTGCCCTGGTTAGAAATGTATTCAATACTTTTATTTCTTAACTTCCAGCTCTGCAGATAACATGAAAAAAAAACAATACAGGCATGATACTTTGTCAGTATCATTTAGGAGATGTCAGGAAGGTTGGCGTTATGTCAAGAATGAAACAGACTGATGATGCACATGTCAGAAGAGTGAGATTTAGTGATCTGATGCTCTGAGCCTTTTGTTATTTAGCATATTTGACACACAGTACAGACTGTACAGTTGCTTAAAGTGTGTTTTAATTACAGGAGTGGTACATGTGCAGTGTGCGTGTCTCTGGTATGTGTTTTTTAAAGATCCAGTAAGAAGGTGACAGGTTTCAAACCTGCCCCAGCGTATTCTCTCACAGGCAGCCTCAAGGGCTTTGTGTCAGCACAGGTGAACTGCTCACACATGTACAGCAACAAACACCTACACTAATGTAAATACAGGCTGTTTCTTTGCATCAGACTATTTTAGAAAATTGGCTTCTAAAAGTCAACACTTTAAGTTATCCATCCAGAAAGCTAAACGACTTACAAAACGGACAAGAAAAGGAAACTCGACGGCACAGCAGAGGCGTCTAGTGAATGTGAGGCTTAATGAAAGAAAGAGAACCAGACAACAATACCGCATCTTGACAGCAGTTTAAGAGCAGCAGAGATTTTTCATTCAATGCAGTGTTTCCCCTAGGTTTACAGCTTTTGGGTGGGGGACACACGCCGACACAAACACTTGAAGGAATCTTGGTGTTCATGCGTTGCTTTTAATGACAGATGTCCTTTTCTATCGTAAAGGTATCCTTAATTGACTTCTTCCCCTGATGTCCGATTCTATCCACTATCATATCTCTACAATAAAGGCACAAAAAGCCCCCCCCCCAAAAAAAAATATAGACCGCCCCCCTAATATAATGGTAGGGGAAACACTGCAATAAGGAAAGTCTGATTATGTAAATTGCAGACACATTTATATTCATAATTTACAGTACAGTCATACAGGGCTTTGGTTGAAAAGAAGTTGTGATTTTAAGTTTATCATGGCCTGAGGTTCAGTTATCTTTGCACAGAGCAGCTGGTAGAAACATCCTTCAAAAGGACACGTTTTACTCTTTTTACTCTTTTTACTCTGCGACTTCATATCAGAGCCTGGACTTTATAACCAGCACTTCTTTCCCCCTCACTTCTTCTACAAAAGTACCTCTATTTCAGTAAAAGAATGCGAGTGCTTTGCAACCTCTGCAGAGTGGTGACGAGGAACAACAGTTCAAAGTTTGACTCTGAAATCTCTTCCACAGACGTCAGACCCTCATCCACAAACTGGCTCCATGTGTGCTGGCGTTTAAAGAGCCAGAGGGGGAGAAACGTGTGTGTGGGGGGGGGACACTAAAGCGAAAGGAGGGAAAATTGGCCTGGTCTGAGTTGGGATCCTCAGGGGGAATGTACAACACAATAGCAACTTTTTTTTTTACCCACTTGTGGCTGCAGCACACTCCCAGTTTTTTCTCCTCCCTCTCTTTCCTTCTCTCTCTTATTCTCCTCCCCCCTCTTGTCTCAACACTCTCTCTCTCCCTCACTCCTCCCCTCTGCTCCTTCACCGCCTCCCTTGCTTCCCCCATTCCACATTTGTGACTCTGAGTGGGGTATGGCTAACACCATGGTCTCGGTGCGCAGCTCCGAGCTGGGGCCCCTGGGCTGGGACGCTGTCACTAAACGTCAGCTCTTCCTGCAGAAAGTCTCATCCAAGCTGGGGCCCAATGCCAGGCAGCAAGGGGGTAAGGGGACCTCTGGACAGTCTCTACCTCCTCCAGGGTCAGGGACTGGACCTCCCGGGACCAGACAGACCCAAAGTGAAGGCTCCACGCTGAAGGAAGGAGGACAGAGCGGCGGGGGAGGATCTCCAACCAGACGGAGGCCGAGTCACAGTCAGAGTCCGGGTGAGTCTATCTGGTCTTAGCGGACACGTTTACTTCATGAAACCTGAATGTAAACACACAGCGGCTCAGATGCAGCATGCAGTGTGGGCATGTTTCGTCAGCTTCTCTGTCTGTGTACATCTGTGTGTGTGTGTGTGTGTGTGTGTGTTTGTGTGCCTCTGTGTGTGTTGAAGAAAAAGTGTTCTGTCTTTGCAGCAGACTCAGGAAATGAGCAGGCTGACACTGCAGTTAAAATGCCTTCCACATACCTCTACACCGCTCACATGTACTCATACACACACACACACACACACACACACACACACACACACACACACACACACACACTCACACTCACACTCACAGAAAAAACACACTGTTTTGGATGCTCAAGAACACACTGTTGGATGATTTCCACACTTGGTCACATACAGGGAGCAAGTTGTTGACAGGCAGGCATTTACTGCTTGTGTGTGTGTGTGTGTGTGTGTGTGTGTGTGTGTGTGTGTGTGTAAGTATGTGTGTGTGTGTGAGATTTTCCTCATGTTAGAATCTCAGCTGCAGTGTTGCATAAGAGCAGAGTTTCTTGGTCTACATCAACACAACCTATTAAAAACTTTGCTGGACACTCAGACTGTGCGTGTGTGTGTGTGTGTGTTTGCAGAGTCATTTGACTCTACACCTTGTTTGTTTTCAGGGGATGTTTGAGAACACGAGTAACAGTTTTCTCTTTAACCACATGAAAACAGTCGAGGCTGCGGCTCTCGATCGGTTGTTTCATGTCCTCTTTTTTAAAACATTGAAATGAAAACACAAGGGGCTCGAGCTGTCATTCATTTTGCGGCAGAGTGCTTCAGTTTTTCATACTATCACTTTCTGTGGTCATCATGACATTGTTACACACAGTTAAAAAACGTGTGCAGGGGCGGGTTCTGACAGTTCAGGCAGAAATCGTCCTCTCTGTAAATACCTTTTTTTTGGACTCAATTTCAAGATTTGAATGACTAATTATAGTTTGTTGACTTTAACAACCTCTTTGATTGGGATGTGCAGATTTCTTGATTAAACTGCAATTGAATAAGAAAATGATACCATAACTACAGCAACACTGTGGTTTTGTTGCAGATTAAAGTATCAAAACACTTCAGCAGAACTTTAGTCAGACAAATTAGAATATCTCAAAGTAGGAGTATATACTCTATATATATATATATGTATATGTAAAAATGTTTTTGTCTGACATTCAGACATTTGTTCTTGATCAACATGTTTTGGTTGTTAATACAGCAAAATCCCAGAAGACGTTTCTATTATTGATTTTTTTAAACTTTGTGTTTGTGTTGAGAATGGTGACATGAAGACGGAGTGTTTGCCGTTAGGACAGTTAGCATCCAGACATTGTGTTTGTAAATATAGTCTCTAACACTGGTGACGAAAACACTCAACTTATCTCCTCTCTGGTGTCCTGTAATTCCACTCCTGTCTGTAAAGAAGTGTGTGTGCACTGTGTGCGTGCGTGCGTGCGTGCGTGCGTGTACTCTGTGTGGAACTTGACCGTGGTTTTCCACAATCACTGAGCTGCAGTGTGTCATTTACATAGAGGAACTTCTGTGTCTCTGTGGATGAAAAGTATATTTGTGCTATGGGGACTTTTAAAATACATGAAAACCCTGTTAGTCTGACTGAAAGCGTACTGCGTCAATTTTCTTGAAATCCAACTAATGCACATTGTCAATGCGTCTCTGGGTCATTGTACTCTTGCATATTTACACCTCAGTCTGCCTGACCCTCAAAGGCATTCTGTCCACGCTCCCCAGTCTTCACCGGGCTTTGACCTGGAAGTTGACACTTCGACATACAACCAGTTTGCAGCTTGCTGACTTGTTTGTGGATTGTTTGGTATGTGACGTAATAAGTCAACTGGATGGTCCAGTAACCCATCACCACCTAACTTAACGCAGTCAGTTCTCTGCTGGTGCTTGTATACTGTGACAAGGAGTCCAACTAACTGTCCTAATCCAGCTCGAACTGAAGCTCGACTTGACTGTGCTGTCGTCAGCTCACAATGACTGAACTGTAGTGTGTCATTATAGAGCCGGAAAAGCTTCTGCACATTTTTTCTGTGTGCGTGTGTGTGTGTAAAACCAGATCTTTCTCTTGATAAAGGTCACATTCTGCTGGACAAAAGCTTGTCTGTCCTCTCTGCAGGAACAAACGGACGCCTCTTGACTTCTCTCCATTAAAAAGACTTCTTTGAGTGTGTGTGTGTGTGTGTGTGTGTGTGTGTGTGTGTGTGTGGGGCATAGAGCCGTTTTGAATATGCATTGATTACGTCTTTACACATCTTTTCCGTTACAGGTTAAGTGGACATGCTCAGTGTTTTTATCTCTGCTCTGATGTGCTGGTCTTTGTAAACAGAGCGGAGTCAACCTCACTTATAGATTATTATTTATCACGGGGCTCAGCTGAAGTCACATTCTGCTCTAGCAATGCAACTCTTTTCAACAGATGGTCTACCTGGTTCGATATATGTTATCTGTTAAAAAGCTTAGCATGCTACAGTTGTATGATACAACACAAGTATCTAAAATACATCTAATCCAGCCTTACATGTATGATCTACAAAAACAATCATCTTCATAGCCCTGAAAATAAATGAACTCGTTTCACACCAAAATGAATTCTTGTTTGCAACTCTAAAACAGAATCCCACAGAACATGCTCCTTTGCTGCAGCAAGCAACTGCTGAGGTAGTAATGGAGACCTAATGTCAGGCACACACTGTAGGATACTCGGCATCACAAACAAACAGGAGCATTATTAGGAAGATAAACAACAACAACAACAAATATTCCATGTCATTCCAGCCAACGTTTTCGACGAGTTTCATGTCCTGTTTTTAACGAGTTCTAAGTCTTAATGTAGCTACCCAGTGTTTTGTTATTTCATGTTTTTGTTAAAAAAAGAAATGTTTTGTGGCGGCTTTTGTTTAAAAAGCTGACAGAAGATCTGTAGTTTTTTAAAAGGTTCTGTCCTTTTTAACAATTAAAGAGTATTTAAAAACAGAGGTAGTATTGTTTCAAAGCACATGGTATTGAAAAGTGTGACAGGTCACACACTGAGGGACATGTTTAAGATAGTTCTTGTGTTAATATAAAAACTGTAGATGGACTAGACCAGATGGATCAAATCGTTGTCTTGTTGCATGTGTTTGTCTGGTCTTGTAGGCATAATGTCATGACACAAGAAAGTCTGACTTAAGACAGCTCAGACTGAGTGTTATCACCTTCTTACACCAAACACATGAGATGACTGGAGCGCCAAAAAAACTCCTTCAATAGTTGTTAGTGAAAATGAAATAGCTTGAAATATAAATACAAAACATCTGAGGGAACACTTAAAGGTCCCATATTATGCTTGTTCTGGTTTTATATGCTCTTTAGTGTGTTTTCCAAGTGTCCTGTGCATGTTTAGGTACATCTGTGTGCAAAAATTTAAAGTCCGCGAAAACGCAGCTTCTCCTACGTCCTCCTGTTAGCTGTAGCATTAGCTGCATGTAACGCTCAGTTCTAGCCCCCCTCGAAAAAAAAATTGTCAGTGTGAAGTCTTGTCAGTGTGAGATCACTGATCTAAGCCCATTGGCTCGTTGTAGCAAGCCCAGCAGCTCATGTTGCAGGCCCACGATATGCTGTAGCCTGCGGTAGCACAGTAGTGCTAAGGTGCTAATGTTTTTATTCCCATCGGAGCCAAAGTGGCTGCATTCCCAATATGTTAAAAGGGGCGGGACATTTCTGAGAACCGTGCTGAGCGACTGACCAATTACGGCAGAGCCGACGACCAATCAGATCAGACTAGGCACAGGTGGGGACTCTGAACGTGGGCACTTCAGAGCCTTAGAGAGAGAGTCAGAAGCGAGCCGGTGCATGGAGCGGCAGTACATGAAAACAGACACTTTAGAACTTTAGCTATTGTGAACATACTTTAGTAGGTACATAGATTAAATATATGAACCCCAAAAAGGGCATAATATGACCTCTTTAACATCATTTCAGGTACAAAGTTTCCCTTGTACCTTCCAGCCATGCAAATCAGAATCACCGTCTTGTTAGAGCTCAGCAGAGATCTCATCGGTGACTTTCTTTAACAAAACAAAACATGGAAGGAAAACAAAGAAGAGGAGTATTCATGAAAGACAAGACGTGACTGTGTTCTCTGCTGCTGTTTGTTTGGAGTCAGATGTTAGTTTACAATCAGGTTATATGCTGCATTCAGGTGCTCCTCAGACGGTCCATGTTTCTGAGTTTTGAAGTCTTTCGTCCGACTTCAGTGTGTTCACGTGCTTTCAGTTCAGAAAGTCTGAATGTTGTAACGATGACAGCGTGGAGGCTACGAAGAAGACGTGTGAATATCTCTTTCACAAGTTCTATTTAAGCAAAAAGTCGATGTGCAATACTTGAATTCATCAAAACTCTCTTAAAATGAACAAAAACTATTTTACCCCCCCATGTTGATAATGAATGACGTCAACTGGGCAAGTCGGGCGCCTAATTCTTTCCCCAGTTTCCGAGTTGTTGTCTCGACTTGAGCAGGCAAACTCTTTTTTTCCCGACGTGTCCGACACCACATGAATGCAGCAAAAGTCCTGGATAACAAAAGGAATGTGGTCATTTAAAGGCAGAGAGCTGTGTGTGTGTGTGTGCGTGTGTGCGTGTGTGCGTGCGTGCGTGCGTGCGTGCGTGCGTGCGTGCGTGCGTGCGTGTGTGTGTTGCACGACGCAGTGAGCTCTTACCTAATAATGTATCGAAGGTAAGAGACTCCAGCTGCTGGCTTTTCATCAGAACTGAAACCAAACGAAGCCAGATGTTTCCTGCTGGCTGCCTTCACAGTACAAGTTTTACTGCTGTTCTACCTCCACCAACAAAGACTGTGTGTTTGAGCGTGTGCGTGAGTGTGTGTGTTAATGTGAGGTAATGTAATTGCGGTGAACACATGTAATCTCTTTTCCCTCTCTTTTTAAAACAAGCCCTCTTTTCTTCACAGTTCTTTGTGCTTTCTGACTCCCCCACCTCTCTTTGCCACACAGAACTCGAGTTTGTAGAGAGTGGAGGTCAAATCTGATTGAAACTTTAATGATCTCTGGGGATAAACAAGGTCGTAGCAGCACAATGAGATTCAAATAACAGCAAATTGTTGGCTGTAAACATACAAAGCCCCCAGTATTTCAAACCTTTGCCTTATTCTTAAGTCTTGGGGTCTAAATGATTGAAATCCATTCAACTTTATGTACCTATCAAAGTGCTTGTTGTTGTCACTGACAGGCTCATATTGCTATTCTAAGTGTGTGACTACAGCACAGAGAGGATCCCGTAAGAGATGCGCCTTTAAGTTGAGGTGTGAGATTTTATTTTAAACCAGTAACGGCCTTTTCATTCCTCTTTTCAACATCACCTGACTCCATTGGTAGAAGCAGAAATGTATGCCACAGAATACAGCAGTCGTTGATCTACTTTGTCAAAACTTGTTTGTCTTCTTTTCATGTTTTTGTGTTTAGAACAAATCCTCTTCTCTGCAGATCTGAACTAAGCTTTGAGAACTCCACAGTCACAAAATAACACAACAGTCAAACTGACCAAAACAACACAAGCAAGTTAGGCGATCTGAGGGGTAAAATTATGTTTTTATCAATGAAACCTGGTAGCTGAGGACAGAGTGATATAATGGTAAATGGACTTGTATAGCAGTCTTGTAGTCTTCTTTACACGGCAGGTCACACCTACACATTCATACACTGATGGTAGTGACCATCAGAGGTAACTACCGGTAATCACATTCATATACATTCATATGCTACAGGGGGTTAAAGTGTCTTACTCAAGGACACATCGGACATGTAGCTGCAGGAGCTGGGGATTGAACCCCAAACCTTCTGGTAATGAGATGACTGACTACCAACTGAGCAACAGTAGCTCGCGGTGATTTGGCCTTAAAGAAACCCATAATGACTCAACAACATGGTCTTTTTATTATACTTTCTGTAACATTGACAGACACTCAGAATAACAATCTGAACCTGTCAGCTGCAAAAAAATAAAAACAAATTGTAGATGTAATTTGATTGGGGGGATTTCCATGCAGTGGCTCCATACCATTTCCAAACCTTTGTGCCTACACTTCTTTTAGAGCCCTTAAATATGTGTAAATGATTAAAATTAGCACAGTTGATGAATGAGGAGGGGGTAGTAGCTTGTGTATCTACTCAGTATATTGTTTGGACTAAATGTGGTCCTGTAGGTACCTCCTCCACTCGGCTTTAAAAATAGTGTGAAGATTTATTTCTAATGTCTAATATTAGATGATACGCCTGTGCATGTTTCAGATAGAGGAGCTGTGATTGGAGGTCCTGTCAATGCTGAAGTCTTACTTGTATGTGAAGTATTCAGTCCATCTGTCATACATGTGTCTGATCTTTAGGTCTGTCTGGTCGGTCAAAAATTTTTTTTTAGCAGAAGATAACCTTTTTGTTTCAACATAGATTTACAACAACAAAAAAAATCATCAGTCTTAAATGTGTTTTTTTTGTAATGAAATCGGGGAGAGATACAGAAGGGAATGACATGCAAGAAAGGGGACATGGCTGGGAATCAAACCCGGACCGCCCACTTCGAGGGCAATAGCCTCTGTACATGGGGCGTGTATACTAACCACTAGGCTTCTGGCGCCCCTGTTATCTGTTTTTTTTTTTTTTTTTTGTTGAGTTGTCATTTTCTTAACTGATGGTCCACAAGTGCAACATTTCTTCACCCTTGCTTTGCAATATTAAGATGCTCTGTGATGTGTCGTTTTATATCAACTGTAAAATTTAGCTTTGAGTGACTTAAAGATATAAAACAAATATTATTCTGCTGTTTACTGTAGGTGCTGTGTTTCTCTCTTTTATGAGAAAAATCGATTGATAAACTCTCCAGGTCTACCAACAAAAGTGTGCGGAGAAAACTGAATATACAGTACAGTACGTAAGACATGGAGGAAGACCAGCCATTTTATTAGTACCCCCCAACACAGAAATGGTCTAAAGTCATCTGAAGGGATCTAACCCCGGTTCCATAAGGACCTGGTTCTACATTTTTTCCAAATAAATAATTTATTATGGGCTACTGCTGCTGGGGGACAGTAACCTCCAGGTGTGCTCTTAGATTATCTGGAGAAAAAAAGGACTGTGAAGCCATCCCCTCAGTGTTTTGAATCAGCAGGTGATGTAACCTAATGTTATGTCACATTATATAACATCAGACACTCTCCACTCTATATCCATTAAATATTCATTAAAACACCATGCACCTATCAGCTGTCAGTAATGATCACACTCCACATGTGACCAGTCAAGTAAAAGACAGGTGACCAAAATGTACCTCCAACATGAAATGTTTCACATGTTGTGATATTTCAGTTTAAAATGTATACACAATACAGAAGACCAATAACTGTAAATTATTGTTTATTTATATTTTAAGCTTTTTTCTTCTTTTACCCATGTTTTATTACATTGCAGCTACTCCTAACCTTTTCCTATGATAGTTTTTGTATCTGCTCTCTTGTCGTCTGTAACTCAGCAGCAGTCGATGTGTTTTCAGAGGAATACAATGATTGAATAAATGAGGTAACTTGTATTCCACATCCTGACAGAAACAGTACCACCTGAAACTTTAAGCTCTACTGTAACTATATTTAAGTCTTTGCAGCTAATTGAGGAGGTACGGTTAAAATAATCGAGTGAAAAAATGATAAGTCAGCGCTATTAAACACAAGTGTCACAGCCCAGGCTCAGTGAGCTGGACGAGGAGGGAGACCACAAAGTTTTAAAGGGATTTTAAGAATAATTTATTGAAACTTAGACAAGCAGGAGTCAGGGAATTGACAGCAGGAGGAGCGCTGACACAGTCAGGGGTCGTCACAAAAGTAACAGTGTCAGTAGGGAAAGGGTTTCTACTCAACACTTGTCCCCTTACATCTGGTGAGGAAACTTTGGAAACTGATGCTCCCTCTCATTGCATCCAGCTAAGACAGTGTTCATGTCCATCGATGGACTTCATAACTTTAAGACAAGAAGAAAATCATGTTGCACTTTTTTTCTATGCATGGTAGCAATAATGATGTATGAAGACAAGTAGGACTGTCAGGACCTCCCTGCTCAGCTGGAGATCAGGTTGCAAGTTCGAATCTGTAAAAAACGTAAAACAAGCATGAGAAGTAAGTTCTATGCCTTGGAAGGCATGTTTGAAAGTCAATAAATATGACTTGAATCAACTGTTACACAGTTAATAATTGTTGTTCATGAAATGAAATATGTATTTGTTGTAAAGGCTGTGGGATGAAAAGAAAAGATGGTTGAGATATAAAAGATGCTTGCTCTAAATCTTTTATTTTATGTCCCTCACTGATACTTTTTTGTCTTCACCTCACACGCTCAACTCAAAAGCTCTTTCTGAACACACACGCACACACAGATCCTAAGCTCCTCGTGTCCCTCCTCTGGTGTGAAGAGGACGGCGTCACAGCTCTCAGAGGAATTAATCCTCCTTTGGTTTTAGAGAGGAATGTGTGATTCAGAGTCATACTCCACATTTCAACAACTGGAGAAGAGCCACATGTTCCTGAAAAATGTTCACATCCTCATGGTTTCAGCAAAGGTTTTATTTTCTTCTTTTATTCATATATATTTAAATACACTAAATTCAGTTATTTTTCAGAAAGGTTCAGCCCAGTGAGAACTTTTTTTTCCAAGTGTCAATGTAAGGAATGATGATTGTATCGGCATTTCTCTGAAGTTGTTTCATGGGGCTGTGTAATATCCCAACTATGCATGGATGCAATTTCAACACATTAGATTTCTTTATGGGCTGTGTGATGTTATCAAAACGTATCTGAGACGTTGTAAAGAGAGAGCAGACTGTATTATATGGGATACAACTTTTTTTTTTAAATCACCATTTCTGTGTGTGATTGTGATCAACATAAATCAAAATTTCTGTTAAAAAAACACATATTTTTTCATCAGTAGAAAAATGTTCACTGGGAGGTCTTATAATTTGATTTATTTTGTCCAAAGAATGTAACTGAGCAACTCGCTGACTGCTGGTTGAACGTTTTTTTTGTGACTAGATTCACTCAGTAAGGCCAAATCCTCTAGAGTATGAAATAGAAAGAGTTGAGAGTTTAAGTTGAAGTTTACTTCTTCCTTCACTCACAGTAACACATGTACAGAAACGACAGTAGTCATACAATTTAGCTGTGTGTTTGGGTCTTGCTGCTCCTGTTGTCTCGACATTAAGATACTTTTATTGTGAAACCAGGAAGTTACACTATCCTGATCTCAAGGAGTACAGTGACTTAGCACTGAGTCACTTTGTGTTTGTCGTTGGGGCTAGAACGTCACAGTCAAGTATTAGTGACAGGTAAAAGGCGTGAACATGTAACAAACTCAACATGACTTGTATTTAACTATTGTGCAGCTTCAGGTGAGCTGAAGGAACACTAAAGAGGGCGTCCGTGCTGCGATGTCAGCTCATCCCCTAAATGTACAGAACATAAATTTAACAGTTTTTGAAAACAAAGGGTAACCTTAACATGTAACTTTGAGGCCTTTTCTACAACCCCACGTAGATCAACATCAACGATCATTGATATTATTTTCTGTCTTGTGTTTGGCAAAGGACTAAAAAGCTGAAATATGAGTGAAAAGATTTTGAGCATAAAAACTACTATCCTGCATTTTGGTGAATTCTCTTTTTGTCCCTTTTCTGTCTTGAGTTTTCAGCGTACTAAAGAGTTTACAGACGGGTGTAATCGGAGTGACGGACGGGTAGCCTTCCTGTAACCATAGTAACTCACTGTTGCCAGCCTTCGTTCAAAGAGAGGAGAGAGAGAGCCAACAGAGTATACTCTGATCATTATGTATAAGAAGTAATAACAACAATTTCCTGATTAGATACTTCATGGCTTATGGCAGCTTTTGGAACAGAAACATACAAAAACTGGGCCAATCAAAATACTTTTTACCCTTCCACATAGCTTTGTCGATAGATGTTGGCTGACATATTCTTGTTATGTTACTTGGGAGTACAGCACACAAACAAACAAGACAGATCATCCCTGTTCCTGAAATCAGCAGTTGGGTTCAAGCTGAGCATCAGCCATCCTCCTGATAGATAAACAAATCACATCCCTGTGTGTGGTTTCTGTAAAGGGGATTGAAGTTAATATTTTCTGTTTTTATCTCCTCTCTCTCAGGTCTCCCCAAACCTCGTACAGTAGCAGAGAAAGCATCCACAGCAGCTTCCCCTAGTCCCACTACGACCAACTACAAACCGACAACCAATCAGCAGCCAGCGCCAGGGACGGGTGGCAGACCTGCCGCACCGCCCGCCGCATCAAAACTTCCTGTTAAAGGATTAACAACAAGTCTCAGCTCCTCCTCACTGGGAAGCAACGAGAACAATGGAGGCACAAAAGGTGAGGCGGTGGGAAATGTGTGTATAAGAACACGCACGCACGCACGCACACACACATTGTATCATTGGAGGAGGTTTTCTTTGGTGTGGTTTCCCTTTCCCTGCTGACTTAACTTCCCTCTTGTTCCACTGTGTGTGAGTCAAACACACAAGCACACACACGCACACACAGTCCCACATGAACAGTCCTCTGACATTGATAAAGACTCTTGTAAAAACAAGCTGTTGGAGGGAAATATACAGTCAGATCCTCTCTGCACACTCTGTGAGATTTCAGAGAGTGTGTGTGTGTGTGTGTCTGTGTTTCTGTGTGTGTGTGTGTGTGTGTGTGTGATCATGCATGCACAGAAATCTGCCCACTTCCTCTGTGGAGGTCAAGGAGCACATCTAGTCAGGATTCAGAACACAGGGTGTGTGTGTGTGTGTGTGTGTGTAGAATCTGTCTTTAATCTATTATATCTCATTAGTATCATATTAAGTTTGAACCAAAACTAAAAAATCTGTGCGAGTCAAAACAAGCATTTCTGAGTTTAACATGTGTCACAACTATAAACTGAACTTCTTACTGCCCTTTTGTTCTCTTACCTTCACACCCACACACACACCTCTCCTCTCTTCTCTTTTCTGCTGCCAGCTGTGTTTCTTGTTTTGTTTCTGCTCTTTAACAACATTCACCAGCAGTACACTTTTTTTAGTTTTTAAAAAAGGTTTATTTTTGGACAGTGGATACAGTCAGAAATCAGGGAGTGGGGAATGACATGTGGGAGGACAACAGCCTCCGTACATCGGGCACTGCCAGTTTTTAAAGCTGCTCTAATAACACAACTTGCTTTTTTAAAAATGTTTCACTTGTTATTCCGATATCACATCAGGTAAACCATGTGTGTTGAGGCTTATTGTTGAACAGCGTAGCATGTCATAACAATGATCCTTATGCATGATAACATCAGGAGTGAGCAGCTGCAGAAAACATATTCAAGCAACGCCATTAGAAGCTTCACTTTTAACACTGCACTCCAGTTGCTGCATTTTATGGTCCAGAAAAGGACTACCAAATTACAAGTGCTTGTAATGGGAGTGGAGACTACATACTTTTGTCCACAGGGGGCGCAAACATCCACAGCATCGGGACCTCTGCTGGGATTAAGTTTAAACACAAACTAGAGCTTTTATCCAAATAAAAGGCATGATTGGGTTAACTGATATTATCCGAATAAGTAAAACCATCTGATTTCAATATTTGATCAAATGGTGTAGTTTTGAATCTGGTCACATTACTTTAGATCACACACCACCTGTCATGTATTTAATATAATATTTTAAAGAACCTACACACAGCTCTGTAAACATGTTTATACCTGTTCTTTAGTGCGTAACACGGGTCAGGTAAACATACAAAAAAATGTTGTTTAAAACCTTTTTTTTTTTTTTTTTTTACTTTTTTACTTCACTTTTTTTTTTTTTTTTTGAGAAAAACAATACTTCTGAAAATTTTGATCTGTAAGAAAAAGGCCCTTTCTCTGCCACTCTTTTGGACTGAATATATTGTTACCATGGAAACCCAATGTTTGGTTCTGAGAGAGCTTGGAGATGTTAAACTTTTCACCTGCTGTTTAACGTCTTTGAGAGTTAGTCTGATCTGATGTTAGACTGGATTACTGAAGTGAAGCTAGCAGCAGAATGAAGCACAGAGATATAAGTCAAGATGAATCAGACTCTTAAACTACACATACAAACAACTGGATGCAGGAAAAAAAAGGAACACTTAAACAAGAAAAGAGGAAGGCGGGAAAAAAAGTAATCAAGTTTTACTTGATTTACGGTCATGACAATTCTTTGATTTCAGTTCCATAATATTAATTCCAGTCAGTGTTCCACTCTGTACTGCATGCTTATATGTAATGATATCACCTTATAACATTACCACACATTTTTCTATTTAGAGCCCGGCCTGGCTGATTATAAATGGAGTCATATGAGTGTCATAAAAATAAGTGAATCTTTAAAAAGAATGTTAATGTGGAAAAAACCCTGTGAGATTATATAAAGGGGAATTACGAAACCAATTAACAGGAAAATAGGATTATATGAATAGAATATAGATACATAGTTAAAGGTTTTTTTGTACGTTGTTGTGCTTCTGGATGGCAGGCCAAAAAAAGGATCGACAACCAGGATGCAGGTTTGTCGGCTGAACTAGAAATATATTTGGGCAAACGACAGACACACACAAAATGATGATCATGAGGAATGTGCTCCTTCCTCTCGGCCTGGACATTTGACCATTAGAGACAGTATACTATGCTCCATAACAATATCAATGATTTGCCTACCTTTCATGGGTTTCTTGTTAACCTGACGTTTCAAAAAAGCTGACCCATCAAACAGCAAACCCATGGTCTTGGGTTTTGTAAAAAATGTATGTTTCCTCTTTCTTGATTCTTCCAGGACCAACAGGGACAAAGCCAGATGAGCGACCCAGCAGGAGCACTCTCCCTGAGGGCAGCCAGAGTGCAGCAAAGCCCCTCGTCTCCACCAGCACCAGTACTCCCAGTGAAGCAGCTCCCAGTACAAACAGTGGAGTCACTGCAGCTCCAAAACTTCCTGCCATGAGGAGCAGAGCTCTGTCTCTGCAGGCCAGGTCCCCTGCTACAGGTGAGCCACATAAATATCCTTCACAACAAAGCACATCTACATTTCACCCTGTTGACTTTTTATTCTTTTAGTTTTATTTAAGAATCAATTGTTCGTATTGCATTTATAAAAAGGAAATTCTTTTTTGGCTGAATCATTAGGTTTTAAAGAGACAACACTCTTCATTAAAGTCGAGCTGATCAGATGTTTGATTAAGATAAACTCTGCAGAATTCACTCATTACAGCAGCTCAACAGTCAGAGAGAATAAATATTACCAACCATAATAAAAACAAAAATAGAAAAATAAAACTATATTTAAAACACTAAGACCTTTTACTGCTATACAAATGAACATGGTGTGATTACTAATTGCACTTAAATGGTCCCCACAGGGTGTGCTGCTTTATGTTATGATTAAAACTCAACACTAAAGCGTAGGATTTTAATCCTGCAGAGATGAAATGGAACTGTTTGTGCAATAAGAAGTATTACATACATTTATAAAGTTGTAATGCTCTTCTCGGTTGTTTTAATATAATGAATAATAAGTGTTCTTATACAGCAGTGGAGATGTGAAGCTTTTACTAATCTAACTGTGTGTTTTTAAAATGGAACAGAATGAGAGTTTAATGTTTTAAAGCTGTGAACAACTTTGCAATTTCCCTTTCATTTCTAAACTGGATAGCGGGTTAGATTCTAAAAAAACATCTGACTTGAGTACTTTGCATGGGAGGGAAAACAAGACAGCTGTTGCATGTTGCCTCTTGTCTGGGTCACAAACCGGATAATACACACTGGATGAGTGCAATAACAAAATATAGCAGAGAACAAGGGAAAGACGGCCAATGATAAAAAGATGGACAACAACTTCTTGGTCATGATCCGGCTTCTCTGACTTCAAGTATCTGTCTTAGTAAATCCAGCTAAGTGTTGCTTTCATTTCAAAGTGACAAGCCCCTCTGTAGAACTTATACGATGGACTTCTTCTGCATCCTCTCTCCAGGTCTGAAGGCCCCGTCTGTCACCAACTACATCACGGCAAAGACGTCAGCCACCAGTCAAACGGCAGCCAAGACGCCTTCTGCCGCCGGGCAGTCGCTCGTGAAGCAGGCATCCCAGAATCCCTTGCAGAGGAGGGGCTCGGCGAGACTCAGTCGACTGAACAGCACAGGTGAGGGAACAAGAGAATATGAAATGTTTGTGTGTTTTGGTGAGGAGAGATGTTTGTGTGTAAAGTGCTTCAGGTATGTTCGGCAGTAATCCCAGGATTTTTGGCAACTGTTGCCACGGAAACCTTCCCGCGTTATCACAGCGTTCTGTGTGTGATGTGTGAGCTTTGATGTGTGTGGGAGCAACTTCAGTCAAATCACCTCAAGCTTTACATTTTTTTCTTTCTTTCTTTCTTTCTTTCTCTTCTTCTTGTGACATTCTTATTGGCTCTGATTTTCAATAAGGTGTTGGAATGATTTGTCCCTTCAGTGTCTCATAAGAACCAGTATTCCCACCTCGTTGTCCTGCAACAGCGCTGTTTGTGTGATGTTGTTTTACACGTAGTGTTTCTGCAACGCTGTAATGTACTGTGAAATCACAGACTGGGACACCAATATAACGCCATAGCTAAATCAATATGAAAGAAACTAAGATGCCCAGTAATAGCAGAGGTTCGATTCTGCGGGATTGCAATCTGACCATACTCCTGGACTTGGTCGTGTCATCCATCATCTTTGATTTCCTCAGCATCAGTATTTTTTAAATCTAAGACTCTGCAATCTCTTCTGCGCTCCCACCTCCCTTAACTAGACCGAAACCCAGCAGATATTTTCAATTCTAGAAAATGAAAGGATTGTCCGTCCTAGAATTGCTTCAAACTGCCGGGAGTTCATAAATAAAGTGTTTTTCTACTAATATTATCTGTAGTTTTTTTAGATGCACAAGTATCAGAGAGAGGTGGCCAACACTCAAGTCCGGGTATCTCTGTCCATATTGGAGAATAAAAGCTGGAATTGAAAAATCTCGAGAAGTCAGTTATATGAAGTAAGGGTCATTTGAGACAAACTAAAAATGTCACCTGCTTGGCAAATGTTTAAGGACTTACATACACTTCTATTTGACAGGCACCTCTCAACAGGAAGTCAATGAATACCAACAGACTACCAGTCTCACTGTACAGATTAAATATATAAATATACATTAAACATCCTAGGGCCTCTTGTTAACACGCAGCCACAACAGCTCTTGAGACACCTTTAGAGTTGACTCTATTTAAGAAAAATAATATTCCAGATACGCAAGAAACAAAAACATGTCCTGACATAGGAATCACATCTTTTATGAAGTATTGCTGGTGTCCTACATGTAGACCATGTGAAGCTGAGCCCAGTGGACACAACCCCCCTCCCTCCATGTGGTGTCTCTGTCTCGGAGGCTGGTCCTGGAAGAAGTTCCTTTAAGGACCGCATGGAGCCAGCGCTCAGTCATGCTATCATGGCCACACACACACACACACACACACACACACACACACACACACACACACTCTCACATAAGCGCCACACATCAGAAACTCCACTCATGCATTTGATTCATGCTCCTCCCTCTGTCATTCACACACACCGCAGCAACCCTCAGGCGACAGTGGTTAGCAGCGAGGGCCCCAGTGGCTTTCTTGAACTCTTCTCGTCTGTCTTTAACATGAACTTTATTGACTTGACTCACACATATGCACATAAAAACACAAACATACACCACTCTGATTGTCCCATGAATAGTCTTTAAACTCTGGGAGTTTAGCTTTTAAAAGTCTGAATTAAAGTTCAGATTTCTGATTTTTTTTTTTTTTAAACTGGCTGTTACAATAGTTGTTATTTAATGATTGAAGCTATTCAAACACATTTTTCTAAACCTACACCATACCCAGTAAAACTTAAATGTGTACACAACAGAGAATGCAATACGATTTGAGCCGTGTTAAAACTTTTAGTCCCGGGAGCTACTCTTTAATGATATCTATTTTAACATAAACTACATCAGCAGAAAGGCCTTTGCTTATTTTAACTAATAAAACCTCTCTCTCTTCTAAAAACAAAACTGAAGCTTAATTATTAATTTGACACCAGAGCACTGTATATGTCACAATTTAGGAAGTAACATGAAAGGCGAAGCCGTCTCCTGACATTCGATGAGCTAAAACATTAGCTCATTTTAACTAGTGCTCAAACCAATGCTGTTTACTGCAGCTTCACACATTCTTTTTATTCTTACTACTTTTAGTTTTATAGTTTTACATTTTAATTTATGGCCATTTAAGTTGTTAATGTCTGATGTTTTTTTTAATGTATTTCTGTGTCTAAAGTTTCTTTTGTAATGAACTTGCGTCCCGTCGTACATAATGAAAGTTGCCTCATATTAGGTTTAAATATATTAATGGGGTTTACATTATAACAAACTCCTGTCATTAAATTGTAATAGAAATGAAAAGCAAACACAGCTTTAATAATGTTTTTAAAAAAGAATCAGGATTGAGGATTGTTATTAAGAGGAACCTCAAAGACTGACTGCACACATGTGGAGAGAAATACAAATGTTGTTGAAACCCTGGATGTAAGACAGTATGTTACAATGAAACAACAGAACAAGAGAAATAAAAATGAAGTTCCTCTGCAGCAGTCAGTTATAAAATAAAAAAAAGAATGAGCTTAAGAAGAACAGATTAGCTCTTTGTATAAAACAAAGACGTCTTTTCACTGAGCGCATGTGTTTAGATGACTAGCTTCGATACGACACCTGCTACTGAGGGATGAAGCAGACGTGTGTGTGTGTGTGTGTGTGAGTGAGAGAGAGAGAGGCTCCTCCCACCCTTGCAGGATTTCTTCTTCATCGGGGTCCTTTCATCACATCTAACCTTGACATGATTCATCTTTGACTCTCTCTCTCCTGTTTACATGGACCCAGAGCAGGCTGAGCGAGGGAGCTGATGATGGAGAGAGAGTGAGAGCGAGTGAGAGGGAGTGAGAGGCTGAGTGAAGAAGATAGAGAGAGGGAGGGAGATTATTTAAATCCCACCCACTCCCCCTCCTCCTCCTCCCCTGCAGCATCCCTCCCTCCCTCCCTGCCTGCCTTTCTGTGTGTGTGAGAGCATGTGTGTTTGTGTGTTTGTGTGTTTGTGTGTGCGGCACTGACATAGAGGGAGTGTGTAGATGCATGTCTTTGTGTGTTTGTGTAACAGCACTCAAACGCACACACACCTCGCAGATGTGTGTAACGGCAGAGAGGGAGGACTTATCATCAGCAGTGTCCATGGTTTTCTCTCGCCCCTCCCTCCCTCACAGTACGACCTCTCTCTTATTTCCCTCCATCTTTACCGTTGGATGATTTACTACCACTTGGTCGACGGGGAAGCACGCAGCTTTTTTGGCGCCATTTTCTCTTCTTCTTCTATTTGCATCAACAGAAACTGGCTTTTCTTATTTTTTTTGTTTCCTACTCTTAAGCAGCTTGATGGACTCCCCCCCTTTTTTGTTTATTTAATGCTTTCATTTATCTCCCTCGAGTTAAAAATTTGATTTAAAATCCAGTTTTTGTCCCTTTTTTTTTTTCTGACTTTCTGGAGGATTTCTTGGAGATGTGAAGCAGGAATTTCAACAGCAACAACCTCTAAGACCGTTTCTCTCTTTTTCTTATACGGAAGTAACATCGCTGGTGAAAGAACATTGGAACACTTTCATATCCCAGAGAGTTAAGACTTCATGAAATATCGTGTATCATTTTTGTTCAAGACCACTACCGGTGTGTTAGGATATATTGGATATCATTTCCTGCCAGTGAGAGTGGCAACACTGGGAATCCTGACCAAAAGAAGTCACACTGTCGTTTCCTTCATCCCTGGGTTCTTGTGGAAGGAGCAGAGAAAGAGCTGAAATCTAAAGTTTTTTTTACACACCAAAAACCCACGTTGTGAAGAGTTTTGGATTACAATCAGAGACGATGTTATGGTCTCCCAGACTGTCGCTGTCCAACTTCCACGTGAAGCTCACGGCCAAAGGACTTTTCCGAAACCTGCAGCTGCTGTCAGGATGCAGGAAGAACACCATGGTTTTCCACGCAGGTCTGGATGTTTCCCCAACACCTCCACAATCCTCCCATCTTCATCCAACCATCAATAGTTTAATTTTCTAAACACATCCATCTTTTCACATGTTGATCAAAACAAAGGTTCATGCTGACCCATTTACACCAACCCCTCTCATCCATCCATCATCTTTCCCCAGTTCATCTTCCAAACACCTTCCCTCGTCCTCCATAGATACACGTGGCAGGGTGGGGTTTAAATGGGAGGCTACCACACCCTGGTAGAGGAGAAATGTGTTTTTAAAGACTAATTCTGAAAGTATAATGTTTGTAATGTTTTCTTTAATAGCTCTCCCTTTTTTTTTTGGATCAGGAAAAATATGAGAAAAAAGAAAAAAAATTATAATGATGCTGTCTTCAATTTTGTGCAGCAAAATGAGCAGGATGGTACTGTGAAAACTACCGAGCTGCGCCTCGTGCATCCGTCTGCCTTACCAAAATAAAGTACTTGATTTTTTTTGGGGCTTTTTGCACCTTTTCTAATTACTACCCTCCTTGAAATATTCTGATGGGTGTGGCTGCCTTTAAATAAAGCTTAACATTTTGCTTCCTTGGCCTTTTTAAAAAATTTATTTAAAAAGCTTCTTCTTCAAACGCCACCTAATCTTCTCACCCCCCCCCCCCCCCCCTTTCCCCACTCCTCCTCCTCCTCCTCCTGTTTTCCTGCACGGCGTTGGCGGCCATTGTTGCCTCCGTCTCTCCTCCACTGTGGGGGCTTTCAGTATAGTATGCAAACCGGCTTCCACAGCCACCACGCACGTCTCTGCTTACAATGGGGCCATTAGTTGTCTTGTGTGTACACAAGTCTGTGTGTGTGTGTGTGTGTGTGTGTGTGTGTGTGTGTGTGTGTGTGTGTGTGTGTGTGTGTGTGTGTGTGTGTGTGTGTGTGTGTGTGTGTGTGTGTGTGTGTGTGTGTGTGTGTGTGTGTGTGTGTGTGTGTGTGTGTGTGTGTGTGTGTGTGTGTGTGTGTGTGTGTGTGTGTGTGTGTGTGTGTGTGTGTGTGTGTGTGTGTGTGTGTGTGTGTGTGTGTGTGTGTGTGTGTGTGTGTGTGTGTGTGTGTGTGTGTGTGTGTGTGTAAGCTTTCTGCACGAGTGCCTGAGCAGTGGCGTGATGAATCGCCATGGCTGCAGGCTCCTTCACAGGCGCGATACCCTCGCCCAATGGGGGCTCCGATCACGTGACTGGCACACAAACACAAACCAGAAATAGAAGCATCATTGAAAGGCTTCTCTCTGTTCTCAAAGCATTCTGGGTAACATGGCAGAAGTCTTTGTTTTTATTTCTTTTACACAGGATGAAGCCCATGAAGCTTCACACTCCTGAGTCACTCTGAATGTTTGTGTCTTTATGCAGTTCAGAAAAGTCTTAACAGAGATGATGTCATGAGGATCAGCTAAACAAACAGGACCCATGCTGCCTCTTTTCTGATACTTCAGTTAGAACACTGTCCATGTAGTACACCATGTACTTCATCATGTTGTCACAAATATAACACAACAGCTAACTTAAATACATTAGAATTTCTCTTTGTCTTCTTCTTTTACTTCTTTTTGTTCCTCGTCTTCATCTTTTTCGTATTTGTCTTCATTTTTGTTTTATTTTTAATATTTGTCCTCTTAGCATTTGTCTTCCTCATCTTCTTCATTTTCATTGTAGCTATTTTTCTTCTTCACCATTTTTTTCATTTAGTTCATGTAGTAATTTTCTCCTTGTGTGTCTCGTTCCTTTCCTTATACTGTACCAATAATTCCTTTTTCATCTTAGTATTTTTTTTTCTTCTGTCTTACTTGTCATTTTTTCCCGGTGTTCCTTCTTGTCCCATTCCATTCATTTCTTCTTTTGATTCTTCTTCCTCTTCTTCATGTTCTTCCCTTCTCTTTCTTGTCGTTCTCCACCAGCATGTTTCTCAAATTCTTCTCCAAACTCATCTTCTCGTCCTTATATTTTCTTGTTTTCATCTTCTTAGATGTTCGTCCTCATGTTCATCTTCTGCTAAGTGTTTTGTTTTCTTTGTGCTTTTCTTCATCCCCATGTTATCGTTGCGCATGCCGTTCTATATTTCTATGTCGGCCCAGTCCTCTGTTTGTTTTCTTCTCCTTCTCTGCCATGTCATTTTGATCTTCTTTCTTTCTTCTCTCTTTGTATTTGTAATGTTTAGAACAGCCAGGTTTACACTGATTGACATCAGCTCAGTATGTGTTTGATGGTCTCATAACTGTGAGTGGCTTTATTTATGTTTTGTACAATGTGTTAGTTATCTGAGCTGAAGATCTCTCTGCCCTCACCGAGACCATCAAGGTCAATAAGATTCAAAGTTCTTTTCAACCAGGACCGACAGCCGACGATCTCCTTAAGTCCTGAAGAGGGAGAACTGAAGCTGTGACAGTAGAGTTTTGTTGTGCATGGATTGAACATTAGTGTTCAGTGTTAGCATTGGTTTAGCTGCTTTGCTAGCTCTGCAGTCTCACATGAAAACAAACTAAGGCAGTGAACCAGAGCTGAATATTTAAACCCCTCAGAAAAGCTGATTCAGTGTTTTTAAGACGTTTTGCCAGACACGTGCTGTGTCAGAGGCTTACAGTAAGTCAAGAAAAATCATCCACTGCCAGACACTTAATCAGAGTTCTGATCAGTGAGGATACAAGATGTAGAAAGTATTTCACATGTGGGATGTGCATGTGAAAGTGATGAAGCGGGGGCAGATGTCAAACAGAGACCCCAGAGAGTGGAACACTGTTTAAAAGGAGCAGAGAAGTTGAGACAGATTTTCTTCAGCTTGGCGTTTGTTCTAACTTGTGTGTTTGTCAGCTTCATTACACCTCTGGGTTTATACTCAGCAGCATTCATTTCTTACATGTGTCTCAGCTCAATTACTGTCAAATCCTTCTTAATATCTGACAAACCACTTTATTCTTTGAAGGTCTTGGTTCGCTTGTTTGTTCAGCTGCGAATGATCTACAAATCAGCTCACTTTCTGCAGGCTGTGTTTTTTCTTGTGTGGTCGCTGCTCACAGAATCATGTTCCTCCCTCTTCTTTTATTCAGCTCAGCCTCCTCACTCTGCCATCATGATGTTCCTCTCTGACTGTATTCCCCGCAGGCCCATCTGAGCCGAGCAGCACGTGTTTGGCTGCAGCGTGTTTGCTCCGTCTGAGCTCCACAGACCCACTTCCCTGCTGCCTGCCATCGCTTTGAAATATAGGTTACAGCAGGCTTTAGTCACCACATGTGCGCGTCTGCACACACACACACACACACACACACACACACACTCGCGCACAGCGGTTCAGCTGAGGCTGGCCACTCGTGCAAGCTTTAATCTGATGTGGAGGTTTCTGTTTTTCTCCTCAGTTTGAGGGCATTAGGGGCTGATTCTGCTGGAATGGTTTCATAGATTTGAGCTGCGGTTCACTCTAATGCTAGTGAAACTAGGTAGAGATGTTCTCTTTGCCGATCAAGGACAGACATGTGCTGTTTATGTTTCATCCACATCTCTGATCCACATTCAGACAGATCTAGAAATCTCATTATGACTCTGAGGCCAGAATCTGCTTGGTTTTTCACTCAAACAGGCGGTGGTTGAATCGGTCGACATGACCTGAGCATTAATGTCACAGCAGATGGAAGTATGTATCTATAGATACTTTATTGATCCTGAGGTAAATTCAGGCATCCAGTACAAGTTTATAAGCCACATGACATGAAACATCTCACAACCCCCCCCCCCCCCCCCTCAGCTGCTCCATTATGGGGTCAACAATGCTGGCTTGTTGGAAGTGAGAGCAGCTAAAGGGACATAACATCCATGGTATTGGAAAAAGCGCTTCACTGTGAGTGACGTGCAAGAAGTTAAAAGTAAAAACAAAAGAAAAACAAGACAGGTGGTTTTATAACCCCTCTCCTCTGCAGTGTTACCCATTCATAAGGTCATCTGGAGCCACTGGGTTTGTTTGTGACTGTCAGGTCAATTTGAGGCGAGCCTTTCAAATGTGGCCCAAAATAAAATGCAAATGAGAGAGGTTTTCTAGGGAGAGCATAGCAATGAGACTTTAGACCTTTTAAAGCGCAGACGGATTTAAAGACCTCTTAGATGGATTAGTGTTTGGCACTGTTTTTAAGATGGACAAAAATCAAATGAGGAAAAGCTACATGTCAGGTGCAGTAACATCCAACAAAAGAAAACACTCAGCCAGCAGGATGTGTTAAGAGTTAACATCAAGCATGGTATGGATGTTTATCTCATCTTGCTACCTGACAGACCCACAGGTGTCAGGCTGACGGCCTGTAGACCAGAGGTGCTGCTGAACTCAATAAAAGTCTTTGAAAACATGACAAACAACCCTAAAGAGATGCAAAGCAACTATAAATATATACTTAAAACAAAGATGCACTAAAAAAAAGAATAAAGAGACACAATGTCCTGCAAAGATACAGAAACAACTACAGTGAGGCAAAAGACATCAAAGAGATGCAACACAACCACAGAGATGAAGTAAAAACTACAAAGATGCAAAGGACTACAAATAGACCTGAAAACTAAAGAAATGAAGCACCACAATGAGAAATCAAAAAGACAGTAAAGATGTACTTAAGCATAACACAGGTTTTCAAAGGACAAAAAATGGACACATGACTACAAAGAAATTCAACTCAACCACAGAGAACTCAAAACAGTGCATAAATATCCATAAACAGACACAAAGGATTACATAACAAATGAGCCTCAAATGATATCAGCATTATACAACGAGGTAGAAACTGCAAAAAAAAAAAAAAAAATAGAGATGCGTAGGACAGAAAAGAGAGACATACAAATGACTACAAAAACATGTAAAAGGACTACAAATGAACACAAAATAACCATCAGGACAATTCGACTGCTACAATGACAGATGTCAATAGACAGCATGGGTCCATTGTCTCATTGTTTATTCAACATTTAATATTAAACACATCCCTTTTTTTATTTTCTACATAAAGACTTCATTGTACATTGTTTAAAATACTGACAGCTGTGTCAAGACCTCTTCACTGCTCCTTTTGAAACTCCAGTTTGCATCTTTATACTGGAAAGAAACCAGTAACCAGTAACAGTTGATCCAGTTTTGTTCATAACACAGTACAAACACCAAGCTGTCTCTGTTTCTTAGTCCTGTTGGATGATATGTTAGACGGGTGTTAGAAAAAAGAACTCACAGGTTGTTGCTAGGTGACAGGATGATCTAGTTTTCAATGAAAACGGGTCAAATACTGGACGTATACACTTGTGAACAGTGACATGTTCTCGCTCTTGTTTCCATGGAGACGGTGATGTGGGGGCTGCATCTCCAGTGTAGCGATGATAAAAATCTATGTTTGTCCCTTCTCCTCAGCAACATGTTTCCAGCCCTTTAGTGTGATTCAGTGAAAGTCTCTGCTCATGTCCTCCATCCATCCTTAAACATCAGCGCCTGCTTATCCTCTCTCGTCAGCTCTGTAGTCGTGTTGCATCTCAGTCTAGTTGTGTTGTTGAGAGTCTGCAGCTGAGTGGAGAGGGTACATGGTACAGTTCCAAACATGAACACAAAATGATACCTATACTGTTTGGGTCTGTTATAGAATAATATCCATCGGTATGAAGGTCTTCTAGAAAAAACAGTGTTTTTGTCCAATACAAAGAAATAGAAATTATAAATTTTATTGTCCTCAAAAGGAATGTCATCTCGGACTCACAGACATCCTGAGCACTATGTCATCGTGTGTGTGTGTGTGTGTGTGTGTGTGTGTGTGTGTGTGTGTGTGTGTGTGTGTGTGTGTGTGTGTGTGTGTGTGTGTGTGTTGAGCTGTGCTGTCCTTGTGTGTCCTGCTGTGCTGGCACACTTTTTTGTTCTGCAAACACACATACAGTAATCCGTTAATCTGACTCTGAGAAGGTGGTGTTTGATCAGACCTGGCCGTGCAGTGAGCTCACAGGTTTCTGCTCCAATCGGCTGTGATACGTTTTTAATACCATTTTCATACTCAGAAGTATGGAATCATCTGCAATTAAAACAAAAGTATAGATAGGAAAAAAAAAACAATAGTTAAAATATATATTTTTTTTTAAATGTAATTCAATTGGTGTAGATATTGCATGTTCTTATTCTAAACTTCTTTTGTTTTTATCTCTTTCACAGATTTAGATATTTATTTTTATTTGTATATAATCGTATTTTATCCACTTATTTTTTTAAGTATTTATTCCGAGTTGCATTCCTCTTTTAAATTGCAGATTTGTTTTCTGATTATTATGTAGATTCATCATTTTTAAAATCACTTGTATATGTTTGAACACACAACATGTCAGTCTTGTGGAAACACTGGGTGTTATATGTAAGTGTGGTTGGTTGAACACTTCCATGAGGAGCTCTGTCAATGAGCGAAAGTAAAAACTTTTTATGTTTTCTAAAAAGAAAAGCCCCCACTCCTCCTACACTGACCCTTTTTTATCCTTCCTCTCTTCCTGTCTGGTAAAAGATGATCTGATGGAAAACAAAGCAGTCAGTCATTAAGTGTGATCATAAGACTGTACCAAAAAGATGGCTGAAATTATTATTGGCTAGACTGACACAAAAGTTCCTACAGCACATGTTTTACAGATTCTTCTGATTGATAATGGAGGCCATCTTTCTGTGTACTGAAGGAGTATCTCATGACACACTTCTGGCTGCTTTCCTCATGTGACGTGATGTGCATGCTAATAGTGTTGTTTCTCTCTCAGTCTGGGCTCAGCAGCTCTGCATGACTGCTCTGCAGACTCCAGGTACAAACCCTCATCACCTGTACTCACACACCACATGTGTTACTAAGGGCAGCTCCTGTGCAGTTCCAGTAGTAAACATATTAAAGAGGGGTATCTTTACAACCTGAGCCTGATTTAATTTGATATATTTTTTTTTTTTACTTTTTGGATTTACTCCAGTCTATTGTTTCAGCCTGACTGTTACGGCTGCAATGTAATCCCCTGAGATTATTGTGGGGATTAAAGAAGGTCTATTAAAAGTTCTTTGTTCAGCGCTAACAGGCTCAGATTGTTATCTAAATGTCTTACAACAATGAAGACGATATCCCCCCACTGAAAGAAGTTGCAATTGAGGTAGGATGCTTTTTTTAAACAGGATAAAGAAACTGTGACGTCGCTCAAGACTCCAAATGACAAAAACATCACTGTTTTTAAATCAGTTGCTTTGTTTGTGAGTTTGATAAATATTGAATTGGATTTAATTGAAGTAGTTGTGTCATCCAAAAGTCACACAATAACACAAACTCACTCAGTAGCAGAGGCAGCGGGTGACCAGAGAGTGATGTAAGGGTTAGAGGAGGGGTCTAACCTCGACAAAAACAAGTCTATATCTGGTGGGATTCTTTCCATAACATGAACATCTAGAATAACAATCCGAGCCTTTTAGTGTCACACTGAAACATTTTAATTGGACTTAATAATCAGACGCAGAACTCTGGAGTCAAACGTTTTGTTCCTCTCAAAAGTTAAAGTTAAATATGCAAAAATAAAGCCCAGGTTCAGAATATGAGGATTCCCCTTTACATAAAGTTTTATAATAATATGAAATAAAACAGATATTTAACCATATTTGTTGAAGAAAATACATATACGTTCATAAAACTATTTAATTAATGGTGTTCATTGGTGTTCCAATGTGATAAATCCAATCTGAGGCATAGATTTATTCAACATGTTCTCACCTCCCTCTCGTTTCTGCACATTTTCACACATTGCATAAACCATTAGAACATTATGTTCTGCTTATACGGGAATTCAGATTTGATTTAAGTCGTCACACACTCCAGCTGTGTATAAGTGATGAATCTGTGGTTTCAGTGATCAACTCGTCTGTACAAAAAGTAAAAGTGACTCCTGCTTGTCCTTCAGCGTGTGACAGCTGATGTTCTTTAGAGCGATCAGGATGTTTGTTTCTGTCAATTGTTGACTCATTAATTAGAACCTGTGTGTGTGTGTGTGTGTGTGTGGGGGGGGGGGGGGGGGTGATTGACAACGTTAAACGTCTAATCCCTCTCCTGCTGAACATCACAGCAGTTGAAATCCATTTCAATTAAATTCAACCTTTCTTTTTCCTGACCTGTGGGATCTGTTCTCTCACACACACACACACACACACACACACACACACACACACACACACACACACACACACACACACACACACACACACACACACACACACACCAGCATGTTGTGCTCGCTGGTTGCCAGTAGGTGGCAGCGTCTTTAAAGAAGTCATTAAAGGCTCAGGGCGATGTTGACCTTTCTGAGCAGCAACACTCAAACACAGATCAGAGCTTTTCTTCAGTGGATTCTGGATTTTAAATGAATATTTTGAGTAAGGTTTGTAATAAATGGACAAATACACAGCCTACACTACTCCCTAATGGTCTGAGTATTTAATATTATTTACAGACACTTTATTTCACAAAAAAAACTCAATACAGCTTAAAAAAAATGATCGTACCAAATGTATCACTCTATTTAAAGTTGCCAAGTTATGGAGGACAGTTTTGGCATCAAAAAAATTAAAATTCATTGTTACTTGTTGTCTTTGAAAACCTTTTTCATGAATTGTTGAGTTATTCAGAAGCCTGTGAGCCGGTGTGATTTGTCAGTCCGTCTATCTGTGGGGGAGGATGGACTGTCAGATGTCTCTGTTGCTCTTGATGAGCTGAAGTGTGATTTTAGTAGATATTATTCTGTCTCTTTCATTTGTCAAGTCAATGTTAGCTGACAGGGTTGGTAGCATTATAGTCTGGTATAAAGAGGGTTTCTTGTATTTTCTAACCTGGGCCGCATATTTACTTATTTAATGATCTGAATCAAGAGACAAATGTTTGTTTCTACCTCAATACTAGTCCAACAGAATTACAGAAAGTATCCAGAGAAACACTAGAACAACAAACAGTCTTTTCTCTCTTCAAAGTCACCATTGACTCCATTGACAGTGGAGTCAAGTTGAGTTTATTTTTTCCCTTGCATTGATACAAGTTTCCCTAAAAGATTAGTTTTAAGTGATATCATTTTTGAATGAAGCATTTAAAACACCAAAGTCACAGGTGACCTTGTAGTTGACTTGGCAGATCATGTGTACTGAGCTGCAGCTCTGGCTTGATTCCAAACCTCGGCTCTTTGATTGAGGTCATCCTCTCTCTCTTCCTGGTGCTTCCTGTCTATCCTCAGGTTAAGAGCCAACAGAAGAAGAGATGGCCCAAACATCACATCACCCAAATCTAAAACCCTCCCACAAAAAAAACTAACCAGCAATACATTGGCAACTACTTTGTTTTGTGAGGTCAAATTATTGTTGTCAATGTCAATTAGGTCTGGTGGGTTTGAAGAGATTGATGTAACTACTCAACAAAAAGGTCTAGCTCTGCAGGGATCCTTTCTGTAATAATGTCAGAGAGTTTGAAGAGAGAATGTGAGCCTGAACCTGCAGTAACAACACTGTTTTTTGTGGATGTAATTTGATCAGGCCCTTATTCCCTAACATAAATGATGTTGCAGCCATTACAGCCTGTTTCAAAGCTGCAGGCTGAACCAGTCTACCAGTGCACTCAAGACTTTTTGTACCTTTTACTCTTTAACTCTCCAAGTATTTGAATTTCCCTTTTAAGGTTTTATTCCTCAAGATTTGAACACCGTATCTTCCAGTCAGCGAGTGATGCTGAATGATGACAGCCAGCAAATGAAAAGCTGGACGGGTGGAAGGAAAACACTAGAGAGAGAGAGAGAGAGATAGATAGAGGCTGAGAGAGAGAGTGTAAGATGTTGTACAGAGAGGACAGGAGAGCTCTCTAATTGCTTTGTGTCTGGTAATGCACTCCTTAATGCACATTCAGGATCCACACACACACACACACACATGCACACACACACATACACAGAGACTGGCTATCATCACCACACAATCCCATGATGCATCAGTCTCCTACAGTCAGCAGGGCGTGTTCTCGTTTACCCGATGAGCGAATGTACGAGTTGTGTGCAGGCTGTTTGTGTTTTTCTTGTTGTTGTGGTGTTTATATGATTTATCCTGTTTTTTTAAAGTTATTTTCACACATCTTTTTGTTTGTTTGTGTATGAAGAGGTCGAGTGAGTGGTTGTAGTTTTATGTTTAGACCCTGCTGTGGTGTGTTTCGTCCTCTTTGTTGATGGGCTGACTGAGTGTTCTGTGTGTGTGTTTGTGTGTACGTGATACCATGTTGAATGTTAGACCTGCCACCCACACACTCAGATGTCGCCGTTCTCTTGCAGTGGACAAAAACAAACCTCGGGAGGCTCCTGCAAGACCCATAAACACCAGCAGCGGCTCACAGGGAGCAGAGCCTGCAGGAGGAAACAACCAGAACCATCAGCAAACTCCACCAGAGGTAGGTTTCTTCTTCTTCAAATTGTGAAATGCAGATTCAGCTCTGTTGTGTGTGAGACATTTCACAAGGAGACATTACTGAGTAAGATCTGATAGATGAGACATAGAGACAGAGTGTCCTTTGACAGGAAGCTTTGACACAAAATTCAATTTGCTTTAAATGATTTGTCTCCATCCTTGTTAATCCTGCACCACTGGTTTTCACTCCCATTTATTAGTATAACAATATATCTCTCTTCTAGTTTAGATTTCTAAAATGTGTAAGGATTCGCGGCATAAGATAGGACACTAAAATCCTGGAATTCTCCTGTAGACATGCTGAGCAGTATAGTATTGTTATACTACAATAAAAAATGTCCTCCTCAGGGCATCAGATGGCCTAGCGGGTAGGTTGTGTCCCAAGTATGGAGGTTGTTGTCCTCCAATGGTTTGGCCTGGGTTCCAGTCTGACCCATTGTTCATTTCTGGGCGTCATTTCCCGCTCTCTCTCTCTTTCTCTGTCCCTGATATCCAACTGTGTCCCCCCAAAAAATGAGTCCTTTCAATTGGTGTCCCTGTATATGTGATATATGATGTGATGTTTTCTTTATTTGTAGGTACCAGAAGTGGTGAAAGCTAACACACCAGTGACACCAGTACCTGCCGCTGATACCACCACCACCACTACCACCGGTTCAGGAACCACCGGAGCCTCTGGTCTGGGGTTCAAAGCCAGAACAGGGTCACGGTCCAGCCCCAGAACTGGATCCCGACTGCAGACTTCATCAAGGCCGGTCTCAGCCGGAGCTGTTGTTGCGGGGGATGGGGCGGTGCAGACTAAACCAAACCAGAGCAAAGAGCAGGCAGAGAAGAAGAACCAGGCCATCAACCAACTGAGGAAGCTGCTCATCCAGGGGAACAAGAAGGTGGAGGCTCTGGCTACAGTCATCCAACATCTCTTCACTGAGGTACACCACCTACAGTGTTTATACTAAAGTTAACCAATCAGAAAACACCCCCTCTCCAAATGGATGAAAAATATTTTTTTTAAGTTTTTTTTTTTTTATGTTGTATTGTATGTTATTATAACTTTATATGATAATAATAATAATTAGTGGTTCACATTACTTACTATAATGATCTGCTATAAGTTCAGGTTTTATATTATTTCATATCAAGAATTCCTGCTGGTAATTTTAGAGTTTATTTCTTTTTTCTCTCTGTAGTGAGTCAGGAGTCAGGGCAGAAGTAGATCTGGACATTTATTTGAGTAACTTTTTATTATAGAATATTTTGAATCCAGCCTGTACCTTGTACTTCCTTTAAGTGTTTCTCTCTCTGGATAATCAAACCCTTTTATCTATATGGTCGATTATTAATATTACTTAGTGCTAAAGGATCCTTTACTCTCCACTCTAAAGGCATATGAGTTGGATGTGTTTGAACATGTAAAAGCTCTAGTGCAGCTTCAAAGGGCCAAACAAGGGGAAACAATCAGTTATCAGCACACCATCCTCCCCCTTTGGCAGGACAAAACCAAGCCTATAATTAAAGCGTCGCTCTGTTGTTGGTGTTGATATGGAGGTGTTGCTTTTTAAGGAGCGTGATGAGATAGTTTGCAGAGGAGGAGAGGGCTGATAATGGCTGTTTTTGGGCGGATGTTTAGAGGCAGACATGTCTGAGTGAACAAGAGTTGCTATTGACAACAACCACAACAACAATGTGTCATGATGACGTGGAAACATCCTGAGAGTGAGTGAGTGAGTGAGTGAGTGAGGAGCTGCTCATTATTTCAGATTATTGTGTGTTTGTTTGAGACTGCAGTAGGTTTTTCTGATTGTGAGTGACTGTTAAAAGTACAGATGGGGAGGTTAGAGACCGCCTTATGTATATGCTTATGACACATCTCTCAAAATGCTTTCTCAGGTGTGACAGGTTTCAGTCAGACTCACCAGCTCTCTAATCTTGTTTTTCATGGTAAAGATGAACATTTTTAAGTATGAGAGTAGTTCAGTTTTGAATAAATAAAGTGGAAATTTGAGTATCAAATATTTTTACATTGTCTGTCAAGATTTAATTCTGATGTTTTGGTCGTATATTTATGCCAGGCTAAAAACAACAATAACAAATAACATCAAAGTGTTCAAAAATTCTCTGATGTTTTTCTTTGTATGTCCGACACTTGAACTGAAAGTTTAACTTTATTCCCCACATTTGGACATATTCCCTTCAGTTTCCAAATTCCAGAAACAAATGCTGTCTTCACACATGCACTCCTGAAAAATTGTCATAGAATTTCAGAACACATGTCGCTAAGAGTGTGAAATTATCTCTGTGCACGACAATAACAGCAGTGGTATGATATAATACATCAACTCTGCACTCACACAGCTTAGCTGCCCCTAGCTTAGCTCAGTAACCTACTAAAATCCTTTATTTCATTATGATTCATTATACTAATTTGAAAATTAACTCGTGAACTTCATTAATGTATGAATATAACGACAACTGTGTCTAAAGATACTAAAAAAGTGGTCGGCTGGAAATGTTTTCATGTTTGATTGTGAGTCAGCATTTATGGAAAAAATCTGAAAAAGTGCATCAAATAGGCTCCCAGAGAAGTTTGGTGTGATGACACTGAAAATAAATAAAACATAAAGACATTTTAAATGTGTGAATGTCCTTTTGGTTAACTTAATGAAATAAATAATAATACAATCTTGACTTAGGCATTGTAGATTCAAGTAATGACAGACACTGTATTTAGTTATCTTAGGACTGAAGTCAGTTTATACTGGAGTGGGCTGGTTTATCCCAGGCTGAGGGCAGCTGCTGATTGGTCCATTCAGGCACCAGGATGTGTCAATGAAAGAGTCCCGGACATCGAAGGCTGCTAAATGAATATTTGCTCTCTGATTAGTGGGATGAGTGATTTTCTATTTTCGGAGTCATAATGCCAAGGTAAATAAAATATCAAACACAGACACGCTAGTGGAGCCACAATAGCTTTCATTAAGCAGGGAACACTTTAACAAATAGGTAAACCCTCTGAGACTCTAATCCTCTGTGTGAACCAATCTGTGAATATAAATCCATCATCACTCTTTTCTTCTTTTTATTTTTCATCTCTTCTTTTTGTCTGAACTGTTTGGTTTCTCTCTTGCCTTACTTTGTGATAGCTCATTAATTCATTTTTATTTTTTATCCCTGTTTTGTGACTTTTCTTTTTAATAACTCAAAGTTGATATGAATCGTCAACATAACTTGCTCCAACAGATTCTGTCCAGTTAATAACACAACTAAAGGTCATAAACTTCATTATTTATGTTAGGAAATCGAACCCAGGGCATGCAAACTAACCACTAGGCCACCGGAGCCCGTCTTCATCCTTTTTTAATTTTCACTTTAAGTTTATTTTTCTCTTAAAAGTTTTGTATTTTGTACAGAACGTCTCTAAATTGATACTTCAAACAGCATTTTCTTTACAGTTATATTTCTGCAGGAATAAGATCGACTTCCTGAAGGAAAAGAATCAGAGGCAAACTGTTACAATGTTAAACATATGAAGTAAAATCTTTAAAATCATAAAAAGAACCTGATGTCCTGTCAGTTGGAAAATTTGCACAAGATTGAATATGTTTTATTTATTGTTAGCTTATGCTGTTAGCCGTGTAGCTAGCTGTGTGTCATTCTGAGTGAAAGTGGCTCCTTATCTTTGTGTGTGTGTGTGTGTGTGTGTGTGTGTGTGTGTGTGTGTGTGTGTGTGTGTGTGTGTGTGTGTGTGTGTGTGTGTGTGTGTGTGTGTGTGTGTGTGTGTGTGTGTGTGTGTGTGTGTGTGTGTGTGTGTGTGTGTGTGTGTGTGTGTGTGTGTGTGTGTGTGTGTGTGTGTGTGTGTGTGTGACCATAAACGCCTTTTTATAAGTAGTTATTTAGCACCACCTGAGAGAGTGTGCAGATGTTCACAGAGCCGCAGCCTGCCTGGTTATTGATTAGACTGAAGGCATGCTTTGCTGTAAAGGGGGGGGGGGGTGTGGAGGAATGCAGCAGCTGCAGTTTGAGCCCTGCAGCTCTTTGACTTGTGCCTCTGAGATAATGTGTGCATGTTTTTATCTGAAGCAGGAATACCAAAGTTATCTTATCTGTGCTGCTAAAGGTGACGGGTGAAAATAAACTGCTCCCTCCATTGACAGTCTGCTTTCCCCCTGAGGCTGGGGAGGGGGCTCTTTTTTTAGGAAGGGTGGAGGTTTTAATATGGGTGGGTAATTTCATCCTTAAATTCCATTCTTAAAACTAGTGCTTGTTTGTTCTTTTCACTTTGACTTCTTTGTCTGTGATTGGGTCATGTGAATGGCATCAGTGATAGCAGCAGGTTTCTATAAATGAACCTACCAGCCTAGATTAGAATAATGGAGGATTTATACAACAACAACAACCACAACAAAAAAACAACCCAGACATACTGAAAGTCAAGTCAAAAATAACACAGTCTCTTTGAGCTGGGTTTTATTTTACTTTTCAATCAGCAGACGGCAGAGTTGACCACATATCACATGATGGAAGAATAGCTTCTCGCTGTGCTGGATCTAATGGGGATCCAAATAAACAAACAAACTAGTTTGAGTATCGTCCGTCAGGTATTCACAACTATGCCAGACAACTCGTTGATCCGATAATAAAAACCATTAATCTACAGAAAAAACAAGAGGACAATAAACATCCAAGAACAATGTGGTGCTAGCATGCAGTGTTGTAAGATGAACATGAAAACATTTCCCCATCAGTATTCTTCCACCTGTAATATTTATAGTTTTCACTGCAAATGTCAGAGGATTACTTGGTTTCAGTTATTACTTAAGTCTTTGTGTCAAAACAATTATCAGGAAGGAAGAAACATCTCCAGCAGACAGACAACAAAAGTAATTATAGACAAAAACTCAGCCAGAACACTGTGGAACATGAAATGATGATGATGTGATAATAATACACTGATGATACCCTTATGACCACATCATGATAATAATGATATTACTCAATGACTCTGTACACTGAAGATACAATCATATGATAACAATATGATGACCATAGCAAAGTAATAGATTACAATCAGATCGTTGTATGATAACTATATAATACAATACCTTTATAATAACAATACGATCAGAATAACAATTCAACATACCAAGATAACTAACAACAACAAAAACAACATGATAATGATAAGAGACGTTACTGATGTGATAAAAATAGAATAACAATACGTTAATGATTCAACAATGGGCTCAGAGAACCGTATGATGAATGTTGTGAAAACATCATGATAACTACATGATAACAATAAATTAGCAATACGATATTGTTAAGATACCTAGACAATAATGATATGATACTGATATGACCATCACATGATAAGAATACATGAGAAGTACGAGAACAATGGGTTAAGATGCTAAAATAATGATGTAATAATAACGATATGATAAGGACATGATAGTGATAATGATTCACCTAAAAGTCCCCGTGGATTCATTTGTTCATGATTGAATACTGTACACACTTGACTTTACTCTCAGTTGTATTCATTAAACGTAAATAATAATAAAATGTATGTAAAGGTGTTTTCCAAAAATGCTATTTGAAGACTCTAGTGGGCGCTCTGTGAAACATGTGTGTGTTGACTCTTCTCTTTAGTGCTTTACATTTTTACATGTCTAACAAATAACGTCCTCAGGTGAACTGAACTGGTTCAACGGATAAGTGGAAGGTGTTACATGTGAAGTTACATAAACTTTAGACAGAATGGAATCAAAGGCGACAAAAAGTCAGATAGCAGTTTAAAGTGAGGACGAACAGAGCCACGAGTTAAATACAGATGGGCTCGTTTTGTTTGTGGTAACGACTGAGATAGGAATAAAGATATGAAGAGAGGAAGGAGGCGCAGAAATAACTCGCATTCTTCTAATGCTCAGTACTCAGGCAGGAGGAGGAGGAGGAGGAGGAGGAGGAGGAGGAGACACAGAGGGAAGGAGGAGGACAGGGAGCTCTGTGGTGAACAGGTAGAGAGTGGGAGGAGGGGCAGAGAGAGCAGAGAGAGAGAGAGAGAGAGAGAGAGCGAGCGAGCAGAGAGAGAGCAGAGAGAGAGAGAGAGAGAGAGAGAGAGAGAGAAAGAGAGAGAGTGTCCCGTCTAGTAGGAGGGCAGAAAGAGAGAGTGTGGGAGCGTGTGTGTGTGTTCTGTGGAGCTTGTGTCGTTCTTTGGTAATCGAGCGAGGAAGGATTTACTGACAGGAGAGAGGAGCTCAGTGTTTTTTTGTGGTTCTGTGTGCGTTTGTGTTCACTGAGACATGGGCTCCTCGGCCAGCAAAGCGCACGCAAAGCCGAGGAAAGCCCTCCCTCAGCACCGCAAGAAGAAACGCAAGGTGTGTGTTTGTGTCATCTTCTCTTTTGTTTCTCTTCTCTTTCTGTTGTTTTCAAGTGAAAGCTGTGATAATCTCTCTTAGCAGACGTCCGGGGATTAAAGGGAGGGAGTTTACCTTAAGGTCACTTTACAGGATTTTTGCCAAGTGTATTTTAAAAACCCTGATTGACACGTTGATCACATTAGCTGCTGGTTTTCAGCCCAATTGGCCTTCTTATTGACGGACCTTGGATGCCACTGAAGTTATGACATAACATTCCTCATGCTGAGTTATTTCTTTGACTCATCCGTCATATATCTGCAGATTAACATCTCCCTTTTGGAAAACAGGCGGCCAATATTACAAGCTGTTTTTTTTTTTTAAACCTTTTGCTCTCTTTGTTGCCTCCGTCTCTGCTTTTTCACTTAACTGACCCCTCAGACAACAGATGGACTTTATGGCTCTGGGTGTGTGGTAGTGTGTGTGTTGATGTTGTGTATTTCCATTGTAAAGCTGCTGCTATGTGATGTGTGAAAGTGTGTTTTTGCTATTTGAGTAAATGTTGTTGTATTCGCTGTACACGGTGTTAACTTCTCCTCATCAGGTCCGTGTCGTTTTCAGGTGTAAAGGTCTGATAGTTTGTGTATGTGTGGTAAAAAAATGAAGGAAATAAAATGTTTAAAGAGCTTCTCTTATTACCTTTAATCTGAGTATGAATGTAGAAACATGGGATAGACATTAGCTTCACGTTATCATGGTCACTTGTTGTGGTGGGAATATTTCTATTGTTAATATTATTTTCCAGATATTTGTTTTATTTTTTTGCATAAAGCTCTGAAAACTAATTAGGTTGTGTCCCTAAGAGCAGGTTTAGATGAATGTTGTTTTTGTTCAATGTTTCAAGACGAGATAGAACTCGGCCAGCCCGTGTCTATAAACTTTAGTAAATATATTATCTACAGTATGTATGTGCTCACAAGAAATGTACAAAAGTTCCCTGTAGTCAAAGGATTATTCTAGTATTTTTAAACTGTCGCCCTACACTTTTTATATAGCTCTTAATAACTGGTAAGTCACTAACAACATTCAATGTGGGATCCTGCAGAGTTAACACATTTTTCTTTAGTTGCTTCTTGAGAGTATAAACAGCTTTTCCATTTCTGTCTTGGAAGCCAAACAAACTCATTGTCTTGTTTTGTTTTACAGAAGTATTTGATTGGCTATATAGCATTGGTTTTGAAAAAAAACTTAAAGATGAATTTATGATGATCTTTTTTGGTGACCAGCGTAACAAACGACTGTAGCCTCTGTATATAAGGACGCCTGCTCTACCAGCTGAGCTCAATCAGCACCTCAAACCATTTCTTTTCAACCCACAACAGGACAAACCAACCCCCTTTTAGATCAACATTAACTTTACTGTCCCACAAAGTGAGAAACTTGTCTTGGCTTCTTCACCCATTCTGCAGCCATAAAAAGACACTATTCAACAGCATTAACATTAAACATATAACACTGAATATTAATAAATAATGTCAAAAAAGATATAGTTACCATCAGGTTCTAGAAATACCAGTTCAAAAAGCACAAAGAGAAATCTTCATCAGGTGCCTGTCCTGCATTATTAGCCAGGCAGCAGCTCGTACTCAGCATGTAGAACATGGGATGGGTCACTGACAATCTACGGCAGAGTGAGACCAGAAACCTCTTTATTTACATCAGTTTTTGTTTCATAAGACATTTTGATCATTTCTAGTGCACTGAGTATCAATTCTATATGAAATGAAAATGCCTATAAGTCGTCACTTTACAATAGTGCTCTACTTATATGTTCACTATTTGATGCTTGAACAAAAATCTATATTTTACCTAAATGGTCGTAGTTTTGTGTTTCACCTAACACACCATAATCCCTCACAGTGTGTTCTGAACACTAAATCATTTTTGGACACAGCCTCGGTGTTAATTTTCTTCTTCTGTTCTTTGCAGCGTGAAGAGTCCATGAAGCAGAAGAAGGAGCTGTCACTGGAGCTGGCAAACCTCCGAGATGAGCTGGGTACGATTTTTACACATCAACATCCACACACACCCATAAACCACCAAATGCTAATTCATACATGTGCTTGCCCTCTCTCTCTCTGTGTTTCCCTCTCTCTCTCTCTCTCTCTCTAGTGTATTTGCATGATGCACATACACACATACAAAGCTTATCATATGGCCGGGTCAACTGCCATTCAAAACCTAGTGTTATTTCTGTTGTCGTACTGAGCTGCAGCTGCTCCTCGCTGCACATTACACTGGTGTTTTTATCCTGCCAAGAGGATCACTAGATTATACAAGTGCATCAGTAAGTTGTTAGATTTACAGTTCTGAGACATTAGTGTGATCAGAAGTCTGTGTTTGATTGACTTTGTTGCTGTCTCTGATTTGCATTTGGAGTTAAATCTGTTTTTTTGCACATACAAGGAATTTGACTTTGTGTTTACAAGGAATTTGTATTTTTGTCTTTTTTTATCTTTGTGTTTTGGTGCAAAACAGTTAACAAAAGAAATAAGGCAAAAAAATAGCAAGAACTTCAATAAAATCAAATGAAATGCTTTAGTAACGTGCCTCACCCTGCAGCTGTTGAATTGGCTTTAATGTGTGCGTAATTAAAGTCTGATCATTAAAAGCTGCTGTATTTGCCACAGGCAGGCTCCTAATGTTATTTTGAATGTCTGGTTAAAAAGCCATTATGTCACTCTCTTCTCACTTACCAGACTCCATTGACAACACAGTGAGGAGTTGCTAATAGCTTTCTTGAATGCTTAGTTAGTTAGTGTTAGTTTGTGACTTTGGATCAATGCACCATTACATTAAAAAGACAAAGCGATCTGAGCAGCAGTACTCCGGGAACTCAAGAATTCTGCTTGTAAAATTAGTACTTTCATCAATGGAATCTGGTGCCTTTTAAAGACAGCGATGGAAACCCAATCAAAAAGTAATAATAGAATGTTTTCAAATACTCTAAAAACCAAACACACTTGATAACTCTTTAAGAGAAACAAGTCTAGCAGTGTGAGTATCAACAGTAGCACTGAAAAGCGGCAGCCCTTCATCTCCGGTAAAACCACTTCAGAGGAAAGTGTTTACAGCCAGTACAGCAGACCAGTGAGCAGTAAACTATAATAATGCATGTTGTCACCTGGCACTACCTGTGACTTCTCAGAAAACAATTACGGAACAGTTTCCATGTGTCATTTTTGAGTGTGTGTTCTGGGTGTGTGTGTTTGAGGTATGTGTGTGTGTTTGAGGTGTGCTCTGCTGTGTTTGGCAGTCGGCCATGTTACTATAACTGAGACAAAACACGTGTTCAAGCTTAATAGTTACAAAACAATACAGACAGGAGAGACGGAGGTGACACCTCAGACATACATGAGATATTTCAGAATTATGTCTTGTAAGTTGATCTTAAAGCAGTGGATGTTTTCAGGATCATTCACTTTCAGATACAATTCAGTTCACAATCTTTTACAATGACTCTTTTTTGCATATGTGTGTCTAACTAGGATTTTTGGAAAATTTCCCAAAATGTTCAGTGTGATCTGCATGTGTTCACACAGCAGATAATATATAGAAAATAAGAGCAGGGGGGGGATTAATGTTAATAATAATGGTGTTAATAATCTGGTTAATTCTCCTTCTTTTCCACTCATTCATTGATACTGTGAACATGTCCAGTTACTTGTAGCAGTGATATATAAAGGCGAAATTCTGTCCTTTGTGTCAGACTCTGTCGCTCAGTCTGCCATCTTGGATTTTCACGGTGTCTTTATTACATCATGTCTTGATGTCCCCCCTGAGACTCTCCCATATGACAAGGAAACTTCAGGATGTGAGGTACATTAAGCGTGTCATTAAGATATTGGGGACAGGCCGTCCTGCACATTATCTAGAAATGTTCAGGAGTGCATGCATGTGTGACAACAGCTCAGGAGACGATGTATTCACAGAGGGTTCTTCTCATCAAAACGAACATTAATGAAAACGGATAAAAACCACATTCAAATAAGTTTTGTGTAAAAACACATTTTTTTCTCCTACAACACTCTGGAGTAAGGATTTAGGGGCCCTAGCCGAGCTGCTGTTTACATTAGCTGCTTTCTTTCAGTCTAGGGATACATTTACCTTTTCAAACTACTAAAAGTGATGAGTTTTGCTGAGTAAGAAAGCCTCCAGCTGGAAATGTTTTAATATCTACTGGTTTCCAACCTTTAAACTTCAGACTGACTGGATGTTAGCACGGTTTTACTGCCGTGTGATTGGCTGCTAGTTTTGTAGATATTGAGGTAAAGTGCCAAAGTTATCATTGTTATCTACAAACATTTTATGGGCATGTTGTCACAGGACCCTTTTTGACCTGAACACACACACACACACACACACACACACACACACACACACACACACACACACACACACACACACACACACACACACACACACACACACACACACACACACACATACACACAAACACACTGGGCACTTATATTTCTTAAGTTTGTCCTTTATATTTGTATGTCTATGTGTGTGATTTATAACCAGTTTGTTTTATTTCAAAATAAAACTAAAATAATACAAATTAAAAATAACCACACAACTGTGATTCCTTCAGAAGTGAGAGGATCACCGCACATTTGCTCTGGATGCCATGTTATATCTGGCCTCCATGTACACACACTCAAACTACCTGCACACACACAAATACTTGCTGTGGAAAAGCACATGCTGTTCACCATCACTTGCTCTCTCTCTCTCTCTCTCTCTCTCTCTCTCCCCCCCACCTCCCCCCTCCACTTTCCCTCCATCCGTCACTCTGAGCAGCAGTGACTATAATCTTTTCTTTTACTGCGTTTGACCTTTGGCTCGTCTCTTTACACACAGAGTCGAGGAATGTCAGCGATGTATAGACCCCTGCTGTCACAACACACACACACACACACACACACACACACACACACACTGTCTTCACCGTCTTCTAGTCAAACTGAACAGGATCAGCCTGTTTGTGGGACTTTGACTGTGTCTGGCTGTTTAATAGTTTTCTTGTGAAGATTTGCAGCACAGAGTTACTCTGATAGAAATGCCAAGGCCTCCGTTTTATTTTATCTTCTTATGAAGTCCTTTCTGGGATTATTTTCTGATGCTTCATATCCCTGAAATCTTGACAAACTGCTAAAAGGTCAATAAACTTTAACAATCAAATTATTTACATTTTTACATCAATAAGAGAAATTGAAAAAGTTAACATGTTTTTTGCCATTGTGGCATTTTTGGGATTCCTTTAGAGAGTTTCCTCTACCACCACATACGTCCTCTGAAATGAACATTTGGAGTTTAGTCTTCTACCGTCAGAAGGAATGAATAGATTTCTTAAGAAGTTCGGCGTGAGAGAGATTTACTCTCAAACAGATGAGCAGCTTAAAGTCTCTTCTGACATGATGGATGTTTGCAAATAAAGGACATATTTGCTCCTGAGGCGCTTTAAACCTGAACCTGTCACTATGTGCTGAGTGAATGTTTTTACTGTTTTCTATCAGTGACAGGAGAAACAATGTACAATTACACAGATTCCTTTAAGGCTAAACTGTCAGGTGCTTTTAGTTATCGTGGTTGCACTGACAGTAAATCTTGCTGTATCTTGAATTGGGACCTCCCATTAGTACACTGCTGTCTTTTACACTGTGCTAATCCAAGTTCTGTTAAAATGCACAGTGTACAAAGTGTGCTTGTCTCAAACCTAACATAGCGGTTGTGTACTTTCTGGTCAATTGCGGCATTCTTCTTCTGTGGCTTACTTTATGTAATCTTGATCGTACCGTGACTAATAAAACTAAAAACAAATGCCACTGTAAGTTCCCTGTGTGTGCCCCGTGTTTAACACAAATTGAATGTTCTCCCCATGCGATACAAACACAATTTGTGGTCCAGGGTAGGAGGTTTCCTGGGTTTCACACTTCATATTTTAAGTCTGAAGTATACAGCATTTGAGTTCTAATCCTGGCTGCATTTTGCCTTATAGATCCGTTTAAAACCTTTTTATGCACACAGCATGACAAACGAAAGTAAAGCAGAACATTCCCAGTGTCTGAAGGATAAAAAAAGAAAGCCACCTCAAACCCCGCTGACTATAGATTGGGTAGAACATGTTTATACTGAGTAGAAGGCAGAGTGGCGGGGGGGGGAACCCCTGGAATGATGTCATTATTTTGCACTAACACCTGCCATGCACCTGCTGTTTCAGTGTGTGTGTCGTCCGGTCAGTGACAGAGAACAAGTTTAGGTCTTACTGTCTCTCAGCTGTCGTTGGCTTTTTGTCTCCGTCACCACTGCGACAGGCGGCGCTTACCCTCGCTCTGTAGAGCTCCATTCAGGGGGAAACAACACGTGCCCCAGCTACAGCCAGCTGTTACCACACATTTATATCACAGACAGAGTCGATGTGTGTGTGTATTTTTGATGTGGTGAGACTTTTCCCAAAAGCAGCGAGATGTCTTTTGTTATTTCAGGTGTTCTCTTAGTCACCTGGATATCATCCCGAGATATTTCAAATTGTAAATGGACCTTAATCAAAGTAGCGTGTGATGACAGAGGGAGTGACGGAGGGGAGCGAGCGTGTGCTTGTGAGGATTTGAATAAGTCATGAAAGGAATGAGTCTTCTGCATACTTGTGAGCTGACTTGCAGATGTTTCCAGGGTCGGGTCTGGAGTAGGAGCAGCATAACTGGAATGAGACTGTCTCTCTCTCTCTCTCTCTCTCTCACACACACACACACACACACACACACACACACACACACACACACACACACACACACACACACACACACACACACACAGTCTGTTGTTCATTACCAGTTCAGACTCTGACTGCACCAGGCGTATCAGCACTGACATATGATGGTATGTTTGTGATGTTGTGTGTTTTAAAAAGACACTGAAACAATAGACGCTCAAAATAGAAGTTTCAACATGGCTCCACTTGTGCCCTACAATATATTTAGTTTTATGTGTAAAACAGCTGATGTCCAACCTTCTGACCTATTTTGTCTTCATTTTTTTTTTTCTTTGCAACAATCCCAACCTGCATTTCAAACACAAGGGTATAAAACAACACTGATACACTTACTGTATGTGGGGATGTTTTGTTTTGTGACTTTAAAATCAAATGAAATGCAGAGTTTTGTTTGTTCATTCCTGCTTTTTACAGGAATGAACAAACTAATAAATACAATTGCAGATCTTTTAACCCAGGTTCTATATTGAGGTCAAAATCATGACTATAGCAGTTTTTAAATTAGACTCCCTGGCTTACACACTCACAAAATACTTTGACTCATAACCTCTGAATATTAACTTTATCATCATATTCTTGACAATTAACAGTCTCAGAAAACATTGAACCAATTAGACGAGGTGGCTACATGGCTCATGTCATTGAATCATTGTAACACATTTCAAATCAAATTTTTACGGAAAAAGAAAGAAAGAAAAGATTGAAAAGATTCACATTTCTGAACCTGACTTGCATTTTGTGTTTCCTGGTCCTACACTGTTCACTGGTTAAGTAACACCTTTGAATAGTGCGTGCAAGATAATGGTAACAGTTAAATCACACTACAGTCTTAAAGTACCCGACATCATTGATTCAGAAATCTGCATCATTTTTTTATTAATATCTCCTAAAACTCTTTGAGGGAGGGATCTCATTGACGCGGGTGAAGAGTAAAATAGTGCAACACATCACAGCTGATAACGGTTTGAATCACGTGATCTGGTAATCGATGGTTAATGTGCCATCTTTGTGTCAAATAAATGTACTACTGCTACACCCCTGTGCAGTCTCAGTGAAAAGAAGCCGTGTTTGAGTAATGCCTGTAGGCACCCTGGAGATCTGCTGTACACATAGGAAGACGATTCAGTATTAAAAAAATGTTTTTACGCTTGACCCTGAGAAACAGGTCATGTTGACAACTCATCATGTGTGGTTGCTTTGTATCAAACAGTGCTTCAACTTTTCTCCTCTCCCTCTCACCTTGTCTGTGTTTATCCAGGAAGTATCAGCTGGTGGTTACAACAAACAACATGACAGATAAAGTAAAGAATAAAAACACAAAGATTGTTTTATAATCTTTAATAAAAGAATAGAACACAATCGATTGTAAATTAAAACACTGTTTAAAATCAAAGCTCGGCTATTAGCTATGGAATTGTTGGAGTTATGAGGTCATCTTTTTGAAGCATATTCAAAGCATGTGTAACACAGAAACAGAAAGTCATCCTTCATAACTCTGCAGGCTGAGCCATGATTTCATATTTTCTAACAGTGATTTTAGTCCAGAGTCCAGGTCTTAGGGGTATTTCATTTAAAAACTTCAAACGAACTTTCCCTCTCTTTCTTCTTCTCTCCTTTCAGTGGCGTCAGCTCAGTGGTGCAAGCATCTGCAGAAGGAGAAAGAGGAGGTGCGTGCCAGCCTGGAGGAGGCCCTGAAGAGGCTGGAGGAGCAGCACAAGGGGGAGCTGGTGCAGCTGGAGGACAGGTGTGCCATTCACTCATACCTTAGACACTTTAAACTATAAATACAAAATATTTACATGAATGTTGTTTGTCAAGTCTGCATAGGTTATGTTTTTGTCTGCTTGTAAGAGTCTCATTTTCTCTTCTTCTGTGTCAGATTGAGGAGTTTTTACCAAACAGAGTGGGACAAAGTCCACCAGACGTACCAGGAGGAGGCCGACAAGTGCCGCCTGCTGATGGAGCAGCAGGTCAGAACACACACACACACACACACACACACACACACACACACACACACACACACACACACACACACACACTCTTGTGTGTTACAGTCACTTCTGTTGTGTGTACACACGAACAAGTATGAGCCCGTTAGTCTCGTTAAAACCGTTCCTCATCCTGCGCATCAGCCATAAAATCAAGTTTTATTATGAGAAAATGATGCAACAGGTGACAGAAACAATATAAAAAATTGGCTATAGTTGATAGATATGTGCTGCTGTACAGCTAACATGGCTGCAGGCATTTTTTCATAGCTTTCTTGCTACGGTAGGATCAGTTTTAAATGCTGTCAGTGTGTGTTTGAACAAATGTGAGGCTGCTTCTACATTCATACTTTTATATCAAATCTATGTCTGACGTAAAATATTCTAATTTTAGAGGAGTGCTTTGGAAATATTTTCAGCCCTTACTAAAACGCTGGAAAATACAGAACACATGAAAACTCCCACAGCTGGAGTGACCGTGGTTTTTATTCTTCATGTAGGTGGACGAGCTGAGGAGCCGACAAGAAACGGAGAGGAAGAACCAGGAAGTGAGTCACAGCAAGAACATGGAGTCCGTAAAACTGGAGTATGAAACATCTATAGGAGGTGTGTGTACAACAAATACACAACAGTCACAGCTCAGCATGACAGTATGAACACATGGACTCAAGTGACAATTTAAAGAGAGAGTTGTAGAAAAAAAAAAGCCATTTGTTATTTTAAGTCAGTATTATCATTTAGTAAGTTTTCATTGTTTAACATCAGTAACATAATGGAGTTTGGATTGTGTTTTTTTTGCATGTTATTTCTGTCCTTATTTTATATTTCATCATCATTATTATTGTCTGTTTAATCAGTCTTCTTCATTCCTATATTATTATGTTTTTTTTAATCTGACTGGTTTAGCTATGATCAAAATATTCCCCCAGTAATCACAATTGTATTTTCAATATTTATATTGTTTCATTTTTTTATCTTGATAAAGTCTTCATTATTGATTTATTCAGTTAACTATGTTGCTGTTGTTTGTAATGCAACAGTCAAGTATTTGTGAAACATTTTGGGATCACAGGTTACTTCTAGAGGAACAATATGAGTTACCCTGATCGAGTCATTGTTTTGTTGCTGTCGGTGATAACCTGTGCTTTTGTGTGTGTTGTTATTTCGCAGAGCTGAAAAGGATTCATCACACAGATCTGGAGAATCTTCAGAAAGCGGTGAAGGAGACTGAAGCGTCGCTCACTGTGAGAGACTTTTATTTATTCAAATGAGCGCTCAAATAAATCAGCTGTAATGTCTCTTTGGAACAAACTGAAACTCACTTTGTGTTGGCCTCACAGTTCAGTAAAACAAATATCAAGACCTAGAAATGGACTGTTGTTTACCATCAATTTAACCGTTAAGTAAAAAAGCCTCAGTAAGCAGAGTTTTTAAAGAGTGACACACACTGCAGCTTGTTAAAGGTTGTGCTTGTGCCCAAATAAAAACCAACCTTTCCGGTTTTGTTAGAAAAAAATGCAGTTGTTGAATAATCAGAATCAGTACTGGACTCTGCATGTCGGGCTGAGTGCAGTCAGACAGAATAGCCTTCTTGAGTGGTACCGACTATCTTGGAAACATGCCTGCCAAATTCTCTGAATCTTAACGGCAGCAGAACAATAACAGTTATTTTCAGATTTCTGCAGGAAGTCTTTTTTTATCAAGTAGGCTATCAAGAACTTGCTACAGTTTTGTGAGATTTGTGAGAAAAAAACAACACAAAACCAAAAACAATAACTTCTCTGTTCTTCTTTGTCATCCTAACAGGAGAAAGTATCGGAGCTGTCGGCAGAAAAGGATGCTCTGAACGAGAAGCTGAAAGCAGAAGAGGAGAGGAGGAGACACATACTCAGCGACAAGAATCTGGTACATCTCGTTGCTGCTCTCGTACTACTTTTCTCTCACTGTGACTCCAGACTCAAACTCAAAAACACAAAAACAAAAAAGTGGTTGTTTTGTTGATTAACAGCCCAAACAAGAGACTGAAAACTGTCAATCAAAAAAAGTCCTGACATTAGGGGTCATGTGAGGTCATGTGAGCAGTTTTTGATAGACATTCTCACAATACATCAAGATAAACAACCAGAATTGCATCTTTCCTACCATTAATGCCATAAAATATATTACAAACAAGCAGCCATTAGTGAGGTAAAGGGGAGAGGAAGGTGGTGTTCTTCGTTTATTATTGTTATTTTTGGATCACATTTAACAGCAACCAAGGTAGCAACTACTTTTCCTGGGGTCAACACGTTACCATGACATTAAAATGCAAAGCAGTTACATTCTTAGAATTGCAAGGTGAAATAGAAAATAAATCATTGTGATAATAATAAATATAAAATAACCTAACCAAAAAATCTAGTCTTGCTTTCCCAGCATGCTTTGTTAGTAGCTTTTGGCGCGCACCAGGATCTTCCATTCAAAGAAAATGATTAATTATTCAGCAAATAAACTTTGTAGCCCGCTTGTTTTTAATGAAAAGACAAAATGTGAGCTGGGCAATGCTCTGATGTATCCACACGTTCAGAAGGGAAACACCTCTGTGGTACTGAAAACCCAGAGTTCACCCTGAAGTCACCTCGACAACCGCAAATACTGCTTCCTGGTGTAACCTGGTTTTGTGTGCGTGTGTTTGTGCAGAAGGACTCCCACACGGTGTACCTGGAGCAGGAGCTGGAGAGTCTCAAGGTGGTGCTGGAGATCAAGAACACCCAACTGCACCAGAAGGACAAGAAGCTGATGGAGATGAACAAACTGGTAAGAAGCAAGATCGGTCTATTAAATCATTTTCATCATCTAAGAGAACTATTGACCTGCTGTGGTCTTTAATGTGGTTATGAGTCACATTTTATGGGTAAAAATAATATTAATAATAATAATAATAATAATATATGTAATATACTGATGCTTGGCTTTTTGCGTGCGCTGTATGTCTCAGGTGGAGACTAACGTGAAGCTAGAGGAGTGTTTGAATAAGGTCCAACAGGAGAACGAGGACTACAGGGCCAGGATGGACAAACACGCAGCTCTCTCCAGGTACGTACTCCTGCTGCAGCTTGTGTGTACCTGTGAATTATCTGTCAGCTTTCCTGAGACTCCATCAGTCTTGGGTTCATATTTAGATCAGACCTGTTAAGATGTGTTCAAACCAAAAGTGAATAAATACAAAATCAATGTAAAAATGGGTTAGGGTAGAATTTCATGAACCAATATGATTTTTTTAAATTCAAAATAATATATATGTATTTTTTGATTTATGACACAATTCCAACACTGGTAGATTTTTATTGATTTATACCGCATAACCTTTCAGATTTTAGGGATTAGGCATTTCAAAATACTTCAAGATGACATCACAATAAGCAGAAGAGTGAATTCATTCATGGGCTGACTTCCACAGTCAGTTCTCACTGTCCAAACATTGCACTGTGATTCTGACCCCCCTCAGTGCGTCTCCCTGCAGCCCTCTGTAACAGCTCTCTGTCTCCCCCTGCAGGCAACTGTCCACAGAGCAGGCCAAACTCCAGCAGACGCTGCAGAAGGAGTCCAAGGTCAACAAGCGTCTGTCCATGGAGAACGAGGAGCTACTGTGGAAACTGCACAACGGAGACCTGCTCGCCAGTCCCAGCCGCCGTCTGTCACCCACCTCACCCTTCGGCTCACCCCGGAACTCTGCCTCCTTCCCCACAGCTGCACCCGTATCGCCGAGATAACCCCGACAAACGATGAACAGCATCCCATCCCTCTGCTCATTGACCTCTTGACACGAAGACTTCCGTCTCAGCGGTGTCGTTGGATGTTGGTGTTGAACTTGTAATTAAGAAAAGAAATTATATTAAAGACTCTTATTTTGAAAGTGAAATGACATTGCAGTGGCACCGATGCACTTAAGTGTGAGCGTGGGACTAGCCTTGCGCTCTATCAAGAGCCTGTTCTCCTACAAACTTTTCTTCTTTTTCTGAAGAAAACCTAAACAACAGGCACATCTCAGGGTCTGTACATATCGCCTCACTCTCGTTGTGACTATCCTTAAACGTTTTATTTTGGTTGTTATGTTGTAAAGTTAAAGCTCAGCTCATCCTGATCTCTCATTATAGCCTTTTTTGAAGGCGCAGGGTGAGAACAAACCTTGGATTTGAGGCGTTTGTGGAAACAGACTCTGAGTTGTTTGGGTTTGGTGAATCATAAGGCAAAAAAGAAGAGGTACTTTTGGTGGAGTAGCATGGATTATTATTTTTTTTGCCTTTTTCCTTCTTTTAAAGAGGACGTTATTTCTCCCCAAAGAGCGAGGCTCAATCATGGATCTGCTTTGTATCTCTGGATGAAGCATAAGGACTTGATGTGCTCCTGTTGGAAGAAACGAGAACAAATATTCAGTTTGTTGATCCAAGGAACTTTCCTGAATTACTGACATGAACCTTTGATCCAATGGATGTCTGTTCCTTCTGTGAGCTCCTCACAACCTCTACCTTAATCTACTTTGTGGAATGTAATCACCCTTGGATGTTAAATCTGAGCAGGCCAGTGCAGACTCACACACACACACACACACACACACACACATCTTCTCAGAGCCAAATATGCAGTTTATTTAAGTGTTCATCCCCCTCCTCGGCTCTTATATCCCTTCATCTCTTTTTAGTAAAGACATACAACCCCACACATCCTCTGAAAACGCCTTGTGCCCAAAGAGAAATAAGACAAAGTTGAACCAATGACTGATCATTTATTTATCCGTCTTTGCTTTGGGTCACTTATTCAATCATCAGTGATCGTTTCCACAGAGAAATCTCCCTTAAACCAACACTCTGGTTTGACTAATCCCAACAAATAAAACTCTGTGTGTCTGGTGTTCATCCTGGAAACCTCAGATGTACCCGTATTGCCTCAGTGTACCATGTTCTGCTTTACTTTGGACACAGAATAAATACAGTATGAAATATGATTAATGAAACATTGTTTTATTACTTCAGTGAAATGCAATGGTACAGACTTTTTCAAAAAGTCCAACAGAAGAATTACAGGAAAGAGTTGGGTTAGAATGTTTTGTTTGTGCCAGGTCAATATTTATTCATAAACTGGCTCCTCCTTCTTTTTTACATATCGACTTATAGGTGACTTTAAGGTCGGCAGCTGTAAGACATACATTCTGTTATAATTTCCTTTCATTACCCTGACAGGCTCAGATAGTTACTCAAAGTTTTTAAGAGCATTACAGAAGAGTTAACAACAGAGAAAGAACTTCTGATACTTTTTATCTAGACACAGCGGTTAATTTGCTCTCCTCACTGTTACCAAACATCTTAGACAAAACAGATGTTTTATCTTTTACAATTAAAAGCTGGAGTTTCTTGTCTTCTGTTGCTGAAGTTTTACGTTTTTATTTGTAATTGTACTAGTGTGTGACTACAGTGATAGTGTTAGTTCTGATCCAGCACAAACAAACCATTTCAGATAGAGGTGGATCAGGGACCTCAGTGTCCTGCTCAAATCAGTCTGTCAGTGGAGCCTGTTGGCTTTAATGAGATCAATCTAATGGCTCTTACAGGAACATTTCGGGATTCTTTCTGTCATCTTTTCAGAGAGTTTTAACAAACATCTGAGCCTGTCTGAGTATAGAAAGACAGTAACGTATAGTAGTAGTCCCTTAATGACTTTATATGCAATTTTTTGATCCAGCAGATGTCGCCCTTGAGCACCAGCATGAAACCAAAACAACTCGCGCTGCATTGTTGTGTTAGCATGCTAATGCTAGCGATCTTTATTATGCTCGTATCTTCACACTGCATGTAAATTTACCTGAAATGAGCGTGATCTAGAAACACAGTTAAGCAGTGAGTACAGTATGTTATTCTTCTTTTCTCTAGTCCCTCAATTAAACAACTTTTATACACGAGGGGAGGAGCCACACTCATTGTAGACAGTCATGACTCACAGTTATCTTTAGAGGATATATTTGATTTCTGCTACAGTTTAGTGTGAAAAATCACATATTCTGCCTTTAATCAGGCATATTTTAAAAGATTACATTGAAGCTATTACAACAGGCTTTGAAGCTGGAGACAAAAGAAATCCATCTACTAGAGCAATTCCAAAACTTCTGTCCCCTTTTAGTTATTAGGACCCCAAAATATAGGGTCTAACAGTGAAAATGGAGCCGGGGCAAGAAACAAAAACTGAATAACCATTTAAGTAAAAACTGTAAACAAAAGGAAAAAAGAGCTTTCCAGTAGGAGATACTTGTTGCCTCCCCGCTTGTTGTTAGCCTACTAGCCTTGAGGAAGATAAGATAATCCTTTATTTATCCCAAAACGGGGAAATTTACAAGATCATCAACCTTGTTGCCTCCTGCTTTGCCGGGGTCAAGTTCCCCGGGTAATGAGGGGATGACTGGCGGCGGATGTTCGAGGTCAGCAGCTCGTACCATCATGACGACAGATTTGATGGAGTACCACCATCCGTGCCAGGTGTACCACACCACCCCGTCATCGGCCATCGCTTTGTATGGTCCATTGTAGTAATGACCATTCAGGTTGCCCGAATCACACCTGTGGGCAGGAAAGAGAAGAATCTTAGCTACATGTACTCTATTTATGAAACACATATATTAAACATATATTAAATTCTCCTGTATTAGTCCATTACCTGCTGAACCACCAGCCCGACCTGCTGTGTCTGATACATCTGACATCCTCATTCTCAACATCACCAGCAGCATCATTCAGGTGGTCATAGGTGCTGAATTTGACCCCGTTTGACCCCATGCCTGGACCGGTCCATTTTTGCTCAGCAGTAGGGGGGCCATTGGTGTCAGCCAGGGCATTCCCAGCAGTCCCAGTGTACTCCCCCAGATGTAACTGGTACTGGTCCTTTAAATCAGCAAGGGAGTAAAACCATTTAAAATCTGTCAATTTACAAAAGAGTTTCGGTTTGTTTCAACTTGTATGTGTTTCTTCTTCTCACAGTGTCATTCCACCATGAACAAGCTTTCAACTGCTTAATAGTAGACCTCATTAAAAGTGGAATTATAATAAACAAAACACGTTTCACAGTTTCACGCCTGCTGAGGTTTGGTTCCCAATAGAGCAGCGCCACTGCAACATGAGAATAGGAAAGATGGAGGGATGATGAAGACAAGAGGAAGAGAAAAGAAAAGGGCAGGGTGAGGCAGAGGTCTGAACAGAAGAAGAAGACATGGAGAGCACCTGAAGGAACCTGGAGCCAGACGTCCTAGCTCTTATCGAAGCAAAGGTCATAAACACAAAGAACATACATAGTCTAAATAAGAACCTGGCTGTTTTGGGAAATGAAAAGAGGGCAAGGTTAAAGATATCAGGGAAGAAAGTGACGAGAGGATGATGAGCTGTTATTAAAGGATAGAAAAAGATAGCAATAGAATATAGACAGACAGAATTCACCTTTACAACAATGTATAAAATTCATTAGGCATGAGAAGTTTCTTCAAATGTAAATAATCGATATCATAAATCAAGCACAAGGAGTCTGTTTTTTTGCAGTAATTCCTTAAAAAAAGTCAACCCAGACAGAAATGCCAAATGAAAAATTTATCCAACGGATGAATCTTTCACCGGTTAATCATAAATTCAATACAAACATTGAGGTAAAAGCTTGAACAAAGTAGTTTTATATAAACAGCACTGAGTTTATATTTATGTGAGAGAAGCTCACATCAACTGTTTGTGCATGAAGCAGTCACAGAACATATCAAATACTGAGTATGTATCATACTGTGAGTCAGCTATTAATTCTCCTTCATACTACAGGTGTAGTGAAAAAAAGAAGAAATAAGGAAGAAGGTCAAATAAGTAAATACATTTAAAAAAAAACAAACAAACAAACAAACAAACAAGCCTCAAGTGGCTTAAAACAATGAGATCTGGTAACCCTGACCTTAACAAGACGGTACAGTCTTAATGACTCTTTTCATTTTAAGATTTTTTTCTATTTTCTTTTCATCGTCTCATATTTACCTTTTCCTCGCCAACTTTGAAGTTTTTGTATTCTGCAAAGCGCTGATTCCCCTCAAAGTCTTCCATGTTGATAAGCAGGTCATAGTCTCCTAAAAGGTACAGAGTTACACACCACACACACACACACACACACACACACACACACCACACACACACACACACACACACACACACACACACACACACACACACACACACACACACACACACACACACACACACACACACACACACACACACACACACACACACACACACACACACACACACACACACACACACACACACACACACACACACACACACACACACAACCAACCTTTAATGTATGAGAATGAGAAACACACACACAGACACACTCTCTCTCTCTCTCTCACACACACCTTGTGAGGTGAGATAGTGCAGAGCTTCATTGCCCAGCCAGAATTCTCCATTAGGAGAAAATAAATCACCAAAGCCATTCTTGTACTCCACCCACGCCCTGCACACAAACACAGAGGGGGATGTGCTGATTAGACATCGCACACATCAGGTCAGTATGCATTTTAATGTGTGTTGAACTGACATGTACGCACCTGTCAAAGCTCTCCTTGCCATCTCTCCTCCTCTGGAAGACTGTCCACCCTCCTCCATTGTTCATGTCACAGTAGACGCTCAGAGCGGTGGAAGAGCCGTCTGGACGTATCACATACAGCCCGCTAGCCACATTACCATCTGCGAACACCTCGGAGCAGTCTGAACACAACGGCACAGAGATACATAGGTAAATAAATCAGCTAGTTTAACACACAGAAACACAAGCTTAATATTTCTGTGAGAGTCTGAGTCTATTTTTTTTACCTATAGCATTGAAGCATCTACAGGCAGCTTGAATTGCTGACTTACCAATAAAATACTGACCACTGATAGGATGATTTAAAAGGAGTCTGGTCCAATGTCACCATGTGTTTCCAAGAAATAGGTGAGAGTAGAAAATAAGCCAATTTGACTCATATCCACGACTAATTTGGGCAGGACTCCTCTATGTTCTACACTGACCTTTTTCAATGTGGTTCTAAATTTGACATATTTTAGGGTCTAAATGAGTAGAGGTAGAAAAAAGCTTGTGAGTTGCTTCAGCTAGAAGGCTGCAAAAAAAAAGTCAATAATTGCTGCAATTTAATCAATGAGGGCTATTATTCAACAAAATAATACCTCCACCAATACGTTTTGTTTTGGCCACTGACTGGCTCAGATTGTTTTTGTCTGTTTTGACAAAAATAACAGAGAGATTAATAAGCAAAATACCTTTTTTTGAAACCACAAATGATTCTTTCCATCTACTGTATGTCTTTAAAGCCACCATATTCCATAAAACAAAAACAGTCATTTTACCCCTCTGAACAAGGGAGTTGCTTGTCTTCTGCTGCGACGATTGGAAGTTTTTTTTTGTTATTGTGCCTTATTGGTGTTGATTTGTTTGCCTTGTTTTAACACAAGTTATCTACTGGAACAATTCCAAACCTTTGTATCCATTAGTCATTAAGACCAAGCTTGTTGTCTTGAGCAAACTGCTGTTTGGGTGTAATGTACTGTTTTATGGTCAGTTGGACTCTACCTCTGTAGAGGTTGTCAGGGCCCAGGTGAGAGTTGGGTATGTGCTCCAGCTGCTGGGCCTGGCTCTGTTGGAGCTCCTGGATGTAGTGATGCTGGTCGTTGATGACCTCCCTCAGTCCCTGGATCTCGGCTTCCAGTCGGACCACTTTCTCTTCACATGGCACTGGGGCCTGGAAAGAAAGGAAAAAGTAAATACAAGAACAGTAACACAGAGGATTACATTTAGAATCAGATCTATCCACCCTTCAGTATGTTTGATGTTGAGAGGCCACAACTATTTCTTTATCAGCCAATATTCAATTTATTTTCCTGGGTATATTTTAAAATAGGATTTCATTTGTTAAAACACATGTTCTGCTTAAATGTGTTAAATTCTTTCTAGTTTTGAAACACTCTCAAACCAAAAGTAGTAGGAACAGAATAAAGGGTCAAGATGAAACTAAAGCTACAAAACTTTTTCATGTTTAGATAAAAGAGTCCTGGTTGGCTTTGACTCTGGAGTCTAAACATGACAGAATGCATACTCTGCTTTCTGTTTTTTCTTCATAGTTTTAACAGTGACTAAAATCCTTGTGCCTCACATTCTTTCTAATAAATTGATGATGCTGAGCAATAGGGATTTTTTTTTCTTTTCAATCCTTATATAGTTTTAAAATGACTCCTTCACTTCTCAACAGCAAATTCTTTGCAAGACAAATAGTTCCAGAAAAAAAAACCGAGCTGCAAAACATAGTAGATAAAAAAAACAGTTGAAAAAGTCACAAAAAACAATAAATATTTGATGGTATCAATTTATTGAATGTGAGGATTTGACGGTTTTGCTTTTGTCATTTTTACAGTAAATAAATCTGGTTCTACACACTGTGGGAAATTTGATAAGCGATAGAAGGAAAACAGTTTCACATAACCTCTTTTGAGATCAGATCTGCCTCAAAACATGCACACATACTCCAAAAACCACCTGCATGAAAGAATGTTACAGCTTCATAGCTTATTAGGATAAAAATACAATTATTCTGAATGTCTTACCGCCAGGGAGGCAGCCAGGTGGAGCAGAAGGGCCACCAATGTCCTCAGCATTCCCATCATCACAGATCTGCAGGGTGTCTGAATCAAACTGTCTGTGAAGTCTCAATCAGACTTCTCTTCTCTCCTTGGCCTGACCAAATGTTTGAAGTTGTGGGAAACTCTGCTGATTTTCTCTCTGTTGTGTTCTCTGTCTAGAGATGATCACACTGTAAACTGACTGACTTTATGAATTAGCCTCCATCTAGTGGTTGGAGAACTAATTCACAAAGGTTGGTTAGAATCATAAAATAATCCCAAAGCAACAACTTAATTGTCCGTATAATAATTATCTGAATGTACGATAAAAAGTTAGAACTGTATTGATGTAAATTAAGGAAAATTTGAAAAAAAGAGAATGGTCTATACTTTCACAAACCTGTACATGACAAATATTGAAAAAAAATTAAACTCTGAAGTCCATAAACAAAAAAAGGTGCAAAATAATTAAATGAATGGCAAATATTGTTTGAAATACTAGTTAGATTTTTTTTTAACTGTTAAGGAAAATCAATTTCTGTGATTACTTTTTTATTGGTTTCTGTATGTTGTGTAATTAGACAATAAGTAAATGAATAAACATGGCAGTACAGAAATTAGTAAAAGCAAAATTGTAGTCCAAGATTTGACAAATTATTTATTCATTTCAGCAAACACAAATAAAATAACACATTTGCATTTTATTAACACTTTGTCCTTAGGGTTAGTCCTGTAAAAATGAAATGCAGCAATAAATGTATACATCAATTCTGGGGTTTACGTATTGCTATTGTATCCCATGTTAATTCATTTAATTTAAATTAGCGATCTAATTTTTTTCTGTGCAAGGGGAATGACCTCTGTGAACCTCCATAGATTATGATAAATCGGTTTTCATTTTATTTTGTATTTATTATTAACTTCCCTATTTTTTCTTATAACATTCCATAATCTCACCTGACCTTCGTTAAAATCTATCACCCAATCAGAGCTCAACCCACTTATCAGAAACATCCGATACACAAGGTCAATTCCTCTTACCTCATCCAACTCATGCTGGCACGAGAGGGCGAAATTGTTTGTTTGTCCAAGACGGAAAAACAATTAGATGAATTAGCACTCAGCGGTCAGGTTTTTGAATGTGACCACTCCTTGATCGAGATGGCGAGCTAACCCAGCTAGATCAACTCAAAACCCCTACAAGTGTGGTAGGATTACGACAACATTCTGGATCACGGATCATCTGAAAAGTTTAATAATAAATCATTTTATGAGAACATGCACAGAAAAAAGTAAAACATGCCTTTAAATGCACAGAGGCTGGCTTGATAACTGTTGGAAATATTTGAGATAATGTAATTGGCCTACTCAATGATAAAATATACATTTTTAATTAATTTAGATATTTGAATGTAAACATTGTCATTAAATTCTACAAATTCTACCTTTAAATTATTTACAGGTTAAAGGGGTCATATTATGCTTTTTCTGGTTTTATATGCTCTTTAGTGTGTTCTCCAAGTTTCCTTTGTGTCACGGATCGAGAAAACCCACCCAGATGCAGAATTAACAAAAATTATTTTATTAAACAAAAAGGCAAATAAAAGCTCACTTCACAAATCCAATCAGGAGAAAACAAAGAGCCACGAGTAAACTGACATACTAACCGACAAACGACATACAATGAACTGACACAGAAGGGAAGAAACACTGAGACTAAATAGACACAGGGGTAATCAAACACAGGTGAGACTAATGACACAGGTGAAGACAATGAGGGCAATCACACTGGAGGGAAACACACAGAGGAAGGAATGGACACAAGACAAGAAACACTGAGGACTAGAACTACAACATAAAATCAAGAAACACTAAGATACACAGAGAACTCAAGAAAGTAACAAAAACACACTAGAACATAAAGAAACACTAAACACTGAAAAACAAAACAAAAAAAGACCAAATCATGACACTGTGTATGTTTAGGCACAGCTAAGTGCAAAAATTCAAAGTCCGCGGAAACGCGGCTTCTCCTACATCCTCCTGTTAGCTGTAGCATTAGCTGCATGTAACGCTCGGTTCTAGCCCACCTCGATAAAGATTTGTCAGTGTGAAGTCTTGTCAGTGTGAGATCACTGATCTAAGCCCATTGGCTTGTTGTGGCAAGCCCAGCAGCTCATGTTGTACGCCCACGATATGCCGTAGCCTGCGGTAGCACAGTAGTGCTAAGGTGCTAATGTTTTTATTCCCATCGGAGCCAAAGTGGCTGCATTCCCAATATGGTAAAAGGGGCGTGACTTTTCCGAGAACCGTGCTGAGCGATTGAAGAGCCGACAGGCCGACCAATCAGATCAGACTTGGCACACGTGGGGACTCTGAACGTGGGCACTTCAGAGCCTTAGAGAGAGAGTCAGAAGTGAGCCGGTGCATGGAGCGGCAGTACATGAAAACAGACACTTTAGAACTTTAGCTATTGTGAACATACTTTAGTAGGTACATAGATTAAATATATGAACCCCAAAAAGGGCATAATATGACCTCTTTAATAGTCAACATGTTTAACTTTAAAAGATAAAATACAAACAACAATACAGTAACAGTGGCATGATGAGTTACAATTCGATATGCCAAACAAATTCATTAAGTGATACACTGATTTACTTTTATTAATCTGAATCTCCCTCATCCTCATTCTCTTTTGTAGACTTTTCTTTTCCTCCTTGCATTTTTTTCCTTTCCAATAGATGCCTTTTGTTTACCTTTGATGTTTCTTTCTGCTCATGTGGACTCAATTCCTCCTCCACACTTCCATTCTCATTTCCTATCTTTTCTGTTTTCTCCTTTTCTGAAAAGTCACTCGTCGCTTTGGATAAAAGCATCTGCTAAGTGAATTGTAGAAAAGAGCGTTCTCTTTACTTTTGACAAAAGTGTCTTCTCCTGCTCCTCCTAGAGGGAATTCCTGACTGGTGTGTCTGTTAGAATTGCAGTGGATCTCCTTCTTTTTCTTGTAGCTTTCTTTCAAGGCCCTGCTTTTGGGAATGGCCTCACCAAGACAGGTGAAAAGTCCTCGAGGAACAAGGCAGATGTTCCCGCAGCAGGCTAGTTGGAGACATTGGAAGGCCCAAGCATAAAGGTAGAAGCAGAGAAAGACCTGGGAGTCGGAACATCTGAGGCAATGTTGAGTGGCATAGAAGAAATTGCACTAGAGGCAAAGAAGGAAGCCCCAGGTGCAGACAAGATGGAGGGTGTCCCAGGGAGTGGAGGAAGGCCCGACTGCAGCCAAGGTGAATGTGACTGAAGGTTGTGCAGTGTAAGGCACTGGGGAAGTGATGGGGTCATGTGCAGTGGCAGAAGGTGATGCAGTGACAGGCACTGTGGAGGTGTTGGATGATGGTTCAACAGAGGTGTTTGACAGTGACTGATTGCTCACTGGTCACACCTGTACAAAACCTCTTATTCAGTACGACACAGACAGCTCTGAACATAAAAATAAAAAAAATATATATTGTTCTCCGACTCAGGTCACTTGTTTTTCACAGGCCAGTCAGATCTGTGCTCTTTTTGTCACAGCATATTTCTCAGGCATGGTTGGAAGCGATGATGGACTGTGGTGGATTACCGATGTGGCCGCAATAAACAACGTGGTTACGTGGGGCCACAGAAGAGCAGCTTCCAAAACCGCTACCTGCAGCCAACGCTCCAACCAGCATTGTAAATGCTACCGACGCTCCTATGTGCCTGTCACGCGTGCAACTCAAAGGTATTAGCAACTACAAAGAGCCAGGCTTTAAGCCTCAATTATTTTCACAATGATAATTACAAAACAAGTACCCCAAGTACAACACACAAAAGTGATGTACAGAGTTAGTGAATAGAATTAAAACCACAAGTAAACCACCTAATTTAAAAAAAAACCCATTAATTTTCATCAAAAATGTCAAAAGAACTTTGAGAAGTCAGAAAAAAATCAGACCAGTAGCTGAGGTCAGCGAGGATGTCCTGTCTGTAGGTCTCAACAACAGCCACAAATGTCACACCTGGTTATCACAGCAAAAATGTTCTTCCCCAACACCAAAATTAAAGTACCTGTAATAAATTTTTCTGAAAGATTAGAGAGAGATAAAAAAAATATACCTAATATACTCTTTCAGGCGGGCACCACAGCTGAAGCCGTACTAGACCACTGGTTGGATCAGTTAAATATGTGAAGGGGAGTAAGGTCTTAAACGACCATCCCCACAACCATCCAATGTCACGGTGCTCTGCTCCTCATACCGCCTGAAACGGATAGAATGGTTTTAGAAAGAGGGCTGACCTTCAGACCGACCCCCTGACTGACTGGAGCTCTGCAAAGATTTACAGATACTATATCACAGACAGCTAAAACTACTAGATCAAGTTATTTATGAAACGGATTTCACAAGGTTACCTTTCACAGAGCCTTCAACCTGGAAGTCTAAATTAGAGACCCTCTCGGAATCAACACGGTTTTTTAATCAGACAAGGATGAGATGGCCTTTGCTCAATTCCAGATCCCTTCTGTCAGAACACTTGGAATCTAGAATCATGAGGGACCAGAGACAAGCCCTCACAGCTTTAAGCAAGCTAGATAACATCATCATTAAACTGGCTGACAAAGGGGGGTCAAATCGTGCTCCAGGACAGGCAGGCGTATATTATGGAAGCAAATAGACAGCTTGAGAACAGGAACTATTACATCCCTCTTCAAAATCTATGCAGACTGAAACACAAGACATGATTAAACCTGTATGAGCTAAAATACATCACTTTTAAACATTTGCTTAACTATCAGGTCCCCAAAATCCCAGAGCCAGATATATCTGCTGCCTAAAATTCATAAAGACCCCGAGATGTGGTCTGTCCCTTTCAGGACACCCCCGGGTAGACCAATCATTAGTGACTGCGGGTCCTACCGCTGGCTCAGAATCCCCCAAGCTATATCAAGGACACGTATCTTTTCTTAAGTAAACTGAACACGTTACAGCTTCCTGCGAACACTTTTCTTGTTAGCATCGATGTAGACTCACTATATATCGATACAGAGTTGGGTCAGGAGGGCTTTTTCACGGACGCATCGACCCGACCGTCCGGACGACGAAATCCTTAGACTACTGGGCCCGTATTCACAAAGCCTCTTGAGTACGAAGAGTTGCTCCTAGTGACAAAATTCTAAGAAAATTCTTAGAATTGTGACATTTTCTAAGAACTTCCCCTCAAAGTACTAGATCCTAGTAAAGATGAAAGTTATTCACAAGGTGTCTTAGACCTTAAGAGAGCTCCTAAGGTGTCAACTGTTAAGAGTAGTGAGGAGGACTTTTAACAGGCTTCTTAAGAGGAGAAAATGGAGAAATGTTCTGCCAACAGGACATGAACAATATTTTTGACTCATAGTTGGGTAGAATAGACAAAAACAATTTGTGCAGACATTTCAAGCCAACAGGGACTTTTTCCAGTGCAAAGTGAGACATGCGTGTTGAGCTTCTCTACATGTGCTCACCTCCACAGGTGCATCCAATCACTAATTAAGACCCTTTACCTGCTGATGTAACGATCAGCATGTGAAGAAGCTGCTGCACAAGTGGTCATGTGATTTCAAACATTTTGTGGGCTTTACACTTTTAAAGTACATAATGTCTGACTAGATTCTAGGTTTGGCTTTTTATCTCCATTTTATTGGATCAACCAGTCACAGCTAAAAAAAAGTTTCTGTCCATTCCTTGCTCAGAGTTGCTCCTAAATCACTCCTAGGCTAAGACTCCTTCCTCTCAAAGAGGATTCTCAGAATGTTTGTGAATACGGGCCCTGGAGATTATGCTAACTCGTAACGATTTTAAATTCAACAATATGTTATTTCAACCCCATTTAAAATACCTGCGGGCCAACCGAGTGTGAGTGACTGTGGTTCTGGTATCAATCGGTAAGCTCAGATTCACCCCAGCTATGTGAAGGACAAGTACAACTTTGTTCACTGGATTAACAGTACCAGCAAACACATTTAATTTATTTGATAGATGTAGACTCTATGTATACATATAGATCACGACCTCGGCTCCAGGCTGTCAGGAAAGCCTTTCAAATGTCTCCCCAGAGAGACAGACCAGATGAGGAGATCCTCCAAAAACACAAATGGCGTGCGCACTGTTATGTGCCTGTTTGACATCATGAAGACTACCTGAATGCCATACATCCCCTAACTACTGATCTACAAAAACCAGAGTCAAGCTCCTCCCTACTCTCTCTCAATCTGCAGTCAGGACCAGCTACCATTTCTCACTTCCTCTGAGTTTAAATTGAATCTTGTAAGGAATAAATATGACTTTTTGCTGATCATGTGTTTGACTCCTTTATGTTGCGTCCCCTGAACAACTCTTTTCAAAGTTGAGAAACATCTCTCAGCTTCAGCTGTTGTCATGGGAGTAGTTATGAGGATGTTCAACAGACTCAGAATGTCTCCTGGAGGTTGTAGCTCATGTACAGCAGCCCTTGAATTCAGGATTCCTATAGATCAGAGACAGTTCTGTTTTGAGCTTTGCCTTTTTCAGCATGGGGTATGCCTCAACAGCAAATGAATCACAGTACCATGCTTTGAATTGAAAGCTCCAATATTTGGAAAAACAATTAATTTTACATGAGAGTTGATGAGAGACCTCTGGGGCGAATTTCAACCTGACTGAAATCGCCCCATACCATTTGAAGCACGACTTTAGTCTGATTGGACAATGACATTTTTGGCAGATCAAAGGTCTAGAACACTGGTAAGGTCTGCTGCTGTGATAGAATTGGTTTAAGAAATTCCCTCATCAGGTAGTGTGTCGCCCCAATACACAATCCACCCATTGGTGGGAGATAGATTAATGTAATAGTTATTACTATAGCTGTATCATTTCTGCATAATCTTTTTAATTTGAACTGTATTTTTTTATGCAGTAAACTGATATAGGAAAATCATGATGCATTGAGAATTGTTTGATTTCTCTGTTTGATTATATACCTCTGTATTCTCTTTCTGTTCCCAGGAGAGCTGATAGGTATTGACTACCTGTGCTGACAGTCAGGATGGGAAATGCAGGATGTAGACCCTGATATAGAGGAGAGAGTAACTGCTGGAGGATGTGGCTGCTGAGGAGGAGCCAGAGGATGAGGGTTTTGAAGATGGCAGACATGACCCCACAATTGACATTCTCTGTAAAACCCTCAGCCAGTCTAGCCACCCAGCTCACACCACCAGCAAGACCTCTGTCCCCCCCTGTCATGATTTGGTATTATTTAGTTTTGTATTTCAGTGTTTAGTGTTTCTTTATGTTCTGTGTGTCTGTGTGTTTCATGATTTAGTTTGTAGTTGTCCTCAGTGTTTCTTGTTTTGTATTCCTGCCTCTGTGTTTCCCTCCGTGTTGATTACCCTCATTGTCTTCACCTGTGTTTGATTACCCCGTGTCCATTTAGGTAATCCTGCATCTGGCTCCTCCTCTTAGTTTTCTCGATCCATAACAGAATGAACTGACCATACCATGGACCCAGCAGGATTATTTTCTTTGGAATTGCGTGAGGTTACTTATAACCTCACATGCCTAAAAAATGACTTGAGATATGCTTGCTGTAGCAAGGAGAGACTGGCAGCCATTTCCACGGCTCAAGAGGAAATTCTTTCAAGACCATGGCTCAAACACTTACTCCCTGAGTGGACTAGAGACTTTTTCTCTACGCCTGCTTCACAGTCCTATACCTCTGAGCCTGTTCGTCCTTAGCAGCCGGTGAACCAACCCAGGCCTCTTCATCCATGTGTTCCTGTTCCTGTTACAGCAGAGCTGTGCCTGTACCTGCTGAGCTGCGTCTGACTCCCCTGTCTCCGTGGGAGGTCCTGCACACTTCTGTGTCCTTGTTGAACGTCCTGCTGAGTCTGCCTATTTCTGTGACTCTGCTGACTCCGCCTACTACTGTATCTTCGTGGGAGGCATGGCCTCTCACTGGTCCCCTGTCGTCTGGTCGGCCTCCCGGCCGCCCCCCACCCCGAACTGATCTCAGTGTTTAGTCGGCCTCCTGGCCGTCCGCCTGAAGGTCCGGAACATTCTGAATGTTTAGAATAATTATATTTTACAGGCTGTTGATAAGCACAACAGGCCAGTGATGGACAGGGTGGACAGAATGACAGAGTACCTGGTTGGGCTCAGAAATGAGACAGTCCTCACCCTCAGCAACCAGCACCATTTTGTCCGTGTGGCAAAATCTCCTGCCCTTTGACCAGCAGCGGGTGGTCTATGCAGCTAGGTACCAGGAGAGGCTGAAAATGGGGTACTTCAGGTCTCCAAAAAATAAGATGAAATTCATCCCTGGTGCGGAGAGCATGAGGCGCTGTGTCCTGGGGTCAAGTGGATCACCTGCACAGTGGCCTGACTGTTGTCAGCTTGTGGAGGCCATCTTTGTCAGGCTCTGTCAGCTCCACAAGAGCCCAAAGAAAAAAGGAAAGGGCAGCCTGACAAGATGGTCTCTCATGCTGAAGGACTATCGGAAGGTTAGGCAGCTGGTGAGGGATAATGGAACCCTAATGAAGGACACCACTCTCCAGCTTTATGACATGAACCAGACCACCCTCACACAGTGGCATAATCAGAGAGTGAAGAGGCAGTCCTGCCTGCCCCTCTTCCTGTAGCCCCTGTGCCTCTGCCACCAGCTCTAGGGCGCCCCACCTTTGTCCCTCAGCATATCTACAATCTGCCCAAATCCACTGCAGGACAGGCACTTTTAAAAAGAAAGCATGCTGCGCCACACAGTGCTGCTCCAGCTACTGTCCGGCCAAAGGTGCCCATTCAGAGGCAGTTATTTCCCCTGCCTGCACCTCTGCTTACAGCTGCTCCTGCCAAGGCCCTTGTAAACCCTACCCTTGCCCAAAGCCCCTTGTAGGTAATGTTTGCTGTCCCCCCTGCTGGCCCTCTTCCCCCCTCCACCCCTACAATCGACAGGTGGACCATAATAAATGCAACAAAGACAGTAGCCACAGGCAATTTCACGGTTACATTTATTGCCCCACTTCCGCAGGGATGCCACGAGGAAGAAATGATGCATCATTCTCCCCTTCTGTCTGTCTCTGTTTCAATTCCAAATTGTTTAGTAGTCAAGATTTTAAATATGTCCCTTTAACTTAAATTTTTTAATAAATGTGTGTTTCTGCTACAATTCTTTCATTTGACTTGTTTCTTGGAGTGATTCAGAAACACAATATTACAATAATATTTCCTATTTTTTTTAGTAAGAAATAATGTCTTACAGAAAAATAAACACAATATCAATTTCTTACACATGAGTGCTTAAAAGAATCAAGTATTGATTTAATTCAACATAAATATGGATAATTGTTTTCTTATTTCCAATTACTTTTTCATCCGAACAATCCAAAACACTCTGGCTGAAGTTTGTTTGGGTCCAGGCAGGGTTCGTACCGCCGACCTTCCGATCCAAACTTCCCTTAATGAAAACTAGAAATATTCCTCATTTTGGGTAATTTCTGAAATGTTATGAAAAAAAGTAACTTTTGACTTGGAGAAGGGCCATTCAGAGATCTTTTTTCTCCTTCCCCCTTCTTTCCTCTTTCTCCTCCACGCTATACAGATTATTGTTCCCCAGCTTCACCCCAAGTTATACTCTGGTTGGCAATGGAAATCTAATACCAAGTTCTTTGTTGGTGTTTATATATACACACAGACAGCTAGAGAAAACGCAGGGAGAACCTCTCACTACCTCTGAAGGTGAGATGATGAGTCAGCACAGAGCACTGGAGACTCATTATATAAAAGCTCTGGAAGCGACTAGTGATCAGAATTCAAATGAAAATGCATTAGAAGAAATGCTTTATAAGTTTCAGAATATGGGTGTATTATTTGACTATTATTATTATTAATAATAAAATGATTAATTTATCTAATTTGCATTTTAGTTTTCAACTACAAAAATGCACAGTCTTTGACTAAATTAAAATGAAGAATATGACATTTGCTTTTTCAATTTCAAAAAATGTCCTGCTAAATTTGTATCATAATTTATATGAAATTGTTCATTTTAAAATGAAAATGCAGTAAAAGAAACATGTTTTAATTTTCAGAATATAGGTGCATTATTGGACCTATATTTAAAATTAATATTCAGTCATCCAATTTGCATTATACTTTCGCTCTGTATGTATGCATATTGTATGCCATAATTCAAGGTCTTTGGCTTTTCTTTTTCAAACTTGACATGCTAAAAAGTTCTCATAATTCAAACCAACTCGAAAATGAAATGGCAAAGTGGACGGCGCAGGAAAGTGACGTCAGACTTCAGCTCCCAGGCAGAACCGTAATATGTACAGTCTATGGGCAGAACGTGCACGATAGGTGGTGGGGTGAATCTTTAACGCTGGTACAAGCTCCAAACTAGATGTTGCCCTAATTTTGGAGTTGAATATTCTTTTAATACCTACAAAACAATCTCTGAAAGGGAGAGAGAGCTCATGCAGACAGTTGAGAGGGAGAGTGTGTGCCATTACACACAGAGGAGGCGAGACATTTGTGCACAGAGCTGGACTGAATTTTCAGTGTGACGTTTGTTAGCTGTTGACGTTTTAAATGTTTGAAACCTGTTTGAGCTAAGTATTACTAATAATTAGTACTGATGATTTTTACATTATTTACTAATACAGCCTGTGAATTTGCGTAGGGACTTTATCATTTAGAATGACTTTTCTCATTTAGAATGACTTTTCTGAAGTGAAAACTGTCAACATGTCATTCAGAGAGCGTGAGGGAAACAGATGCACACCACGATTCTACGTAGTTCTCTTCAGTTGATTTTGAGCGATTATTGTGAATGCTCTGCTGTGCCTGATACTCTGTACATTTTTTAAGTATTCCGTGACTTTTTGTCTCCTCCTACCCCGCCACAGTAGTGGCATGGTGTCATGCGTGAGACTTGGCAGCTCTGGTTATAAAGCTGCTGCGTCATGCTCGCTGAAAGTTCAGTCTGCGGTGAAAAAAACACTCAGATCGCCACCTGTTTCATAGTGGGAACTTAAATCTGCACCAGCGTTAAAGATTCACCCCGCCACCTATGGTACTGCGCGTTCTGCTTGGGAGCTGAAGTCTGACGTCACTTTCCGTCCTCTTTGCCATTTTCCTTTTCGAGTTGGTTTGAATTATGAGAACTTTTTAGCACGTCAAGTTTGAAAAAGAAAAGCCAGAGACCTTTTCATTTTCACTTGAATTATGTCATACAATATGCATATATAATGCAAATTGGATGACTCAAGTCCTATTAATTTTAAATATAGGTCAAATAATGCACCTATATTCTGAAAATGAAAACGTGTTTCTGTTACTGCGTTTTCGTTTTAGAATTATCATTTTAATTTGAATTATGATCCAAATTTAGCAGGGCATTTTTTGAAATTGAAAACTAAAATGCAAATTCAATAAATTAGTAATTTTATTTGAGTCAAATAATACACCCATATCCTGAAAATTAAAAAGCATTTCTGTTAGTTCATTTTCAAATTAGCTTTTCAATTCTGATCACTAGTCGCTTCCATATATAGTGAGTTAGATGAAGTGGACCATCTAATTCTATAATACACTAATTCAGTAAAATTAAAAAACAATTTTGGACACTACTTGGCTCAATCGCCATCCACCGACAGTGCCATCATTATTGAAACGTGCCGTTTAACAACGATAATTAAGAGCATACATTTCATTGATAACTGAAATTATACTGACTGTTTTCAAAAAACATTTATAATGAATAAATATAAAATGTTAATTTTCTTAATATATAATAAAACATTTGTGCTCACAGACTCTGGTCTGTTGCCTGTAATCATCTTTAGGCAGTCCTTTAATCTTTAACAGATCAAAGACTTCAATAAATCACCCCAAATATGAAATCTTTGTGTTTCTGTGTTCACACTGTTCCCTCCAGTCATTCCTATGAGAGCAGGCAAGCCACTTTATGCTCGTGAAAAAATCTTCAAACCACATTGCATTGATGGTATGTTTCTCGGATAGTGACCATCAGCTATACACTACTTTTCCCAACTTTACAATAAATGAACTATATTGGGTATGATGACGCTCACTCAGAATTCAGACACCACTACAAAATGGCATGTTCACTTCTCTACATAGTGAATAGGGAGTGAATTTGGACACAGCCAGAGACTAAATACTGGGGGCAATCAGACACAGGTGTGACAGACAAGACACAGGTGAAACTGATGAGTGCAATCAGAGAGGTAGGGAATAGGACTAGACAAAAAAAAAAAAAAGGAAATTCAAGCTAAACTCTAAAAAAAACAACCAGAAAAAACAGAAACTCGTGACATGTACATTAATATTGATCCCAGGATGACATAATATTGGTGCCCAGTCTGTGAATTTCCATTGCATTTTGGCGTTGCAGAAGCACGTCACAATGGGGGCTCCACATAGACACACAGTCAGACACGCAGGCAAACACAGCGCTGCACTAAATCCCTCTCACCTGTGTAACGCCTGTGACTAACTCCGAAGACGGTACAGAGGGTGGATCACTTCATCCCAAATTACAGATTGAAGGCGAAACGGGGCATGGAGGGGGGGCTGAGTGAATAATTGCACTGAATTTGTTGGTAATGTGGCAGGGCGCCAGGGATTAATCAACTGATGGTAAATACTGGGTTAAGCCAATCAACCTTCTCACAATCTTAGATTCTATTTATCAAAATGTTAAATAAAAAAAATATACATTTAACCTTCTTTCACTGTGTATAGATGAAGGCAGGCTGCAGGGCAACAGTTTGACGGCCTGCATGAAAAGATGTATTAATGTCCCACAGTGGCTGACTTAAAGCCCCAATTTGTAACTTTCCAGTTTTGGTGCGCTTTGGCGCCAACAGCAGGTCTCTGACTGCAACTGCACTGTCGCAAAACGGTTACGCTTCCTGTCTGAAACAACGTGCATTTGTTGACAAGTAGAGAGTGAGGAGACGCTGAGAAGATAAAGAACCATGTCGACTCAAAAGGTACAGTATTATTAACAGATTTTGATAAAACCTGAATGTCTGCAGTCCGTTGTTTGTTATGAGTATGTGTATTAAAATGTTACCATGATATCTATAGGTGCAGAGAAAAGTTGGACTACCTGCGAAGAAAGTACCGTGATAGCCTCAGAAACAATAAGAAGACCAGCTCAGACCCCATTAAGTGTCCCTATTTTGATGAAGTGGACGCTGTTCTAGGTCAAATTCATTGACACATCCAGTCTAACGTTACCTAACCTAAGTTACAGTAGTAGCCATAAAATGTTGTCTGGTCACGCTGGTCAGCTAGCTAGCAAGTAGTTTGTTAGCAATTTCACTAACGTGTATGGAAATGCAACTTGTTGATCTGTAGCAGAGTACATAGCTTTACTTTTGTTTTCAATTATGTTTTGATGTTGCCAACCTCTGAACAATCCAGGAGACATCAGGATGGATAACGGGGATTTCAGAAGATGAATCTGAGTGTTGTAAGTGCAACAACATATATTGTACATTTTTCATAGATAAGTTGGCAGTTACACCCAGAGAATAACAGTAAAGCCACTGAAGAGCAGCCAAGTCGCTGCTCTTCTTTAAGAATAAAACCATCTTCCCATCTGCACATATTTTCATATCTTTAATTTCACTGTTTATAACACATTGCGTTTATGCTTTTCTAGACAGACCGCTTAAAAAAAGAGAAAAAAAGGGGCATAAATTAAGAGTATACTCAGTTTTCCAGGCACCACTACACCAATGGCTATACTGTATTATTAATTTATATGTAGATGTAAAGTCATTTTTTCTTTCAAATTTAAAAGCTGATTTTGCTCTTGAGTGAAAGTTGAAGAAATCAGATGGTTAATTATGGTATAATGGTATAATACTTTATTGTCAGAATATGACGAATTACGTGACGCCCAGGCCTACTTGAAGTAGAACACTGTACTATCCTTTTCTATTTATAGTAGTAGATAGGATATCTCACTGGGGCAATGACAGGGATGTGTGTGCCAGCACACATGGGGAATCCCGTCTTCTTCTCATAACCTGTTATGATGGCTTGGACTTCTGGGACAGTTTTTGGCCTCTTCACAAAAACCCTCCTGAGTTTGCTTAGTGTCTCACACACCTCCCAGAAGATGTTACAGGCTGTGCTGGCTCCAATACCAAACAGGTTTGCGACATCCTGGAGTTCAACATTATATTACTTGCAAGCTTGTAGATGGTAACTGCAACCCTCTTCTCTAAAGGTACTGGATCCAACATGTTTGTAGTTTGGGGGTTGACGTATGGGCGCAGCTGGTCACAAAGGATATTGATGGCCTCTTTGGGCATTCTGAAGTTGACGTACCAATCTTTCTTAAGGAATTTCTGGAGCACTTCTGTTTCCAGGAAAGCATGCCCTCGCTCCCGTGGTGTTCTCTCAATATACCATGCATTTACTATAAAAGGGAGGGAAGGCAGTCAGTACAAACACACTGTCATTTTGCAGTGTTGACTTTTTCTGCACATTTCTAAGGCACAGGGTTCATGTAAATTGGTGTTTTGAAGGTGGCTACAGGGACGAAAAAAATTAACATTCAATTCATTTAATTCAGTGGTAGGCCTACATTTTATTGCAAATGAAAGTACTGAAAAAATGTTGGCATAAGAACAGTGTCATTTCCAACCTATTAAGAAATCTTAAGGGATAACATAATGATTTGAAATGTAACTAAACCCAGTCCTGACTGACACACACTGTCACCGACCACAACTTTAAAAGTACTAGAAAACAGACGGCTGTCAATATTGCTTGTATTTGCCATCAGGAAGGTAAGGTAACAGCTAATTAATAACTTGATAATAGCATGTGTGATGAAAGATAAAGCAACAAATATTGTTAACATTAAAAAGCCCTTTTTATCCCCTATTATTGATTTGTCTGGTCTCTGTGTGTAATAATGCTTGTATAACCTCAACCCTGTAATGCAGTTTTTTTTCAGGACAACCTGGGCTATCAGAATATGCATTTTTTTGAGGAAGTCACGAGAAATAATGATAAATAGAACATACTTTTACGTACAAACCATATATCACACCATAAGGCAGGATTGGTAACCTTTTAAATGTCTCATTTCATTTTACAATATTTGTAGGTTTTTTTAGTGCACCGTTTTTTACTACTGCTGCTAAAACACATTCTACAATAATCAAAAAATCAAAAACTTTTAGTCTATTATATTGTTGGCTATATTATATGGAAGCGATTAGTGATCAGAATTCAAATGATAAAGCTAATTTGTAAATTAAAACACATTAACAGAAATTCTTTTTAATTTTCAGAATGAGTGTATTATTTGACTCAAAAACAAAAATGATGACTAATTTATCTAATTTGAATTTTAGTTTTCATCTTCAAAAACTAAATTAAAGTGAAGAAAATTACATTTGCTGCCTTTTCATTTTCAAAAAATTCCCATCTAAATTTAAGTCATAATTCAAATGAAAAAGCTCATTTTAAAATGAAAATGCAGTAACAGAAACACATTTTAATTTTCAGAATATAGGTGCTTTATTTGACCTATATTCAAAATTAACATTCAGTCATCCAATTTGCATTATACTTTTGCTCTCTATGTATGCATATTGTATGACATAATTCAAATGAAAACGAAAAGGGCTTTGGCTTTTCTTTTTCAAACTTGTGCTAAAAAGTGATCATAATTCAAACCAACCCAGAAAATTAAATGGCAAAGTGGACGGCGCAGGAAAGTGACGTCAGACTTCACCCATATTCTGAAAATTAAAAAGCATTTCTGTTAATGGATTTTAATTTTCAAATTAGCTTTATCATTTGAATTCTGATTACTAATTGCTATGCAATTTGATAAAAACACTGCAAAAAAAGAGACACCAAAATAATGAGAGGAAACTTTTTTTTATTGATGCTTGTCCTCCTCTCTGCAACTGGGTTTGTTTCCCTGACACAGAAAATCATTGAACACACACACGCCACATGCACGAATGAATGAACAGGTTGTTGCCACAATGCAGGTCGGATTGAAAACACTGGCAAAAAACAACAAGGCTGTCTATGGGCATGACAAACTATATACAAAAGTAACTGCAGAACTCCGTAACAGTTGCAGTGGCGAACAAACAAACAGATGAACATATGCCGCGGCACCTAATGGCCAACTACCACCAGACGCGGGGCCCGTCCGTGAGGTTTTCATTTTATTTAATGTGTGTGCTTCCACTGGGTCCGCTGTGCTGTGGCAGTCCATTGCCCTCGGCAGCAGATACGCTGGACTTCTATTTTTGCCGGATGCCGAAGCCCGACTCATCAATTTAGCACAGAAAAGAACAAGCGGGACGGGAAGTCAAACACAGATACAACATTAAAACATCTGGTTAATTTTCAAAATGAAACACTTCATTTTGACGGTTCAGAAAAATGACCGTTGGTGTGTTTGTTTATATCGAGTTTTATACCACATACATGGTATTATCTCATGCTGTTGCGAGTGTTTGTTTTCCTTCCTTCTGTTTTCTGTTTTTTTCTCTTGCAGTGTGTGTGCAGTGGAGGGTGTGACTGGCTGAGCTGGAACGAGGAGCACCTGAATCTCATCAGGTTATCAATCAGGCCTGAAAGACAGATCGAGCCTCACCTCCTTGCTTTGGATTTCTGTTTGGCCTTGCTGTTTTTTGAGTTCTCCTACACCAGCCCGTCCTCTATTGCCACCAACTGCCTTAAGCCTTTTATTTTGCTACAATTTAATTAAAACGTCTTAAAGACTGACTTTTGTTTCCGTGTTCTGCATTATGGGGTCCAAACCCTTAAACTCAAACGTAACACCACCAGCTTCATCACCACACTCTCTCCCAGACGTTGATGAGCTGGTCTCGTGTCGTCTTTGCCGAGGTATGGGAAAACATTCAAAAAGTATTTGGTCTCCACATCTGCAGCTAACCAGAACTTAATGTCAAATTTGTCTGGCTTATTCGCCATATATATAGTGTAAAGCGGCACCGTGCTTTGGTGGGGAACAGCTGCTTGTCCACAGTGATGCACGCCCCAGGTTTGTAGCAGGCAATGCTGTTGCTGACAAATCTCCACTTCATCTCTCAAGGTAAACTGTCATCAATTAAATTCTTGTCATTCAAAATATATTATTTTCCCGTACTTAGATTGTTCATTGTGGTTAGTTTGACTGAATATATACAGGGTAAACGATCGCTAGCTAGTTAAAGAACTTTGTCATCCAAGTTTAGCGTTAATTCGACAGTGTTGAATAACTTGACGGTAAAAAGCCGGCCAGTCACCTTGGTTAACACAGAGGATATCTTCATTCACTAAAATGATGGTTGCTGCCAGAGTCAGAGACGTGCAAGTTATGTTTGTATCATCATCATCCATAGCTATCTTTAGATGGGAGAGATTGGCTTCAGGCTGAGTCCTGCATCGGGCCACTTCATCTAAAACAGAATACTCATTCTAATTCTATATAACTAACTTAGTTATAAATAAATAGAATCGCCCTATTTAACGAGCTTAATGCGAAAAGCAGATGTATTAGTAAAACATAATGCAGAGTTTTGTTGTGCTAAGCTAAATGAAAATAATTGTGTTTATCAATAGATTTCATAATAGCCACAACTGAATAACAGAAAAACTGAGCGGGAACCAGAGAATGAGTGGAATTTACCCCCACAAACATGTGGCTGTGGTTTCCACACTAAGAAGGTTTTTTTAAACTTGACATCAAATTGTTGTGTGCACATTTTTGTTGTTGTGTCGTTTGCTTGAAATTACTTCAAAAGTTTCTGTACATCTTTAGCCTTCCAGCTCAGTCCCTGTCACCCCATTTCCTCGTACCACTATTGGCACTGGTCAAGGGCAAGGCCCTTCAAGCACTGCTGCTGCCTCCTGCTCTCCATCAGCATCTGCTGGACTTGTGCAGAGTCCTAAAAGGCCTGCTTTGAATTTGGCTATGGTAAATCTTAATTCTGTATGTGGACTGTGGATGCTGTAAGAAGGATGGGGAGGAGACCAAGCTAAAAGCCCGATTTGGTGGATGGCCAGATGTTGTGGCCAAGCTGGACATTTACCATTTCATGCGCCGGTTGGCATCAGGATGCACCAAGGATGCCCATCCCCTTTACCCCCATCTTCATGGCTCGTCTGTCCTGCTGCATATTTGAGTGGGATGCAGGTGATGTCGCCTTGCTGCGCCGGGTCAAGAAGGAACAGCGGAAACGGGAGGGGGTTCCTGGCATCATTGATGACCTTGTGAACCAGAACATTAGGAAGAGTGAGTTGGCACTCTACTGCAGAAGGAGGACAAGAGGAGAGAAGGAGATCTCAATGATTGACCTCCTTTTGCACAAGCTTATGGGGGAGAAGGGCAGTGACTTCCTTGGTGTGCCACTCCTGGACAGGGATAGGATGGCGAACATCTGGGAACAGGAGAAGAAGCATGCCAAGTGCATCCAGGATGAGCGAAGTGTTCCTCTCTACACAGTGACAGGATCATCCACCAAGGAGGGCATCATCCTCACCACCTACAGGTGTGCCAGGGGCTCAACGTCACTGGAGTCCTTCCACTGCCACCTGGCCAGGTTCATTCCAGGTCAGTTTCAAATAAGTATAACCTAGCTCTTTGACAAAGTATTTAGCATAAAACATTGTAACCTGACATTGTACAAATAGCTCCCTGTATGAATTTAAAATATGTTGTTTTTATTTTAAGGAACGAGTGCCAACAGTCTGAATTTTCAGCTGTACCTCCTGGAAGGCCTGAACAGGTGGAACCAGGACCGTGGTGCTGCGGCGCTGGCTGTCAAACCTCCCTCACTCCTCACCTACTCAGGGAACCTTTTGCGCTGTGTCAACACCTTCAGTGTCAAAGGGCTTGGAAGGAAACTTGCCCCCTCCTTCCAACCCCCTGCAGTGTATACTGGTGTGTGTGACTTTCCCATCATAATTAATGTTTTTATTTCATACCTTTTAGATATCATTACTGAGTGAGTTTGATAATAAAGTTTAACAGCTAACTCAGAGTAGGGCTATTGAAAATAATAATTTTTCCGATGCATCGCGATGCAGACATGAACGATTCTGCATCGATGCAGTGAGGGGACGTAATCGATTATTATTATTATTATATAATATAATATTAACGTTAATATAATTAACGTTAAACTTGGCAGGCCTCGTCTTTATTCCATAGACACAAGCGTAGCGAGCTAGATCACAACTGCAACAGCTTTATGGCAGCCGACGGTAACACTGAAGGGACAAATTACTGCAAAAAGCAATAGCAAAAAAACAAGGAACATGGCGGAGAGTGGCCAAATTCAAAAGCAGCCAATAAAAAAACGCTCCTGGTATGTTGAAAGCGGACATCTGGGCTCATTACGGATTTTACGAACTCACTGGAAAGCACGAACTTGACAAGACACACGCTGTGTGTAAGATATGTCGCTCAAAAAGTCAAATACCATGGAAATAACACCAATCTGAGAAACCACGTTAGCCGTTTCCACCCAGAGAAGCTAATGCCTGGTACTGCTACTGGAATAGCGGACCAAGCCCAACCAAAGATAGTTGTGGTCGCTTTCATAGCGAAGGATCTACGGCCTTTTTCGGTCATGGAGAACCCAGGGTTTCGCCACATGGTATAGACTTTGGAGCCACGGTATAAGCTACCATCACGCAGCCACTTCACAGAAAATGTTATACCTGCACTGTACAACGACACCAAAGCTAAGATAATAGCGTCAATGAGCCAGGCTAGTCGTGTAGCCATAACATGTGATTCATGGACTTCTGTCGTGACGGAGTCCTATTTAACAGTTAGGGCACATTACATAAGTGAGGACTGGCAGATTTTGTCTCGTGTTGCAAACAAGAGCCGTGTATGAATCTCACACGGGCGCTCATCTGGCAGAGCTACTATCTCATGTTGTTGATGAATGGCAGCTGTCAGACAAAGACATAGTACTGGTGACAGACAACGCGGCTAACATGATCGTTGCAACTCAAGTTGGGAAGTTCCCTCATGTCAAATGTTTTGCCCATGCACTTAAAGTGGCCACGCTCTCCAGGCTTCTGGGCAGAGTCGGAAAAATATCAACAATCACAAGCTTATAACTGATGCTGCCACAAGGTGGAACAGCGCATGCGACATGGTTGAGAGGTTCTTGGAACAACAGCACAACTATAAATTGCCCCAATGTACAGCAGGATAGGCGCTGTTTAAAAGAAAAAATGCTGCGCCACACAGTGCTGCTCCAGCTACTGTCCGGCCAAAGGTGCCCATTCAGAGGCAGTTATTTCCCCTGCCTGCACCTCTGCCTACAGCTGCTCCTGCCCTTGTAAACCCTACCCCTGCCCAAAGCCCCTTGTTGGTAATGTTTGCTGTCCCCTCTCCCAGGCCTATCACCCCTGCTGGCCCTCTTCCCTCTCCACCCCCTTCCCAGAGGCCCTACAATCGACAGGTGGACCATAATAAATGCAGCAAATGTCATCAGCCCTGCAACAAAGACCACAGGCAATTTCACGGTTACATTTATTGCCCCACTTCTGCAGGGATGCCACTGGAGCAGTGGCTGGAAGACATGAGGAAAAGGGCCGAGAAGTCTGTCTCTTCACATTTTAGTCTGTCCTTAGTAATTTAAAGATGAAAAATTGTTTAATTGAAGAATATGCAACTTTTTGATCTAAAAACAGTTACGTGGAATTCAAATAAGCAGTACAGCAAGTTTTTTCTTCTTTCTCTATTCCCTGAATTAAAGAACCTTTATATGTAAGGGGATGAGTCGGCCGGCCGTCCCGTCCATGTAAATACGCTGTAGACAGGGTCCGAAATTAACACCCGCGAAGCGCCAAATGCGGGTAGATTTTCCGTTTGGCGAGTACTTTTCAGAGGGCTATCCGCCACAGTGCGGATAAATGTTTTATCAAAAAGTCATAGAAACTATGCTGTAAGTATTTATTGCGTTTGCTGTAGCTGCAGCTACTTTTCCCTGCTCCTCTCTCTGCTGTCATGACTGTCTGTGAGCATCGCGGGACACGCTGAGACACACCAACATACACTGCAGCGCAAAAGCACGCACGCACGCACGCACACACACACCGGAGCGCCAGTCACAACACGCACCTGTTTACTTCTAGTGCTGAAGTGCTGGTAAAAAAATATGTTTGGCCGGTGAGTCAGAAAGTTAATTTCGGACCCTAGCTGTAGATACTGCAAGGAAAACATCGCCCACAGTGGGACTGGAGTGTCACACTCATTGTAGACAGTCATGACTCACAGAGTCTGCTGCAGGCCTCAAATCTCAAGTTCAGAGAAGTAAAATCTACAGCATTAGGCCGTGTTCACACTTGACTTCTTTTTTCAACTGCCAGCGCTTTTTTTTATATACAAGCCTATGGAAAAATTAAAAAGTATGATGCATTTTCAAAAAGCACTGCGCCCGACGCTTTTTGCAGTTGAATTATTTCAACTTTTCAGAAAAGCGCTGGGTGAAGTCAAGCGCCTTTCTGACAGCTGACCAATCAGGACGAGTAGTAACCTACGTCCCTAGTTACCTGTGCCCAAAAACTGCAAACTTCCACCAGATATGTGTGCATTGCGTGTCCGCTCCGGTCTGTTACGGCTCCGTGCACCCTCATCCGTCAACACCCACCGGCTGCGTTCTCAGTCTGCAGCACGGAGAGCACAGCCGGACAGCTGGAGTATGAAGACAAAGGAGTTTCCGCCGTAATTTTACAGATTCACTCGCGACAGCACAAGATAATACTTTGTTCGTGGTATAAAACTCAATAAAAACCTTATAAACAAACACACAAACGGTTGTTTTTCTGAACCGTCAAAACGGAGTGTTTTATTCGGATGTTTTAATGTTGTATCGGTATCTGACTTCCCGTCCCGTTAGTTCTTTTCTGTGCTAAATTGATGCGTTGTGCTCCGGCGCGGTTGCACCGTAGGCTAGAACCCGTTAAGGTTACAGAACACTCGCGCATAAGCGCTCAAAAAGCGCTGAAAGCAGCATTTTTTTCTGATAAAAGAAGTCCAGTGTGAACACGGCCTTAGTCTGTTTGAGGCTCCATGTCTAAAACACCAAATGTGTCATTATTCTAAAGGAAATGTCCTAAAAGAGCTGCTAGCTGTACTTATTTCAGTGGTGGATTGATCCACAATTGGTGATACTGGTGAGAATTTGTCATCTTCACAAAGGGTAAGTAGAGAGTAGCTTCCAGAGGGAGAAATCTGAAGCTGACTTACATTATTTTTTATCAGGTTATTTAGTTATTTTCAGAGGATATACTTGATACCTGCTACATTTTAATGTGAAATGTGCCTTTTACTTTAATGTTTTTTAATTGAAATATTTCAATAAATGTGTGCTTCTGCTCCAATTCTTTAATTTGACTTATTTCTTAGTAATTTGACACAGTAATATAAAAATATTACGATTACAACAATATTTGCTATTTTTTAGTAAGTAAAGTCTTATATCTGAAACAATTAGATGACTTATGTCAATACCACTTAACTTCTGAGAGCGAATGAACAAACAAACACAATATCACTTTCTTACACATTGTGAATGCTAAACAAAATCAAGTATTGATTTAATTCAACATAAATATGGATAATTGTTTTCTTATTTAAAATTACTTTTTCGTTTGTTTTGGTCCAGGCAGGGTTCGAACCCTCGTCCTTCGGATCCAATCTTCCCCTATTATCCCCCATATGAAAACTAGAAATATTCATCATTTTGAGTAATTTCTGAAATTTTATGAAAAATAATGACTTGGAGTAACTTTTGACTTGCAGAAGGGCCATTAAGAATTCTTCTTTCTTGCTCTTTTTTCTCTCATTTTCCTCCTTCCCCCTTCTTTCCTCTTTCTTCCCCACCCTATACAGTCTGCTGTTCCCCAGCTTCTGCCCCACCAACTGGAGTCAATGGACTTGTTCTGCCCAATGATCAAATCCCCTCCAGGGTAAAAACACAACTTAAGAAACACGAGTGCAAGGGAGTGCAGTCTTAAATAAGGAGTGGGCAGGTGAATTCAATCTAATTAATTAGTGACAGAGTGCAATCCAATCAAGGGGGAGAGGAGAGCGTGAGAAACCATGGCCCTTTCCGAATTGTCACTGTTCAGTATGCAGTACGTACTATTCAGTATGGAGTTTCAGTATACTGAACTTTCGTGGTCATTCAGTATGCATTTTTTGAGTCCGCGCAGTATACTGAACATTAAAGTATGGATACTAACTTCCGGGTTTCATGCAGTATGGATCGGATGCGTGCTTTCAGGAAATTAATTGTCTTTTACCACCCACAATGCTGTGCGAAATTAAACGTAAATCGTCACGTCACGTGCGCTTCCAAATCAAAACAAATGAGCGTGGATTAATTTAATCAATTTTTAATCTTAATTTAAAGTCCCGACTGAAATCACTTCTTTAAATTAACAACAGACAATATAACAAATATCTGCATTATTATAAAACCTTTCCCCCTCTATTCAAATAATGATTTAACTATTTAAATGTGTCTTTATTGGTTTATTTTATATTCTTTATATTACTGTCTTTCATTTGTATTTTTCTTTATGTACTGTATGTTATTTAATCTTTTACTTGATTTACTTTGTGATATTGTTTTTTGTTTACCTGACTGTATATGCGCATTACTCTTCTTGAGTAAAGCTAAACAAAAAAACAAAAAAAAACAACTGGTGGATGCGGCCGGTTCGAGAAACGTAAATGACGTAATTTCCATACTGAATGAATCAGAAGAAGTAGGCACAAATATCTGCCTACTGTGTGCATACTGAATAGTAGGTACTAACAGTATGCAGCACGGATAGTACGTACTGCATACTGCCTACTGAAAGATTGAGTATGTACTTGGCAATTCGGATACGGCCCAGGGGTGCGTTCGAATTGTCCCTCCTATCTCCTTTCACTATCCACTTTACCTTAACCCCAGAAGCATTTAAGTGGAGGCCATGATAAGAGCCGTTCGAATTCTCTAAAAGTTAAGGGAAGGTGGGTCAATGCTTCCTTTATAACCTCCTTTAGCATAGGATACACTGGACCATCCTTTACCAAAGGAGATGAGATATGACGCCTCACAATTCCTTGCGGCCGCAACATTTAAAGCGAGTCGTGCATCCGACCGTTCACGGAAATGAACGATGATCGTAAAGTGACACAGATCATGTAAAGGATAAAAAGATAAGAGACATTTTTATCAGATCATGTTTTAGTCAACGTATTTCATTCACTTAAGAATGCTTTGTGCAGTTTTACATTTGTATTCTTAAAACATTATGTGTAGGTTATATCTTGCATTAATGTGACAATTGATTTCATACAGTCATATTTATGTTGATGTTGATTTCTGATTGGACAGGAAGGGGATGGTTTCACTTTTGTTACTTGTAGCCTGGTAGTCTATATTTCTTTTATTTCAATCCCAACCTTGTGGTAATTAGGATTATTTCACCGGTAAGAAGCCACAGGGGAAAGTTTTTTAGATGCGTTTTTTGTAGTCCATTTTCGGAACATTGTAGTTTCAACACGGCAGACCCACGTCATTAACCTCCGCCGGCCCGTCACATTTAATGACGTCGCCTAGTGGAAATGTGGTCGGATTGTCAGAGCAACGAGATCACCTTTCCCTAAGTCCTTTATGAATTCTCCTAACATCCTTCCTTAACCTCATGACGTTTTCGCAGGGTTAAGGTAAAGTGGATAGTGAAAGGAGATAGGAGGGACAATTCGAACGCACCCCAGGAAGTGTACTAAAGGAGGTGCAGTAGGAAAAGAGAGGAAGTGAGAGGAAACAAAATAGTGAACAAATGGTGATCTTTACTACAGTTTTATAGTAATGTTTTATAAATGTAATTAATGTTGTTAATTTTATTGTTATTAGTGTTATCAATGTTATTAATATGAATGTTTTATAAATCAACTGAATAAACTTGTTTTGATGAATTGATGTAAAGTTGTACGTCGTCATTTATTAGGTAGGCCCAAGGGGCAACCTCCGGTCTCGAAAAATGAAGCCTATGCGGAAGTACAAAAAACTGCAGTTCCTCGAGGTTCCGCTTGAGGCTGGCTGCAGAAGCGCCGGAAGTGCCATAAGCCCACAGCCAAAAAAGCCCGTTTTTACCACAGGAATCAACATGTTTACAGCCTGGTTCAAAAAACGAGATGTATCTGAGAAGTTGACGGCCCCTTATCCTCACACTGTGGGGGGGGGGTGAATTTTTTTATAACTCATCGGATTTTATTCTATTAAGGAAAACGACTATGCCCATATTTGGTTGTGTCAGATTTGATTGACAGCTCTGCGCGCTGCATCTGTCTGTCAGGTCAGCAGGTCAGGAGGCTAACAGCTTGATCTGTCTGATTTCTCCTCTTTCTTACTTCGTTTGGAGAGTTTGTTTAACACATATCTGACAACATACATGGCTTGCTGTGCGGTTAACAGACCATCCAACAAGTTGATGCTTCAGTTTTCTTCGGTAAGTGATAAAGTAGTGTTATATTTACTGCTTACTCGTGTTTATATTTACGGACCTAGCTTGTTTAGCGTTAGCTTGTAAACCAGTCGGCTAACTGTGTAGCTCATTATTTACATTATTTACATTATTTACATTATTTACATTATTTACGGTCAATGGTTTAGAAATGTTTGTTGTTAAGATGTTGTTGTTGAAAATAGTGAGTTTGTGTGATGTTAGAAGCTAAAGGTTCACCTCGGTGGTTATCTGACGTTATGATGAATGTTATACTCCACGATACGTAAATGTGGACATTAAAAAACAAACTTTGTGTAGTAATTATCCGTCAGTAACATAAACTGAACTGAACCTAATCTGCTGTGTAGGTTATAGAGGATGACATTAACGTTACATGGTTGATGTAGTGTCTTAAGGTTTGAGCAAACTATTAACAAATAAAAAAAACTTCACTTTGTAAGAGCATCTGTAACCATTAAGAACTATATTAATAACCATATTAATTTTCACTGAACTCATACACAGAATATAGCTGTAGAAATATAAAATATAAATAACATATGGAATGAAAATAAGATATAAAGCACATAGATATAAAGTATAAGAAATAGTTTGAAGAATACAGCCATGTACTGAGCTCATGTTAATAATAAATGAGTTACTGTATGTTCTGTACTAAAGCACAGAGAGTTGGGACCTGTTAATGATTGAAATAATTCAGGTTATATTTGTTTCATGTTAAGATGAAGTACTATCCACAATAAACTGCTTAATTTTTCCTCACAAAATCTGAGACAATTTGATGTGGAATATCATTGTGTGAGTGAGAGAGCTGAAAACAGCATGATTACAATAATGTTTATCTTCTTAACTTTGAATAGATGTTGATTACCTGAATACTGGACCTTTGTTGTCTGGGTAGTACACTGTTGAATTTATAAATGTGCTCTTACACACAGATGAATACAGAAAAATAGATGAGAACAAAAAAAATGATTTAATGAATAACTGATTTTTTCTCTCTTTCTTTGCCATCCTGAAGACCCCTCACTAAAAGTCCATGTTCTCCTGGATCCATGTCACATGCTCAAGCTTCTTCTGAATGACTTTTCAACAGTTGAAGTTCTGGTGAGAGAAGATGGCCAGCAGATAAGACAGCAGTACATGAAGGAGCTCCACAAGCTTCAGGAGGAGGGGGAGGGTTTGCACCTTGGAAGACTGTATTCATGCTGTTCAAATAAAACTAGATCTCCTCCAAACAACTTGCAATCAAACTATTTTCTTCCCATTTTAAAACCCTTTGTCCAGTTTAGATGGGAGAAGTTGATATTATGTGATATTGATCTGGGAAGACTACATTTCTAAATCATTTTTAACTGTGTTTTTATTCACAAGTTATTGATCTTATTTACTCTCCACGTATCTTGATTTAAGAATGGGGCTGTGTTTAAGGGCAAATTTTTGCAATGACTCTGTTCCATCCCACTTTCAGAAATGAACTACATTAGTATTTATCAAAAGAATAAGAAGTTGTGTAAAAGTAGACTTCCTTCCCTAAGCTATTGAGTTGAGCATTAATCTGAAATGTATACTCATAAGTAGACATAAAGGAGTGCATTTATATAGAAATATTTATTTAATCTGAAAAACAACATTAAAAAAGTCTGTTTTTACAGCAGAGATGAACATGTTTACAGCTTGGTACAAAACAAACAAATAGGTGTGATTAGCTCATGTCTCGATGGACACACACTGTACGGGGGGGTGAATGTTTTGATGACTCATCAGTTTTGATTTGATGAAGGATAAGAATTATTCACAATAAGGTGTGTAGCTGACCAGCTTGACAGGTGGGCGCGGTGTAACGGTTTGTCAAAAGGCTTAAAACCCGTCTCAGCTCTCAGTCTGTGGGTGACATCACTCAGGCCATCCGGGGGAGACCTCCCTCACAGCAAGCTGTTGAAGAGAAGCAACCGAAGTCCACCCCAGAAGAACCAACAAATACAGATGTTGTTGAAGCTCAGGTTTCTTCCTCTGTCTCTGCAGCTCTCTGGGCACCTCGACGGACCAGTCACCCATAATCCACACTGTGTCTATAGGAGAAATACAAAGGTGTTCAATTAATGCCTCAGACAAGACAAAATGTACAGTTAACTACATGTGACAGCTCAGGGTGTTTTTTTGTTATGAGCCACATCTGCAGGAATAATATTGAACAAGGTAGCTGCAACTCATCATAATAGATGCCAGTCTTAAACACTATTTTTTCTAATACTTAAAGTTTTTGGTGTGAAGCTGATACTGTCCACAGACTCCATGACTTCACGGGGTTCAATAGAAAACAAATGTCTTATAATAAATACTAAATAATTATTTTTCAATTGTCATGTTCACCTCATCGCATCAGTAGATATAAGACACAGACATTCCTCGTTGTCAGAACAGTAACATGAACTGTATGCTTTGTAATATTGATTTCTTCTGGAAGTCTCATATTTATTTACAGTTTATAGATAAAACTTTGTTAATGTATTTCTCTGCTAACACTGACAAAGTCTAACTTCTCTAACAAATAACTCATAAACATAATTGTATATTTAAAAAAGTGTAGTTTTAAGACTTTAATTAAATATTTGTGTTGAATATAATTCGTTTTAACTGTGTTGTAGAAAAGTTAAATGTTAACTTACTGTTTGTAGAGTTTTCTCAGGATGAGCAGGAATAGTTGATGATAGCAGCCTAGCTGTTAGCTATGCTGTCAAGTGGACTGCTAACGGTGAGCTGAATGGGCGGAGCTAAGTCCCGCCGGTCCCGCCTTACTGCTGTTGCTAGGTTGATCCGAAGTTAGGTTGAGACTGCAAATCCAATATGGATGCGGCCGTCGATTGGACTCATTTTCTGTCACAGACGGGTCAGGGTTCGTCCAGTAATATTTACAGTCTATGGGTAGGCCTCAATACCAGTGTTTTAATAAAATGGGACTTGGATGATATTTGATGACAATTATCCTTGCTGTAGATAAAGCAGGATATGTATTTTTGATGTGTTAAGTAATTTTCTGTGGTTGAAAAGCCATTGAAACGTTGATTTTTAGTTATGATTTCAACGTTGTTTCAATATTAATGAAGGGGGCAAAAGTGACGTTGATACAACATCAGATTTCAATGTTGATTCAACGATATTAACGTTGACACATTAACGTTAATTAAACGTTGTTTTAATGTGACTTTTATAGTTGTTACAGCGTTTAATGTTAATACAGGTGTTTTACTATATTGTAGTTTGTGTAGTGAAATATATCAATTACATTCACTGCATCATAACAAGGGTATTATTATAATCAGAGATGTTGCTGTGACACTATGGTTGTGAGGAGTGTAGTTCTTTTCCATGTTTCTTCTTAAAAGCTTTATATGTGATTTTTTGATCCAGCAGATGTCGCCCTTGAGCACCAGAATGAAACCAAAACAACTTGTGCTGCATTGCTGTGTTAGCATGCTAATGATAGTGATCTTTATTATGCTCGTATCTTCACACTGCATGTAAATTTACCTGAAATGAGCGTGATCTAGAAACACAGTTAAGCAGTGAGTACAGTATGTTATTCTTCTTTTCTCTAGTCCCTCAATTAAACAACTTTTATACACGAGGGGAGGAGCCAGCCGGCCAACAAACTGAAAATATAACTCTGAAAACATCACAGACAGTGGGACTCTGGTGTTACACCCATTGTAGACAGTCATGACTCACAGAGTTATTTTCAGAGGATATACTTGATTTATATTATATTTAAGTGTGAAAAATCATATAAAGCCTTTAAAAAGAGGTTGCTATCATACCAACTTGTGTGTTCTACATGAGCATACACCATCGTTTCACACTCAGGTAGCTCATGGTAAGTCTACCTTGGATAGTTAACTTATGATATACTTAATTCGTGCTTGCTTGAACCACACTGTTGAGCCCTATAGTATGAGCACTTACAGAGGCTGCCTGATGCCAGACCCTGGTAAATGTAAATGTATACAGTGGGGCCTGCACAATGACATTTCAACGTATGCACAAGGACGATTACAGAGTGATAAAGGAACAGCACACCAACACTTTACAGCCTACAACACCAAAACTCGGATAAAACACAAAGCCAGACAACTTCCACCAGCTAAATATTGGGAGCAGTGTACAAGTATTAAGGGGGGGGGGGGATTTGAAATATCAAAGCATGATTTTTATGCTGTATTAGTAGAGCATAATAATGAAACTTATTATTAATTAATTATTAATTATCTGTGTGTGTTATTTTAATAAAAGGTTTCGAAGCCGTTACGTTAACCGTGAGAAAATCTCGTAAAGGTACATTACAGATTGGACGAAAAATGCGACTCCGGTGGGACTCGAACCCACAACCTTTGAATCACTCCTCAAGTGTCTGACTAGAAGTCCAATGCGCTATCCATTGCGCCACGGAGCCACCTGTTGCACTTGCTAGCGCTTAGCATATTTAACCTTGTTATATGAAGTCAATCAGCTACTGGCTAGAGTTATGATAAGAGTTTTGATATTTAAACCACGACTTTATATCACGGCGTCACAATTGTTCACTAAGCCGTCAAAGAAGTTGGCAACCGAACACCTCCTTTCCGTTCGAGCCACTTATTTAAATATTATATGGATGGTTGTGGTTGCTTATTTTTTTAAATGTTTAGCGGTGTGTGTCGGTCTCTTTTACTTGCCTTTTGATGACTGAAGCTCCAGGATAGAAGCTGAAAACTGAAGCGTATTCTTTTGATAACACTCACTGTGTCAAGCAGTAAACGCAAACCCGTGACGACTTCCTCTTTGGCTGTGTATGCCTTCAAAATAAAAGCACAAATGTGTGAACGCGTCAACTATTAAAAGTCATCTTTACTTGTTGGCCTTGATTTTTTCTTTCTCTGCAAAGGAAAACTGCAGGGAGATAATACATTGAAGAGACACCAAAGAGACATATTCAAGATGGATTCGAACCAGCGCCGACAGAACAAAGACTTAATGTTGAACGATCATGTGGCGCCCCCTATCGTCCTAATTCATCCATCACTCCATCTGTTTAGTGTAGAGATTAAGTAAAAACAAATATACTCCACTTCGGCTGTAACATTAAACTGGCTTTATATCTAAAAGGTCTCTGCTATGATTTTAGAGTGACACAGTAAGTAGACATAGCATAGCTTAGACACAGATTGACACACAATAGGCCTACATCATTTAATTAAACAGTGAATTAGTTTAAAATGTGCCTGCGTAAGAATAGTTAGTAGGCTAAAGAAGGTCTCGTTGATATGCGATGTTTTTTTGTTTTTTTTTTTACTGTTTTTTGTTTGAGTAACTTGATATAGGAGTTTTTGATGCCTGGTCTTATTTTTTGCAGACTGTTGCTGATGGATCTGTTGGAGCAGATATATTTTATCCTGGAAAAACAAACAAACCGGAAGTCGTTGTGGAGATTTCGTTTTTATGACCAAAGGCCAAATTTGTTTCTGGGATTATTATCGTAATTGACTGCCTGACCGTCGCCATTATAAGACTCCCTGAGTGAATCGCACAGTTAACATATTTTTTAATATACATGTTGCGTGTGGTTTATTTGGACGTCCCCGTAATCAGCTAATGGGTTAGGGTTAGGGTTAGGGTTAGGGTTACGCCATAAATGTACGTGTGTTCAAATCATTTTTCCATTTTCGCTCTCAGAAGAGCCCGGATAGCTCAGTCGGTAGAGCATCAGACTTTTAATCTGAGGGTCCAGGGTTCAAGTCCCTGTTCGGGCGTCAGTCTTTTTGTGATCCAGACAAGCTCAACATTGGAGCCCAGTGGTAACAAAACGTCTCTTTTCATCCCACGTCGTCAGATAATTTACTCTGTGAACACTTCTTTGGCGTCTCGTTCAGCGTTTGTTTTCTTCGTGTTAAAGGCTGAATCAGACGGTAATTTGATAAGTAAAAGTAGGCCTATTGAACAGAAGATCGTAGCCTAAAGGTTATAATTTTCCACACGGGTCTCGAACTCGAGCTCTTGTCTCCTTATGGATATTTAGAGAAACCGTGATTAAAATCAAACATGACTTTCACGATGCTACTTATTTGTCAGTAGTCTATTTTGAGGAAGTTGGGAGAAATAATTCCAATCATCAAAAAAGTTACTTTTATTTAGGTATCGTCCTATAGGCCTAAATCTAAGAACCAGAGAAAACATATCTGTGCTTTGGTGTGGTAATTTTCCCCTACCTGTAAATCCACTTTATCTACTTAATGTTAATGGCCTTGTGCACATGCACAGCTAAAGGGGGCACACTATGTGCTCTCTTTGTTTCTTTGTTGGAGAAAAGGTCATCGTTGGCCCCCTGGTCACGTTGTTGCGGGAACAAGCAATAAACTACAGAAAAACTATGTATCCTACGCTTGAGCAAACAAGCCTGTGCTTGTAGGAGTGCAGTTTGCAGCTCTGTTGCTCTCTAGTCAAAGCCAAGCACACTAACAAAACTATAGATGTTGGTACAGTTCTTGGTGTAGGCTACATGATATTACAGCAGATTTAAAAATGTTTTATATCCAGCACACTTTGTTTGTCAGATGGTCTTTAGTTGTAGTTTGGTGTGTTGCCTTGATGACTGAGACGTCCACTCTACAAGCAGAAGACAAACAGTCACGTCAGTCTGCTGGTGAGTACATTTTACTGGTGACATAGTTTACTTGGCAGAGGTGTTTTTTTTTTGTTTTTTTTATAGTGAAGTCTTTTAATAAAAATAAAAAAAGGCTTTTCAATCTTCATATCCTTTTTTGATAAACTGAAATTGCTATGCTACATGATTGAATTAAGATTATATTCCCGAAAGATTAGCCTATACTGACATGATGATTTTGTATATGCACATGAAGTAAATCATTACTCTGACAGGGATCCAAACATAACCTAGTTCATGACTGTGCAGTCTTTGTTAAGTACGGAGTCCTTTTATCACTGTGTAAGACCTAAAACAAAGTTTTTCTTGTTAAAGAGAAAGTAAATACAGGAAGTTGAGGTTCCTGGCCTATTGATTTTTTAAGTACTCATCCTAAACTAGCAAAGTGCCTTTTGTCTCTGCATTTTTCCTGTCCAAAAAACAGAGCACCAGAGAGGACCTCTGTGTATACTGACTGATGATTATAGCAGCCAAACGGACTTGAGTGGATTCCCGAAATGTAAACTTTGAAAACAAAAACACTGGCTCACTTCCTTTTAAACACAACTGAAAAATATTTAGAGATACAATTTCAAGCAAACATGTAACTCAACATTTACTTCTAAACGAGGTAAGTAAATAAAAAATCAGCCTCAAATAAATGAAAAAATATAGGCAGACTGGTATGCATGAATGTATGAGTGCATGTAAAGCATTCCAAACACAAACTTTAACATGTTTTGGTATTTCTTCTGAGGTAGTAACAGAGGCGTTTTTTTTGTTTGTGCATGTCAGACTGTGTGTGTATGTGGACCTTATGTAATGGACTGGGACACCAATATTACAGTGTCCTGGAAACAATAGGAACTGTTAGAACCCTCCCTCTTTTTCAATTGATTTGAGAACTATATTATGACTTTATTCGTATACATCTTTATTTTCGTTAAATATGACTTTATTCTAGAGAGATAACCTCTTCATTCTTTTACAACTTTTTTCTTGAAATAATTAAATTTGAGTAATTCTGACTTCTTTCAATATTAAGACTTTATTCTTGCAATTATACACTTTTCTTCTCGTACAACATTGTTTTTCTCGAAATAGTACAACTTTTTAGTCTCTTACACTTTTATTTGTGTGATATAACTTTATTCCCATAATATCAGAAATTTATTCTTAAAATCTCAGATTGAAAAATGCAGCCTTAATGTTTTGAAATGTTTTTTTCCCCATGTATTTCTTTGCCCTTGTAAAGCACTTCAAATTGCATAGCTTCTGAAGACTATATATGAGTAAACTGTCCTTTACTTCTTTGTTCAGCGCATAAGGACGCCAGGCTGGTGGACGGTGCCGGCAAGTGCTCTGGCAGGCTGGAGATGAAGTGTCAAGGAGAGTGGAGAGCTCTGAACATCAGGAACACAGGCAGACAGCACAGTTTCTGGTATGCAGAAGTCGCATGCAAGCAGATGGGTTGTGGCTCTACAGTTTCAATAACACAAAGCACCAACGTGACAAATCTACCAGCATGGGAGGTTGACTTCGTGTGCAAGGGCTCTGAGTCCACCCTGAAGGAGTGCAGAAATCACAGAACACGAGGTATGCAGAGGAGAGTAAACTCTACCTACAGTCTGCAGGTGATCTGCTCAGGTAAAACAAACACGTGTTTAAAATCATTTGGTATGTCAGTTATGTCAAACATTTTAAATGTATCATTACCTTTTAATTTACATTCTTTTTTTAGACAAAGTTCTTCCCAAAATCTTATCACAGTTTATTTGTAATACCTTTCAGAGACCTGTAAGGGTACTGAAAACATTTGTATTAAGCCTTTTAACATTGTGAGTCTGCAACAGCGCTGTAACAAAGCTCTCTGCCCTCACTATGCCTTTGTGCTATAATGTTAGCCCCTTTTTACATTGCCAGTTCAAGGCAGGAGTTTTAAGCCCCTGTTACATCTCTGCATGCCGCTGCATCTTATTCTTCTCTTTGTTTTCAGAGTCTTTGAGGCTTGTCGGGGATTCAGAAATCTGCTCAGGAGGTGCAGAGGTGAAGTCTGACCAGGGTTGGGATTCAGTGTGTGAGGACAGCTTCGACTCTGAGACTCAAAAGATGTTCTGCAGGGAGCTTGGCTGTGGTCCTCCACAGAACTTTCGTCGGAGGTCACCAAAAATAAATCCCTCCTTATTCAAACAGTTCCAGTGTAAAGGCAACGAGTCCCGTCTGGAGGACTGTGTCAGTTTCATGAAAGAGGAATGCAGACAAGCCGCTGGAATAACATGCTCTAGTATGTATGCACTTATCATCATTTTATCCCCTTTTACAGCATTAATGCAAACGTATAACAGAGGTATCTACACAAAGGGTTGCATGTGTAGGCTACCTACAAACTCTTGATATTGATAGCAAAGCCCTGACAGCTGAACTTTGATGACATATAATGTGTGTATTTTACTTCTTTAATCCAAATTTGTCAGCTGACATTGTGAAACTTTGTGAAAGCTTCCATGAAGAAGTACGTGTTAACACTCTTGTCTCTGAGCAGAAGAGACCGATCTGAGGCTAGTGGGAGGAGAGACTCTCTGTCAAGGCACACTGGAGGGAAAGCAGGCTGCAGAGTGGAGGCCTCTGGAGGATGGCTGGAATTCCTTGAAACCAGAACACTTTGCCAAGGTTTGTGGGAAGATGGGATGTGGAGGTTTCATCTCAGTCTCAAGGAACTATCTTCCAGAGCTTCGACCTGTGTGGCTGACTGACTGTGAGACGAGTTCCTCATTTTGTAAGTCATGGAGGGGGACTAGTTCAAACTTAGTCCTGGCTGTGACTTGTGAAGGTAATGGTTAAATGTATCTCTGTGTCTATTTGTCTATCCTTTTGTCCATACTCTATGATAGATCATTATTTACTTTGTTACTATAACAGAACTCAGAGCAATATGGCAAATGAAGGTAACGTGATTATAACTCCAACTCTATATACCCTATTATTTTACCCCAGACTGAATGAAGTATGCTCAGCCTTTTGGTTTCCAAAGTCAAGCCAAAGCCGATAAAACTAGTACTTTTTTAATGGCCACCAGGGGGAAGTTCCTCTGGTTTTAAAAACAAGTCTGATTATATAAGTCTATGAGATAATGAGCCTACTACGTACATGATGTATTATTTTACCTCACAGTTTCCTCATCAGTAATTGGTTTCCATCGCTATCTTTAAATCTTCTGAAATCTTCTGAAAAGCCTGATGTTCACTTAGTAAACGATTGTCTGATTTTTAGTAAAACGGACCGTGAAGTAGATTATACTTTACATGGGGCGGCTGTGGCTCAGCTGGTAGAGTCGTCGTTCGTTCGATCCCCAGCTCCTGCAGCAACATGTCCAACGTGCCCTTAGGCAAGACACGCTCCAGCTGCTTCATCGGCGGCATGTGAATCTCTACGAATAAAGCACCTTAGCATAACTTGTACATTGTTGTTAGGCAGATCATAGGATGGATAGAGTTCTGGATCAGTGACAATGTTTCCTGCCTCCACATCATAAAACCTCCGCTCTAGCGGTGCATTGGTTATAAAGACTAGTCAATCAGCTGTGACTGCTGCAGTCATTCTTTAGATTAAAAAGCGAGTTGCGTATCTTCTAATCGATGGAAATATGATCAATCTCACACTAACCTTGTTAGCTTTCTCTTGTCATTTATTGTTTGTACCTGCACTCATTAGTATATTATTGATTTCTGCTTTTCTATTAGACCAGTGGTGAGTTTAAGTTTGGTTTCCAATTCATTTAATTACTGTTTAAACTAATGGGTGTGATCTGCTTTTAATTTCAAAACCTTATGTTTACAAGGTTAAAGGATTTGTTTTTTGTAATCCAGGTTACAGTTAAAGACGACTGTGTTTAACTGATGATGATGAGCTGATTTAGAACTGCTCTGTTAACAGTGAAGACGTCTTCCACTTGACTTCCCCCTTCCTCCACAGAGGATACGACGCTCGTGAAAGGACCCAACAGATGCTCAGGAAAACTACAAGTGAGGTCCGGTCAGTCGTGGCATCCAGTATGTTATTCTTTCTTCAGCTTGGAGGCGGCACTCGTTACCTGTAGAGACCTGAAGTGTGGTTTCCCTGAGAACGACAGGAGTATTAACTTCACCAGAAGTCCTGTGTTCAACTGTGCAGGAACAGAGAAGCATCTGAGGGATTGTCCCTCCACGCCGATCAGCGCCACGGAGGAGATGCTGCAGGAATGTGATGAAGTCTCCTTGACCTGCACAGGTAATAATCAAGGTTCTTTTTTATTACTCTGTATTTTGCTAAAACAGAAGGAATAAAATAAGACAAAAATGTAAACAACTAATAGTTAATACGTGGATTATTTGATATTGTGCCCTTGCAACAATAGGCAAATTTACAAATGTTAAGCAGGACATTGGATTAGAGGTTGTTATTGTTTTTATTGGGATGAAATGCTCTTTATGACTTGTTGCAAGAAGGAAGCTGGTTTATAGACAATATTATCCTATTAAAAGATTTTACAAAAAATTTATAGTTTGCACTCAGGGGCCCTGGATTTTAGTGTGGAAAGAGTTCTTGTTTCCTTTCATAGCACTGTAATCCAAATAGTATTGACCAATCACATGTCACATATTAGGTGTATGCAGGAAAGCCGTCTGTATGGAAAGTCAGAATGTCAGTAATCAGACGATGATTTATTTCTCTCTATAAAGCAAGTGCAGCTAACAATCCGTGCTAGATCAAAAGTTTTAACTTGAGCCACAGCTCTGCTTGACGCTGTGTCATGAAAGCAATCAGCGTTTAGGTTTCCTTTAGGTCAGAAATGATCGATTCCAGCCTCCAGTCAACAAACAAATGCTTTCTTTTCTTCTCCTCTTGAGGGCAGACCTGACAAAGCATGCATTTTAATTTTTTTAGAAATCTGCATCATGATGTTATTTCAGCAAACTTAAGAACCATTAAATGAAAGTAAATCACATTTTCTTGGCCCTCATAACGCTGAAATAAGCAAAGAGTGAAGCCTCTGTGAAAATGACTAGAAATAGTTCAAATGAATCTTTGCACGAACAGAGAAATCGGCAATTCTATGGGGGATGCACTGAACCAGGAAAATGACCAGTTATTGTACAGCCGTAACTTGAGGGCTGAATTTTGCTTTGCTTTCGATCGGAGCACATTAAATAGTTCTCAAGTTGCTCATTGGACTGTAAACATTGCAGCACAGATATTTAAGTATGCCCATCGTTCCCGGAAGAATGTTTCGTCGTGAGTCAAAAGCCAATGAAACCTCACGATCAGTTAGAAAAAAACCTGCCTGTCCCAGACAATGACTGTACAGACTCGGTCTCCAAATGTCAGCGCCCATCATGGGACCTCTGTGTGGCTCTGTGAATGTGGAGAACATCTGAGCTGTTGAAGAAGAAAAATCAAATACAAATCTGATGCTATGTCAAATATTGTTTTCATCAGGTAAGAACACAGTCTTTGTGCATTATTTGCAAATAATCTAAGTTGTCTTGTTTTTCTTCTTTTTTAGAACTTCCACCAGCACCATACATCAACATTCACAATGTGCAAGGATCAGAATTTGTGTCTACATATCCGCCAAAGGTTTTCAAGGGCCATCGCTTTGCCATCTCTTGCACCGTGGATTCACCTTACAGCGTCCTTTCCATCCGCCTGAAATCTCACATTGGCACTGATCACCCCAACGAGTGGATCCAGTCACCTCACGACAAGAAAGCCGTCTTCATCTTTCCTGTTGCTGAGGATGCACACCAGGGAACCTACCAGTGCGATTACAACTTAAATTTCAGTTCAGACATTTTCTCACAGCCGAAGTTTATCTCCGTTCAAGTGGAAGGTAAAAACCTCCATTTTATCAGTGCAGCATATTAGTGTCCAGTTCGTTTCCATGGAGGCAGTGGAGGGTAGTATAAATAAATAAAAAAGAAAATAAATCTGTAAAGTATTTGGAAAAGACAGGAGGAGTTTATCTAGGACTTAATTAATGGATACAAAGATTAGTACGTGTAAAGAGAGTATGGGAATTAATGTGAATTCAAACTTTGATATAAAGAGAAAACAAATATTACGGGATAACTGTATGGCTGTTTTCAAAACCACATACTATACTACTAGTACATACTGATTTGGCCAAAATGCAGTATGCAGAATGCAGTATGCGAACAACTGCGAGATCCGCAGTATGCCAAAAATACCAGGATGTCATACTGATTCTGGAAAAATGTACAGTATGCATCAGACCAGTCTATCTCGCGTACTGTTTCCCACAATGCAAAGTGCCAGGTCAGAGATCAAAATGCCAGAGTGCAGCTGTTTGAACTTGTCGGTGGCGGTGACTGAATATCTTGCCACATTATGAACCAATAACAAATATGACATGTTCATATATTTAGTCTTACCACCTCAGATTTTCCTGCTTTGTAGACTGTACAGTGCCACAGCTGGACCAGCAGCTGCAGTTACAGGGTCCTTGGCTCGCTCTATTATTACATATTATTCACAGCTGAGTAAAAGTTAAACCTGAATGTCTGAAAAGTATACTACAACTTTAATAGCATGCCAATCATATTTCAACCCAGGGCATTGTGTATAAATGACAGAAGATATGAGAGATTGTTTTATTTTAATTATGTTAATTACCTCCAGATGGGCTGTTGTTTATTTCAGCATTCCTGGACCGGAAACCAGTTTAACCGTGCCGAGCTTACTGCAAAATAACCCACGACTGGCAGTCATACTACATACTACTGTTGAACTCAGTATGCAGTATACACTATATATACAATATACTGCATACTGATTTAGATAGTAGTATGCGGTTTCGAAAACTGTGTTTTCTGCTAATGTATTATTTTATTTATTAACTACGCTGTAAATCAACCGGCTTTTGGCAAGTCGTCATTGTGAAATAAGGAATTGAAAAAACAAGATAAATGATTTATTTTAAAGAAGGCATATATTTAAATGTTCTGTCAAAACTTGTTAACATCTGTTTGTAAAAAAAGTTCTTAATGTTCCCACAAGATAATTATGTGAGATATTATTGTGACTGATGATTGATTCACAGAGCTGAACAACGTCCGGCTGGTGAATGAGGAGACGGAGTGTGCTGGTAGACTGGAGCTGGAGGACGAGGGCGAGTGGAGGCCCGTGAGCCATCGTCACTCCTGGAGTCTGAAGGAGGCGGCTGTGGTGTGCAGGCAGCTCGACTGCGGCTCCGCTGTCTCCACCCGCAGAGTGGAGCGATCCGCTGGACTTCAGCACGCGTGGCGCTTTTATTCTGACTGCGACGGCTCTGAACGTGCTCTGACGGACTGTGGGACGGTGAAGAAGTGGCCGTCCTCTTCCGCTGTCCAAGTCGTCTGTTCAGGTGAGAAACACTCAGCTGATGATGAAACTGAAATATAGCATTAACAAGACTTCTGTTGTTACAAATGTTAGTGGGTTTACAACTCTTAAAAAACAGGCGCTGCTTCATAACACGTTTGGAACGCACTTTTAAACTCTTCAATCTTTTGCCCTTCTGCATTATACAAACATTTTAATCAGCTCTGCTCACATCTCTAATGTTTCTGCATCTTTTTTTTTTCCTGCAGGAATCCTCCTTCAACCGAACATTTCTCTCTTCTATACGATGCGTGAATTGTCAGACTATCAGCCGCGGAACATTTTGCTTTCCAAAGGCCACGGCTTCAGCGTCACCTGCTCTGTGAAGCCACAATACCCCGGAGGCTACTTCAGCATCCGCTTCAACCAAGCTATCAGCATCTCCCAACCAGCTGTCAATCACACGGCACACTTCATGTTTCCAGCAGCAGACGAGGCTCACACAGGGACCTACAGCTGTGTTTATGTAAACTTTGTCTTCAGTCACAACTTCTCTTCTGAGAGTCAGAGCTTATCCGTCAAGGTGGAAGGTAGATCATCCCGTTAATGTTAACATATTTATTTAACTTGTGTTATTTGTCTGAACTAACCTCTGTGTTTTCTAGCAGAGTTCCTGGAGGTGAAGTTGGTTGATGGCGTGCTCAGAGAGGATGACAGCGAGTTCTGTGCCGGCAGACTGTTTGTGAAATACTTGAACTCGCTTCTGCTCCTGAGCGCAGAGACGACAGTGTGGGACATGAAACATGCGTCTTTGGTGTGCAGACAGCTCGGCTGCGGCTCTGCAATTTCAACCAAAGACATCAAACTTCCCAAAAAAGAATTGATGGCACGTTTCTTCTCCGACTGTGATGGATCTGAGTCTGCGCTGCTGGGCTGTGGGACTGTGCTGCCGTGGTTTTCGTCCTCTGCTGTTGAGCTGGTCTGCACAGGTGAGACATTAAAGACTCCCAAGTTTTAGTTGTTTTACACCAACCCTAGACTGCATAGAAGAAGTAGACGTTGCCTCTTTGTTTTTCAAAAGTGAAGTCGATGTGTATTTACATTATCAGTTTTCTTTCTATTAGCCAGCGAGGTCAGGACTAACTTCTTGTTAAAGGGTGATTGATAACTAAATGAACATTTCACTCTGATCATTGATTCTGTTGATTAATGAGCCGGAAAACACGTGTCTGTTTCTGCTGCCTTGCTGTGTGTGTTACTCTTACAGTCCCTGTAGGAAGTTACAATCTGCTAAGATTGTAGCAAATCTTAGAAAATTGAATTGAATCAACCAATCAGGTGTCTTTTGTGTATATGAGTTATATTAGGCTACTTCATGCAATATATGACAAAATGATTCTCTCAATTTCTTTACTTTTTTCCAAGGTGATGATACGGTCCGGGCAGATTGGGGTTCCTAGGGCGCTAAAATAGCTGAAGCCTTTGTCCTGGTACTTTATAATAACTTTTTTTTTTTTTTTTTGCTGAATCTCTTCAGGCCATCAGGGCGGAGCAGACAAGAACTGAGGATATGAAGGTGGACGGCAAAAACCTGAGTGCTACCTGAATGTACCCTGCAGAGAGGAAAAGGCATCAAGATGCTAACAATCTATATAACGTTACTGTTTTAACAGAATTATATCTTTAACTTGTGCAGGGATAAAAAAATATATATATATACTCTACCGGTCAAAAGTTTTAGAACACCCCAATTTTTCCAGTTTTTTATTGAAATTCAAGCAGTTCAAGCACAATGAATAGCTTGAAATGGTAACAAAGGTAAGTGGTGAACTGCCAGAGGTTTAAAAAAACAGTAAGGTTACCCTAAACTGAAAATTAATGTACATTTCAGAATTATACAAATTGGTTAACAATGGAGGTTGATCAAGCCTTGGAAGTTGGTGCTACCAATTCCTACAGGTGTCCCAACTTCCCTTTATTACTTACAACCCCCCCTGTATGCATAAAAGGAGTGTTGGAACACACTGTGGTACTATACCCTCGTGAGCATTATTTGAACATTATTGTTCTTCAGAAAGTTGTGTGTTGCTATAAAAATTGCAAGAAAAAGGCAATTAACAATGGAAGATAGACAAACCATCATGACACTTAAATGACATGTGTGTCAGTGAGTACAGTTTCCTTCACCATCCAGAGGCATGCAGAAACTGAGAGAAACTCTGACAGGAAGAGGTCTGGCAGACCCAAAGACACAACAGAATCAGAAGACAAGTTTCTGAGAGTCAACAGCTTGCTTGATAGGCGGCTATCAGTGCAACAGTAGTCAATGATGGTCGTAGTAAGCAAGCCTCAGTTTCAACTGTGAAGAGAAGACTTCAAGCTGCAGGTTTGACAGGTCGAGTTGCAGCAAGAAAGCCATTGCTGAGATGTCAGAATAAGAAAACGTGGCTTGCTTGGGCCATGAAACACCGCCAATGGACCACTGAAGACTGGAAGGTGTTATGAACTGAATTTCAAAATTTGAAATCTTCGGTTCATCATGCAGGATTTTTGAACGCCGTTGAGTAGGCGAAAGGATGGTTCCTCAGTGTGTGACATCATCAGTCAAACATGGAGGAGGAAGTGTAATGGTCTGGGGCTTTTTTGCTGGTTCCAGGGTTGGTAACTTGTACAGAGTGAGAGGCTCCCTGAACCAAAACGGCTACCAAAGCATTCTGCAGCACCATGCAGTACCCTCTGGAATGCGCCTAGTTGGTCAGGTCTTCATCCTGAAGCAAGATAATGACCCAAAACATAACTCCAAGCTATGCCACAACTACCTAACTAAGAAAAAAGAACAAGATGGTAAGCTTAAAAACATGGAGTGGCCAGCAGTCTCCAGATTTAAACCCCATCGAGCTGGTTTGGGATGAACTGGACAGAAGAGTGAAAGCAAAGCAACCAACAAGTGCCACACATTTATGGGAACTTCTGCAACAGATTTGGAAAGAACTTTCTGAAGAATATCTGATTTCCATTGTTGAAAGAATGCCACGAGTGTGTCCAGCTGTTATACCTGCCAAAAGGTGGCTACTTTGATGAGTCAAAAGTTTAGAACATATTTTGGTTTATAAATCGATTCCATGATTTATTTTTTAATTTGAATTGTTTACTTGTTCTATGCTTTCATTTCAGAGTAAAATTAGACATTAAACTGCATAATTTTCAATGAAAAACTAGAAAAATCAGGGTGTTCAAAGACTTTTGACCAGTAGTGTATATGTCAGTCAAAATGGAACTGTTCTCGTTTGTTTTCATGTGGAACAAATGTTCTTAAATATGTTGTGCAATCAATCTAACTTGATGGTTTTTGTGCTAGTTGTAATTTGTGTAGTACCGGTACTTTTTTGTTCGCCTGTGATGTTTACATAAATGTATAACCTAATTGAAGCACCAATATTATTATTAGTGTTTTTATGTGGTAGTTGTGGTAGAAGATTTAAAAAAGTCACATACTGCATTTTTTGTAATCAGTCTCTTTCTTTCATACAATCATAAAAAAAACGAAATTAGAAACTGCCGTATTTATCTTAAATCATATGGATTTCCCTTTTCAGTTGACATAAGTGCAGACAGGAAGCGCAAATAATAGCTATTTGTTTGTTTGTTTTTACACACGAGTCGATGCCCCTGTTGAGTTGAGCCGTGTCCCTGTCCACTGGGTCAAATTACAGACATGGTAACAATTTGTTAACCTACTTTTTTTTTTTTTTCGGGTCTTGCATTTGAAAAAGTCTGCATAAAAAACCTTCATGTTTTATTCTATGCCAATGTTGATGATGTGTGGAAGAAAGGCGAGAAACATATCTTTTATATAATAGAAATACTTTTAATTTGAAGGTTCATCACAGGCATAATCGTAAACAAGATATTTAAAAATGCAGATTTCATTTTGATCGTCACTCACTCTCACACACTCTCCATACACACATGCACACACACACACCAGAGACTTGACACACAAAAAAAAAGTGACTAAATTCTGCTGGATTAAAATGTTCCATCATGGATTCACCTCAAGAGCACACATGCACACCTGACACGCACACACACATACACACTCCTGACACTCACAAAAACAAAAAGGTCTGCATCGAGTGGGAGGGGTTGTGATGTCTGCTGTAACTTCTACCTGGACAAAGCAGAGATCCTGAAGAGGGAAAAAAACTGTTTTAGCTTTTAACATCACACGTAACAACAGTTACTGCAACAATGGAAGAAGGTGTGTGTGTGTGTGTGTGTGTGTGTGTGTGTGTGTGTGTGTGTGTGTGTGCGCGCTGATGTCACTTACTGTAGCTTGTCTTGCAGCAGCTCCAGCCTCTGCCGATCAACATAACGTGACAGGAGGGAGAGGAGGTTTGGAGGGGTGAAGAGGGGGGAAGAGAGGGAGGAGGAAGGAATGCTAAGCAGCTCCCTCGTCACTGAAAACACCAACTCAGTCCTGGATGAGTAGAGAGGGGAAGAGAGAGGGATAATGGAGGGGAAACATGTATCAAAATGAATAAACAGAATCAATCAGGAGAAAATCAGGGCTGCCCTTTAAAGCATCTCATTTGAATTATCAGTCTGAAGTTTCTGATTTGACTTGCAAACTGTTTGTCAGGCTGTAAACTTCACAAACCTAGACTAACAACCCTTACATGTTCAGTGTTACAGTTTTGGCCCAGTCAGTTCTAAGATATTTCAGGAACAATTCATGAAATCAGGTTGTTCAAAAAAAGAAATATAGATGATAAGATCAGATGATATCAGGATCAAACTTTTAGCTTTTGTTGCTTAAAACTTTTGAACTTTTTCTTTGAATATATAGGATAGCAGTGTTTCCCACACACAGATAATTTATGTCCGCCCAAGTATATTTCTGACCTGTTTTTATTTAATTTTAATTCATTAATAAAATTGCTGCGTGAGCGATAGACTGCGGGTGCGTGCTCTCTGTACCTCACGGCACACATCAAAACCAAGAGAGCTGTATCACATCCGCTTCAGAGAGAGAGAGAGAGAGAGAGAGAGAGAGAAGGTCCACTGTCCGTACACCCCTCTTGCTCATACCAAAACTGAAGCTTCTCATGGCTTCGTTTTATGAATGTTAATGTACAGCTTGCCTGTTGCTGATGGTGTGCTGGACTCGTATAAATAACAGAATATCGAGGGGAACTTTTCAAAAACGCGAGGCATACTCCTGGTGTTTGTGTCTGTGCGTGGATAAATTGAGCAGATTAATGTTGTTTGTGGCAAAAACTAAACTAATTTAGAGGAGAAAACACATTTGATATACCGTCAAGTATAAACCTAACCTAACATTACACTATACCCTAAGATCAGACTAAGAAAAAAAGGAAGAAAAAAAGATGTTGTTCTCCTAAACCAGGACATTGAAAGCAGTAAATCTGGCAGAATTAAATCTGGTGAAAAATAAAGTTGAATATGACACGTGATTCTAGCTGACTGGAAAGTTTATATGTCCATCTCTCAGTCTGAGCCTAGAGAAACATTTGTTTGTTTATATTTAGATCCCCATTATCTTCTGCATGGCAGCAGCTTTTCTTCCTGGGTTCACATGATTTCCAAACAGCCACTACAACAACACACATAACATCACATAAGACCATCAACAACGGAGCAACACAACCATAACTCCAGATGCTGCCTGTTACTGCGCTGGATAAAGAAACAAACAGTGGAATGACTGCTCAATTTGATTCCACTGCTACAATTCTGAGATCCGTGATGTCCACTATGGCAGGGTGGTGTATCAGGGAATGATGAGGTCATCAGTGAGAGACGAGCAGCTCACCATCGATTGTCGTCCATGAGTTGACAGTTGGGGTCAGAGCTTTGCATCCTCTCTCCTTCACTCAGGATCAGATAGAGCAGCGTCACACCAAACTAGACAAACAGAGAGGTGTGTGTGTGTGAGACAAGTGTGTGTGGTGCTCCCACACTTAGTTCTGTATTTCTATTATTGTCAACAACTCCCAGATAAAGACCACTAACTCTCTGTGTGTACCTTGTTGTGTAGAACTGTGGCCAGCTGACCCTCGCTGCCCTGAAGCTCCTGGAGCAGGTCTGTGAGGCTGGAGCTCGACAATGACTGGATGACAGCAGAAACGGGCTCCACTAACCAGCACAGCACCTAAAAAGGGGTTGGACACAGAGGATAGGGGTCAGGGCAAAGTGCAGGAAACTGTTCCAACAGGCGGTCACTTTCATGAACAGTTAAGAGTCACAGGCTGCCAGAACAATCAGTGTGCAGCAAATTTAGAAAACTGCAGCATACCTCAATGACAAACTGCATGTTCTTCACCAGAGGGAGTCATTTTTGATAATTCTCTTTATTAATTTATTACAGAGACACGAAAACAACCATGGATGCCTTCTGCTCCAGCATAAAAATGATGTAGGTAGATAAATGTAAACTGCAGATCATAGAGGCACAGGAGTTAACTGGAGCTATATTTGGATGTAAAAATGATGATGCAATTTGAAACAGTTACCTGATCCTGTTTGTCCTTCTTGGCCAGGGCGGGAAGGTTGCGGGCAATCGCCATGACAACGGCGGAGGCCTGGGGCGATGGCAGGAAAGGGAGGAGCCTGGAGATGAGCCGCTTGCCCTTCCTCACAGACATGATCATCACACACTGCTCATCGCTCACCCTTTAAAGATAAAAGATACAAAGGATGAGTGTTTGTGGAGGAGCGGGATCACAATGTTAAAATCTGTTTAATATTTGTCTTCCTCTCACCTGTCGTCCCACTCCTTCTCCCGCAGAGAGTTGCACAGCTGCACTGTGTTGGTTTTGTGCTGCTCCAGCAGAGCCTCGCGATCCTCCTCTGGCGTTTGCACAAAACGTTTCTCAAAGTCTTGAACCTCGAGCAGCAAACTGTACATCTGAAGATGGATAGAAAAACATAAAGAGAGGAGTAAGTAGGATGTATTAAAGGTCCAGGAGAGTTTCTTGCAGTATAAATCATCACATGATTGACATGAAAAGAACTTCCTCATCTTACCTTCTCCACGGTGTAGAGGATCTGTCGCCTCTTATTCCAAACCTGCTTCTCCCTTTTCTCCTGGGAAGTAGACAGACACAAATATTGATTTAAACAAAGAAACAGAATGATTCAATAATGAGATCTTTAAAAAAAAGGCTCACAGCTACTGTAATGTTATCATCCTGTCACTTCTTTTAGGTAGCTGCTAGTAAAGTTGAGCAGTAAAACAATCTTGACAAGTGAAGTTATACATTTTCTGTTGCAGACAAACTTTGGATATTTTGTTAATTAAGATTTATTCTTTTATGCTTTTATTTGTATATGACAGTAGAGAGAGTAGGAAATCAGGGAGAGAAAGTGGGGAATGACATGTGGGAAGAGGAGCGGGGATTAGACTCGAACCAAGCCGCCTGCTTGGAAAACTACAGCCTACAAAACATGGAGGCATCCCAACCTTCCTGCTAGACCATCGGCACCCCAAACTTTTGGAATTTGTCTACTACAAACGATGGTAAAAACATTAGCATGTTACATCAAATGTGAACTCATTTTGTTAGAAAGAGGGAAAGTTGCTGAAATGTTTTTAAAATACCTCCTAAATGATATCGTAGTGGTGAGGATATCTATGAAGTAATAATGTGTAGATGAAGACAGTGTGCACAATAATGCTCTACTAGTCGGCTAATTCAGTACAGCACACAGCGCTTCAGGAGCCTCATTTGTTGGCAGAGCTGTCAATCATGGCTTTGCATCAAATTACTAAAAACTTCTCAGAAACGTGAACACAGTTCTTATCACGCAGATTTATGACAAGAAACTGTTTCTGAGAGAAATCTATTCAACTTGTATTTTGATGTTATAGTCATCATCATCATCATCATCAACCTTTATTTAAGTTCTCGGAGAGATCATTGAGGGTGACCCTCATTTACGATGATGCCGAGCAAACATACATAAATGATAAACGAGAAATGAGATAAAGCTACTTCAGAAAATAAAAGCAATAAAAGCAATAAGAACAATAAAATATATACACTAAAATAATTTAAAAGCTTGAAATTACTACAGTGATAAATCAGTAATTAAAATCAAATAAAACAGTTACAGTCAGGTATTGGGCGGTTAAAAAATAATATTTTTAAAGTGTCCATAAGGGATAAAAGTGCTCAAATTCAGGTCCTGTTGTAAAATATTCCAGGAGTTTGCAGCACTAACACTAAAAGCAGTTTGACCCATGTCACATCTGTTAACAAGTGTAGCCCCTCAGGGGTTTTTCGCCTCTCTGAGAAGAAAGAAAAGTACTTTGCTTAATCTGTTTCTTTATCTCGCACTGATTTGCTTAGCTGAACAACCAATCACAAGGGATTCCAAGATGTTGGGAACATCTTCTAAAGCAGGGACAAGAGACACTGTCAACCAACATTGGCCTACACGATGTGTAAAGAACGATGTGTAAATAGCCTAAGGAGAAAAGAATCAGGAATGCAAACAGACCTCGTCATCCGTGCGGGTTGTCACCACTGCGTCGATCATCTTTCGAGGGTTGTTGACACTGGAGACCGTCAGTTTACCCAGAGAGCCAGCAAACTGAACTGTTGACACATACAGCAACATTTAGTCTCATGTGTGTAATAATCAACCCTAGTTTGCATATTTACTTAAACGGTTCGTCTTTTACCGGGTCTGTAGGTGTGTTCAACCTTGGCGACCTGTGGAGTGATGAGTTTGGTGGTGTGCTCCTTCTTGCTGCTGTCTCTCTCTTTCTCCTGACGCTTCTCCATCTTTTCATAGTAGTTCTGCATGGGTAAACACAGACACACAAACACACAGTGAGTTACACTATAAGTGATCCTTACCTAGACTGAATGAGAAAACAGACACGAGATGTGAAGATTCATCAATGACAGAGGAACAGAGGAACGGCTCGTTCTTGGATTTTACTATTTGAAGTTAAAGCTCCTGTGAGGAGGTTTGAGCTGGTTATGAAACAGTTAACACTGATTCCTGTAAATGACATACAAGTGAAACCAACAGCATTTTGATTGATTATGGTGAGGGATGGCAAAGGTTTTTCTATCAGTGATAACTTTTCATTTAAAGAGACCAGACAAACAGAAAACACCACCTACACATATTCTGTTAAAAGATAAGACATACTGTACTGTTGTGTTCTCAGGGGTAGAAAAGGAAAAAAATAGACTCAAGTTCCTTTCAGGATTTTTAACACCCCCATCTTACACCTCCATCATGACCACAGACAACAGAGTAACAATGAAACAAACCAACCTGGTAGTAGTAGTCATCCAGGTATGGGTCAGTACTTTGCAGCTGCATCATCTGGATCTTGGTGACCCACTCCTTCTCTTTCTGAGTCATCAGGTTACTGTAGGGGTCTCTGCTGCGCCGGTCCCCTCCAGTCCTGCTCCGGTCCCTACATGGAGGTAAAGTAACAAACATAAGGAGGCAGATCAAGCAGCTATTTGAATGAAAAGAGCGTCTGGTAAAATTTTACACTAACTTTAAGTGTTATTAACTTTAATCAATGTTAACTTCATGCACACAAACACAATCCTCACCCTCCTCTGTTCTGCATGCGCTGCGTCAGCATGCGGCGGTGCTGGGGGTGAAGGTGGGTGGTGTTGTGTCGAATGGGCGGCGCATGGTTTAGAGGGCCGTGAGGGGGCGGCGGGCCCATTCTGTGACCGTGTGGGGGAGGAGGGCCCCCGAAAAACGGCCTGAAACCACCACCGCCTGGCAATAATTGAGGAGGTGGACCACCACGGGGGAAACCAGCCACCTGCAGGAAGAGAGAGAGAGAGAGAGAAATGCTCTTTATCTTGAGTTTTTCTTTTTGGGGGGGGCTTTTTGTACCTTTGTGGTAGAGACAGGAAAGTGGATAGCATCAGAAATCAGAGTGAGAGAGAGAGAAGAGAATGACTTGCAGGATCCACAGGTCGGACTTGAACCCAGGCCGCCTGTGTGGAGGACGTGGGGTGGACTAACCACTACTCCACTGGGGCCCCTTTATTATGAGTTATGACAAATAATATAATATCACATCGGACGTTTTAAATGGATTGAATTTGTCATCAAAGTCTCTCCACTACATGTGAAGTAAAAAAGCATCTTCTTCTCATTCTCAACGTTTATGTTGAGCTGTTTCAACTTTGTGTTTTCTGTACCTGACTCATGATTTGGTCATTCAAATGACATTTGGCTGATCCATAGGAAGCTTCAGTTACTCCTTCCTTTACCAGTTCACCTCTACAGGCGGGAAGTTTGAGAAGTGTCTAATGAGTCATTGTGAAGCTGATTAAATGGAGAAGACAACCTTCATGGAAAACAAATCTCATTTTAAAGTTACCTGACATGAACACTGTGATTATATGTAAAATCATTGACTAGGCAAATCTTCAAATACATGACCCATCCCTAATTCTATGGCCCGATCTCTCTCTAGATTTTTAATAGCCATTGTCTTTGAATCTCAACATTTGAACAACGCGGAACATACCAGAACAACGTGATGTCACATGAAGTTGGCCACCTTGTGAACATAGTCTATGTCTTATATTATCAGTAGGACTGACTTTATATGTTTGTATTAGAGTTGTCTGTCATAGAAATATTTTAACTTTTCCAGCTGAATATTTTCTCAGTAGTTCAGTTCAGGTCAACAACATGTTGAACTGGATCAATATTTTTAGTCCACTACTGATCTTAAATTAGCCCCTCGATTCAGTTGCAATTTTGGTTTGACGAGGAAAGGAACATTTATTTTTAACATGAAACTGCTTTGGTGTTGTTTAACATCTGGTCTATTTGTGTAACAAGAAAAAAACAACACTGCCTTTCTTTCTGTGCAATGAAGCAGCTACAAAACAGAAAAAGGTGTTTTGAACTGAGCATCAAAATACAAGCAGACTTGGGGTCTTCTTCTTGACCGATGATTCCAACCACTGGCTAAATAAATTTTTTTTGTACAACTATATTGAATAACTAATATGAATGATGTTTAAATCAACACATTTGTATGGTCAGAATTACAGGGTGACATCTTAGAAACATCAAACAATAACAACCACAGTAGAGAACATCATATTATTCCACTAAATGTAACTTCAATGAAATACAATGTTTATCATTGTTTCATTCCACGTCTGTGGCATGATTTCGATGTAAAAAGAGCTTGTGTGAATGTATGTGGTGGTTTATGGTACCTGTGAGTTGAGCAGCTGGGCCCTTTGGATCTGAGACAGGACTGGACCAACTCCTGGAGGGAACGGACCGCGACACAGTGGAGAGTTCTGAAACAAAAATCAAATGCATATAGAAGCTTCAAACCCCTGGAAACATGAAAATATATTAACCTCTCTTGACTTTAACACTTACTTTCATGCCATTTTTAGATGTCTGCACAGTAAATATGATACACCAGAAAACGCTTCACAAAGATCAGCATCAAAACAGTATAAAACAAGAAGACTGCCCTTGTCTGCAATGCAACCCTCTAAAGCCCACAAATCCCCATGTTTTACTTCAACAGTTTAACCCTGGTGAACATGTAAAAAAGGTTTATTTGCCGTTTTGGAAGGGGCAATGTGTCAGATACAAGACTCCAGGAGAGTAATGATCAGGGTCGAGACATAGATACGCACATAACATGAGAATGACAACTTGTATCAAATGAAAGAAACTTCCAATAACAAAATGACCACAAAGAAAAGGTAGAAGAAGTTTTTAGATAAAACAATTCAATAAAGGGATTTTTCTGTTTGGCTTCAAAAAGAGCAAATAAGGTCAGCTGGTTGCCATAACAATCATTCTAAACATTCACTATCACCACTTTATTCCAGGAAGAAGTTCAGGTTTATATTAAAATGTAGTGTTAAATAAATCTCTTGGTTGCAATTACACAATAGGTAAATACTGATAACTTGTTTCATCTGAAACAAATATAAAAAGGTTTGACGTTCCCAGGTTGAACATTTTTGCGAGTGATGTCCCTGAAACACTTTCGATACTCGTGTTGTGCCATTAAAGTCTGGAAGACGCCCAGGACCTTCTGAGATGTAATGTGCATACAGAGCTATAAAAAGGTAGGGGGAAGAAGGAGGAGGGAGGAGAGGAAAAACTCACAGCTATATTGAGAAGGGTGTTGGGTGATAGTCGCTCGGGGAAAGGAGGAGGGTATCTGTGCTGCACTGGGGCTCTCACATGAACCGCTGTGGGATGGTGGATCTATACACACACACGTATACAAACAGAACAGGGTTAACATAGACAATGCTAATGCTAACATGTTAGAGCTAGGCATGGAAAGTTTTTTTTATTGCGCACCCTTCATATAAAAAGCAAATCAAAGCACTTTAAAGAGTTAAAGAAACAGAGCATTAAAAACACAATATTTAAATTATTAAAATACAAAACATTAAAATATCAGCTGTGGTCCGTCTCACTTTGCTTATATAAACAGACCATAAAACTAATTTAAAAAAAAAAACAAACAAAAAAAACAAAAACCCTAATAAAAGCATTTCCATGTTTAAAAATTGTGTTTTTGATGCACTTTGCAGTCGCTGATGTTCATGTTTGCTTACTGGCCCACCAAAATCTTAATAACTTGGATATTATATAGCTCTGGAAAAAATGAAGAGTTGTCCAAATCCTCTCAGAATCTCTACATTTTTTTTGAAGACTTAGTGTAAACTATGTCCTTAATGATCGGGAAAAGTTGAAAAAGGCTGAGTAAACTCTACAAAACTAATAAAGTAGTCTGAAATTTACCTGATGGTTCAGTGAGTGGCTCATCGGCTGTTTGGGTGGTGTACCGATAGGCACCGCCCTCACCGGAGGGGAGCCAATCACAGGGGAAGAAGAGCGTGGAGGTGGGACCCGTTCTGAAAAATCCCGTCCTTCATCGTTCCTCCCCGGCGGAGGTCGCTTAGGAAGGCCAACCTCCTTGATTATGGACATCAGTGGACTATCCTGAGGAAAAAGAAGGGGGTAGGTTACAGACTAGAAATATTCAAACTTGTTTGAAAGCCGCAACTTTTCAAACAAAGGCTCTTCTTTATATTTGACATTTAACTCAGAAATGGCTATTCATGTTGCGATGTTTAAGGAGAATTCCTGTACATGACAGCCTGTTACTGGGTGTCTACTTAAGGATCCACTGGAGAGGCTACAAAACGTATTAAGTCCGTTCTTCATGTAGAACCCAAAACATAAATATCCTGTAAAGTAGATATGGCTGTTCATTTTTTGAAACAGAGATAGAAGAGCGTGTGCAACACACCTCCATGTGAGTAACCAGTCCAGGGGTGACGCTGACTGGTCCAAATCCCATGCTGTTCTCCCAGATACTGTGAGAGTTCATCTAAGAGAGACAATAAGGGGAAAAAAGAATAAAAATATCTTAGACAGATGAATTACAAATGTATTTTGGGTCAACATTTCAAGTCTGAAAATCTGGAATTTATGATGAATCTGAAAGAATCATATCCATGATAATCTTTTGATTTCTTCAGACAAATATACCGTTAACCATTATCAAAGCAGAAGACATAAAACATGAGTATAATCGGAAGCTTATTATCTCAAGTCCTTATGCATTATGTGATTCAGACACAGATTATATAAACAATGAAGGTAATTAAGAACTCCGACTTGAATAGTGAGTTAGAAAAAAAAAAAACCTAACCTGGCCCATGGGAGACGTCCCTCTGCGCAGCATGTGCTGCTGCTGTTGGTAGCTCAGCATGGAAGAGGGAGGACCAGGAGGAAGGCCTAGAGAGGAGATTGAAAACATGTAAGCACAGAAGATATCAGCTAAAATCAATGAAATACACAGAAAAATGAGATGAAGCATCAACCCTCTTATTAGGTGAGTTCCAGGTGATATAATTTAACGTTACCCTACGAGTGATACATATCCAGTGTATTGACATAAACTGTTTGCATGTGATCCTGCAGAGAACAGAGTAGAGCTTGTTTTATAGTCAACTTGAGGACTTATGAGAGTGACCTTTTATCTCGTTAAATGCATCAAATGATACAGCAATGGTAAATCTGTCTGTGATGGAAAATACTGACATTGTATAGTAAAGTATAGTCTTGTGTGTTTTTCTTCACTTTAAAATCGTAATCCTTTTTGTTTTGTCTTCATTAATTATCAGGTTGGATATTTATTGTGGAACAAGTTGCAAATTGGATTTTAGGCTCATCTTTACACCTTTACACCTCATGTAGTGCAGCCATGATATAAGAGTCACAGTGCACCTGCAAGTACAAGTTTTTGTTTTTAATTGTTTATAATATTAATGTGCATCACATTCTCAAAACTAAGTGTTCACATTGAAATGCTCTGCTTGTGAAAGAGAAACATGGAGGTGAATATTTGAAGTCTCATGTTGTACTTGTGTGAGGGATTTGTTGGGCCCCAGAAGATTTTCAGGTTTCATATTGGCACACATACGTTTGGGAAAGGCTGCTGTAGACATTTGACATATTAAAAGACTTCCAAAAGTCATGCAAAGTCAAAAAACTAAAACAAGAGAAATGTCTTTTGTAAGTACTCTGTTCTTCCAATAGAGTATCAGAGAACTAAAGAATCTATGACAAGAAGCCCTCAAGCTTATCTGGCTGCGTGTGGTATACGATCACCTTACTAATACACTTCATGATGATGTCTATGCGTATGGTCTTTAAAGTTGATACATTTTTTTTAAAAGACTGACAAAGTGAGCAGACGGGAATTATCCAGGTCATTGTTAACAGCTGATTGGTAATCGGATTTGTAACTGCTTCCAACAATACAATAGAAAATATATTGCCACAATCTAACCTGAGGTGGAGGGCCCAGGAGGCAGCTGGTGCTGGGCATGATGGTGATGCTGGTGTGGCTGGCCGGGGTGTGGGATGGAGGAGGGCTGGGACAGGACTCTGGAGCGGTCCAGCCCCTGCAGAGCAGACAGGCTAGATCCTGATGAACCAGGGGGTGGGCCTGGCCTCTCAGCTGCCCCGACCCCAGCAATGGCCGGGTCAGCCTCCAGGATGAGCCTCGCCAGGGACTCAGCTAAGCCACCTTCACTTGCTCGATCCTCTGCGTCTGGAACAACAGTTTCACTTTAGATTCACCAACAGGTTTAGAATCGTGCACAGTAGCTTTTAAGTAATAAAGATAGATTTAAATCTTAGTCCTGCTTTTAGATATTTGGGAACTGTCTGGATATGCTCCAGTAGAGGACATCCAGCCTGAAACAAGAGGAAAGCTCAAATGGCTATAAGGTAATACTTTAGGGCGAATGAGCCACGTCAGAGACCCACCACTCATCATAAGGGGAGTTTAGTCCCCTCTGCAGTAGTGCAGGGCAATTATTGGAGTTTCAATGATGATTATGTTTTTGACCTCCTACAATCGTGAAACAAAATAATCGAGACTAAACAAATACTGCGCTGCATTGTCGTGTTGGGCTCATTTTGTCTATAGGTTTTGTTATGTATGGCAAAAGTGTTTTTTGTTCTCCTTTGGCCAGAAGAGAACATTACATCTACCTCAAAAACCCACTAAATTAATGTTGATGTATACATTATTATTATTATCATTATATAGCATTTTTTCCACTAATACATTTTCAAGTATTGCATGTTTTTCAAAGTGATCAGAATGTTGAAGTGTTAAGAGGGTTTAAGTTTGACAAATGTGTTTGATTCAAATGTTGTAAAATCAATCAGTAATCTTCTTTAAACGCACAGTATGGAAATTCTGCCACCAGGGGGCTCTCCATCAAAACAATAACGAAAGATGACATCGTGGCTGGCGGGGAATCATGGGAGTTCTCTCTGCTACGTACCCACCCCCACCCCCGATGAAAACTAACTCCGAGCTGACCGCAGTGAAGACGAACAGGTGAAACCGTCCTGAGGCAGAGAATATGTTTACTGACAATGTATCCAAGAATAATTTACATGATTTCTTTATCAAAGCAGCGCATACGGCAAAAGTTCGGCAGCTTTCAGTAGAAGTTTCTGTTTCCTTATGCAGTCGTTTTTGACATAACATCCAATGTTGCCCGGAAACAATAAACATGTGTCTATCATGGCGTCTCTGTCATTGCAGCCGCCACGACAAGATACTTTCCGTCACAACTTTAAAATTACAAATTTCTCTGGCTTTGATAACTGTTGGAAATATTTGGGCTAATGTTAAGTACTCAACAAACAATAATATATAACATAGCTTATTATGTTAAATATTTCTACTCATTTTTAATTCATTTAGATATTTCAATGTAATGTTCTAATAAAATTCTACATATTATACCTTTAATAATTGTGATCTCAATATCAATCAACAGTATCAAGATACTGATTTTTGCCATAATTGAGCAGCCTTACACTGCAGTCGCAGTACTTAATAAATGACCTCATCCACCCACACCCTGTATTTTCTCTGTTTGTTTATGCAGAGGGTTTACCACAAGCGCTGGCTGTCGGCCAAACAGCTGACTACTCAATTATTTAAAGCAAGGGATTTTTCCCGTTTTGATTCTAATAGAAAAATTGATGAAAAAGTTGCCACTCGCTTTTCATGTACATTAACCTCGAATCAATATGAGCAGTAATTAAGAGATGCCTGTCTGCGTGCTCTGCGTAGAGAGGCAGACGCACTCAGCTGAGAGGACGCTTCAGTTGTTGATGTAGCCAGCTGTGTATTAGCAAAATATACAAGACAAGAAGAAGAATTACAATTTACTGCAGAGAGAGGAGCCTATGGGTGGATCACTATGAAGCCGTGTCCAGTTTAACTTTAGTATTGTGTTGTATTTTTTTTATCAACTTCCCACTCAGGGAGTGCAAATGAGCGACATGTTGGTAACTCTGGACAACGGTTGAAATGTGCATGATCCCCGTTAAATAAATCAATGAACAAGGCTAAACTGAAGTAAACATGGAAGCAGTGAATGGTGTCAAAGTAGCAGGCCCACGTCGTGTAAGGAAAACGTGTGCTCTGCATATGCCTCACACTGTCTCTGTACATCAAAAATACATGATTCAACGTTTCACATCAGCGGGGCATCATGTGTTCTGCACATTAAGAAGACCATAGTTTCCGGTTTTGGTTATCCTGTCATTAAATAATGTTCTCCTTGTGTTTAAAACAGTGAATTTGAAATAAAACCTGATTGCTGCCCATAGGTAGTATTATTGAACTATATCAACAGTGAACAACAGGGAAAGGAAAAATTCCACCCAAAAGTCAAATTAAAAAACAATACCGGTACTTAAGGTTTTATTCTGATCAGTCAAGAATTGGCATTGGTTTGGAAATTAATAGCTACTCACAAACTCAGAGGTGTAATTCTCTTTTGCAATAATTGACTGTTTGGAATTGGGTTAGCAAACTCACTAAAATAAATTCAAATTGCTTTGTTTTGTGTAAATAGCCTTTGAGGGCCAAATGTGTCTCTAAAATGATCCATTCAGTCTGTCCTGCAGTCAAACTCAAATAATCAGACTGTTTTAACACTCCTTAATCTTAAAAATGACCAAAAAAGAACGTAATCCTGAGAACTTGCAGAGAAATGAATGCTATCAGCATCCTTTAATTTCAACACTGACCTGGCGGAGGAAGTCCATGGGGGGATGGGGAGAACTTGAGTGAATGGAGGGAAGATGGAAGGGGGAGATGGCCCACAGAGGAAGGGAGAGGGGTAGAAGACATATCCCCAGCTCCTCCTAAATCACACTCTCCTCCCAACCCCAACCCTGCTCCAAGCTCGTCCTTCTCAACGAGCCCAGCAAGGCGTTTGTGTTCCTCCTGCCAGTCATCATCTGTAGGAGCAGAGGAGAGACCGAAGTTGTTGTTAAATCTCTTGCAGGGAGTCATTTCTGATGTAATCTTACATACAGCTCAAGATAAACATCTGTTTGTATTTTGATAGATAAATTAGAAATAATGCTTCTTTAAAGAACAGAAGTCTTGACACGATTTAATGTCATCATCTTCCAGAAATACAACATCAACATTGTTTAATTGTGTATAAGCATTGGAGAGAAAATTGTGGAAGCACTTAAGTTTAATGTTAACAAATTTTAAAAATAGCTAATTCTATGCATGACCCACCGATGGCCCCAGCTCCGAAGGTGTCGTCGTTGAACTGATCAATTTCATCTTCCTCCTCGACCAATCCATCGTCTTCCTCCTCCAACGTACAGTCTTCATCCAGGGACTGAAGAGAAATAAGGTGAAGTCAACATCGTTTTTTCTTCTCATGCTCAGACACACTGGCAGAGAAATACAAAGACTGTATTACAAGGCCAGGCCATAAAACAACTAAGTGCAATGAAACCCTTAACAATGAAATCTTAATGGCATATAAATAAAGAAAGTAAAGGTTAAACAAATTAACATTTTATGAAAAAAATATCCAAGTGCAATGTATGTATGAAAAAGAACAAAATAAGAGGAGGGGATTAGAAGGAGGCATGATAAGATAAATATTTTAGTTTATGAAATGCACAAAAGAGCATCAGGATGTCAAAAGTGACATCTTCAAATCCCCCTTTTTTTTTTTTAATCAAGTGAAGCGATCAAGATTCAAGACTAGACTTTAAACTTAATTAACAAGCAGAAAGTAATCATGTTAAAAGGTATTGGAGTAAACAAATGTCTGGCATGTACTTGTTCCCACTTATTTGAAGTGTAAATAAATGTGGCACGTATTGGTTACACCTGTGAGACTTCAGCCTCTATTGAACTCCTGCAGACAGCTCCATAAATTACAACAATGGCAAAGCTTTTGGTTGATTTGACCTGATTTCATCCAAC